>NC_056744.1:1495578133-1495785633 GCF_019279795.1 Protopterus annectens | reverse complement strand
AGCAAGAGAAAAGGACACAGACATACCTAACAAAAAGTGATAATGCCCTCAAACACATTCCCTATGCAGAGTGACTGACAAAACCACAGATAGAGTGCCTTTCATACTACCTACACAGAGGTTACCACTGCTGGATATACAGAGTTATTTCACACCCATACCAGTTGTCCAACTGCCATGGTAACACCTTACAATCTCTCCAGCCTAAATGACCTATGACCCTCATCCTTGTCACCTCAGTAAAGAGCACATGCTGGAGGTACAGGTTCCTATCCACAAATAAGCCATACCCTGGACTAAACCACCCAGCATTAACAAGCAACGCTCCTTATTAGTAGATGTCAGACGTACCCGTGATAAATGTTATGCAGATAGGTAATATGCCATATGAGTCACCTCTGTGCAAGTGTGTGACAGGAGCAAGTGCAATCACATTGCCAATAGCATAGTACCTACCTATGACACAATGCACACACACACATGTAGTCATTGCAATACCAACTATGTGAGCTGGAATGAGTGTGCCACTGACTGTGTGCAAGGTCTGTAATGGTGTGATTGCTCAGCATGACTTTGTGTCTGTCATGGTAGTGTGTGTCCTTGGTGTGAGGCCAGAGAAAGATGTGTCAGTTATTGGGATACAAACATACTACATTGCCATATGTTGTGCTGTGGTTCCCTGTATATGACTGCGGTGTAGGTAGGAGTATGGCAGCAAAAACTAGGGTGGATTACCATTGAAATTGTAACTGTGCATTGCATGGGATGACAATATTCCCCATCCATTAGCTTGATACATACCCCCAGTGTGAGGTTGCGCATTGGACCTCAAACAGTGTGCCGAGTGCTGGTGTATACTAGTTTGTTGTATGGAGTGTGGCAGGCACTGTCACACAGTTGTTGGCTGAGCACTATGTGTTAATTTACATGTGTATCCCCTGATAGACAGACAGATGCTATATATGGCACTTCAGTGATATCAGTACAGTAGAGTATTATGTGTGCCATATTACTTGCTCACATATTTTTCTTTTCCTTCCAGGGCGATGGTGCATCAGTGCAACCCCTGTTATTCAGCTGCAGAGGATGAGGAGATACACCAGAGCCTGGTGCTGGATTTTTCCACACTGTTTTCCCAGACCAGCCAGAACCAGCAGGAGAGGGCTGCACTGTGGCAAGACCTTGTCCGTCGGGTAAATGACATAGGCATGCATAACCAGACATATGAGCAGGTACGCCATCACTGCAGTGATTTAATTAGAAATGTCCATCAGCGTGTGTCTGATATCCACAGACAACAGCTTCCCACAGGTGGTGGGATACCTATCCACCCCCCCCCCTCACCAGACTGGAGGAGCTCCTCCTAAGTGTTGTGGCTCTAGGCCAATGACAACAACATCCACAGACATGTGTCATGATGGAGGCTGGAGCCACCCAGCATGTGGATATGGAGTGTGCAAGTAACATGCCATATCTGTAGTTGAGTGTTGTCTGCACTGGTAGTTTATGCATGTGTGAGATGTGTACTGTGTGTGTAGCTGTTATCCTGGAAATTCTTGTGCAAGATTGATATTCTGAATATCATCAGTACACCTGTGAAAGCCAACTGTTGTACTACTGTACTGTATCATACTCACAGTATCAATGGCACAGTTGTGCCCACTGACAATAACTGTCTTATTTGTGCAGGTCCCTCTGGAGTAACAGCAAGGCAGCCAATCCATGCTGGTGAGTGTGTAATAACAATACTATTAATACTAATGATAATAATAGTAATAATACCCTCAAACAGTATTATGTGTTGGATTGCAGGTGTGTGTGTGTTTGTATCTCACGTACTGAGGAGTGAGCATGTGTGCATGTGTGCATGTGCCCATGTGCATGTATGCATGTGCCCATGTGCATGTGTGCATGTGCCCGTGTGCATCTGTGGTAACATTGTGTACACATCATAAAATGTGTTTCCTGTCTTCCTCTCACAGGTTCTGATGTTGCTTTGTTGGCATGTAGCAGGGAACCTGAAGCCACTGCTGGGGATAGTGATAATGATGATACATGTGTAATGGGACAGGGAGGTGTGACAGGGTCTGTTGTTGGTCAGCCAATCGACAGTACACAGCAGTCAACCCCATCAATGCTCACAGTCATCCTGCAATACATCCATTGTCACCAATGTACTTAGCTGAGGGACAGCATGCAGTGGGCATTGACCAGGGTAATGTGGTATCAGTGGCACATGCATCCCCTCACAGCAGCCATGGCCAGAGTCCTGACATGGTACCACACAGGCAGATGTCCAGGGGTTCTCATTGGGAGCATCCGTGGTCGTACTGCCCCTGTCAGACGTGCCCACAGAGGTCTTTCAACCTCAGCTATGTTCTGGGCTGTAGTGCAGGCACAGGCACGTATGGAATGGTACACCAGACAGGGTCTGAGGGAGCTTAGAGCACATCGCACTGCTATGAATGGCACTATGCGTGATGTAGCGGCTGCCATCCGTACTGTCGGCGAGGTCATTGACAGACGTTGGGGGACACTTTAGATCTGTTCCAGAACTACATGTCCATGAGCCAGGGCAATGCAGGACAGTTGAGGCGTTGACATCGACGTATGCCAGCAACATCAGCAGCTGGCAGTCGTCGCGGATGACAACAAACCCACAGCCGCTCCCATAGTGCCAGTACCAGCCCCAGCAATGCTGGGTCTGTGCTGTCATCAGACCACCCTAGAAGATCACGTGCACTTGGCTCTGGACAGTCCCAGCAGGGACATGTGTCCAGTCATCAACCAACTGCTTCTGATGACAGTACCCAGTCTGGCTTAGTACCTGATACTGTCCACAGCACCCCTGCCAGGCACAGGTACCGTGTCAGTGGCCAGAGACAGTGATCTGTATGACCTGGCAGGTACAGTCTCTGACTGTCCACAAACTCCCGTATATGGCAGCCATGAGGTGGAACTGTGTGCATGCATACACACATGCGTAATGCTAACACCCAGGGCTAACACATACCACACACACACTGCATCAACATTGCCCCATGTTGTACTGTTGTCCCTCACTAACACACACACACATACATGTCAATTGGATGTGTCAATGGCAGACTCTGGCATACCAAGTACACACCCTGTGCATATGATGAAACTGTGCCACCTCCTGCAATCTGTAACATTGATGCAGGAACAGGATAGCATGGTGCTGATGCACAGGGTGACTACATAGAACTGTAGTAATATTATCATGTTAGCAGTACAGTGTAATGATATCATTGTGGGTATAACCCAGCATGTCTGATGTATTAACAGTATGATTGTCATTGTAGTTTTTTATACACCAGTGTTAATTCCAACAGTGTAGTGTCTGCACATCTTTGCATTCTGGTGGTAAGGCTGAAAACACAAACCCACCTACATATGTAGCACAGGGGATAAGAAAATGGAAGTAATGATACTCAATGCCAGACATGTAAACTGCAAGATGCATGCAGTCCAAACTCTACTCAGCATGGAGAATGTTGATATCTGTGCATTGACAGAAACCTGGTTCAAGGCTCCCAAGAGCACCCTAGTAGTACCAGGTTACACCTCATACCATGCTTTACAGCCCCAGAACATGGAACTAACTATGAAAGGAGGGTGAGTATCAATAAATGTCAAGGATACCCACACCCCCAGGTTGGTGCCACAGCAAGAAGCATCACAGACTATACACGTGCAAATAACAGTGGGTAAAACTGCCTTTCAGTTCATAGCCTGCTGCAGATCATTCTCCTAATCCCAGGAAACCCACTTGGCCTACTTAAGAACACATGAATATATGAAGGTGTCTCCAAACAACATTATATTGGGCAACTTCATCTACCCACACATAGACTGGGAGCATTACTGTAGCTCCAACACCCTAGGCCAAAGGTTCCTAGAATTCATAAACTCATATGCTATGGAACAACTTGTTACCACTCCCACAAGAGGGGAAAACATACTGCACCTGATCATCACCAACATGGGAACTCTATGCTCCAGTCCAGAAGTGTATCCGTCACTGGTAAGAGATCACCATAGAGTAATCTCACTGTATATTCACATACCAACCACAGCCCCTGCACAGAAAACCACAGTGAAAAAGTTGTGTAAAGCAAATTCCACACAGCTCAAAACCGAGACAGAGGTGGAATCCTTCAAAGCCCCTGGGCTTGTGGAAAATACGGCCCACACTGCTGAATCCTTTATAAATGCATTCTATGAACACCTCCAGGAATGCACAGATCATGCAATTCCAAATATAACCAAGACCCAGTCCTCCAAAGACTTAACTATGTTATAACACTTGAGAGAGACGCATTAGCAGAGCGCGCTATTCGCATTACTGGGTGGTTTCCCTTCTCCTGCTATACTTATAGGGTGCTGACATCATCAGTCTTTACAAAGAGGAATGTACACCATTTAGTGTGTTATTCCAGTTGCCAAAAGGTCCATTTCTTTCAAAGAGAATTGCACACACCCTGCCCCCCCTCCCTCAAACACACACACACACACACACACACACACACACACACACACACACACACACACACACACACACACACTGAGCATTTCCAGGATTCAAACCCCTACCTAACTATGTTATGACACTTGAGAGAGACGCATTAGCAGAGCACACTATTCTCATTACGGGGTGGTTTCCCTTCTCCTGCTATTTGCTGACATCATCAGTCTTTACAAAGAGGAATGTACATCATGTAGTGTGCTATTCCAGTTACCAAAAGGGCCATTTCTTTCAAACAGAATTGCACACACCCTGCCCCCAAACACACACACACACACACACACACACTGAGCATTTGCAGGATTCAAACCCCTACCTAACTATGTTATGACACTTGAGAGAGACGCATTAGCAGAGCACGCTATTCGAATTACTGGGTGGCTTTTCTTCTCCTGCAGTATTTATAGGGTGCTGACATCATTATTTAGAAAGAGGTATGTACATCTATTACTATCCCCTCAGTATGGGGGATAGAATATATATGCATTAGCAGACGCCTACTTCAGGGTCACATGTGCACATCAGCACTGCCAGGTTATGTTTTATACCATGCTTCATGACCACAGGACTTGTAACACACAACACAACCAGGGGGTGTATCCATATACAT
The DNA here is from genome assembly GCF_019279795.1 of Protopterus annectens. NCBI lineage: Eukaryota > Metazoa > Chordata > Ceratodontiformes > Protopteridae > Protopterus > Protopterus annectens. The sequence continues at coordinate 1,495,780,474 of NC_056744.1, read as the reverse complement.
CACAGATACACACACCTCTCGGTTGTTACCACTGCACTAAACATGACAGGCCATACATATACAACTAGCATTGTGCAAAACTGACTTTTGGTTTGGTGTGTAGTTCAGACCACCCCTCCCATATCCAGGAACCACACTTGGCTTCCCTGGGAACAGTGTAGGATATGAAGGTGTTCACATACACCATTACAGTGGTTAACTTCAGGTACAGGAATATTGAGTGGGGGAACTACTCAGGCCTCAACAACATCACCCTACAGCCAGTACAATTTGTGAATCCATGTGCTATGGCAGAACCAGTCACCACAGCCACAAGGGGGAATACATATTGGACCTGACCATCAGCAACATGGGGGCTCTGTGTTCCACACCAGAGGTAGACCACCATTGTTAATATCTGACCATAACCAACTTCCCTGGACGTCCATATCCCATCCCCACCCCCAGGCAAGGAAATCACTGCAAATAAAGTATTTCTCAAAAGCAGACTTTGCACTTGTGAAGACTGGGGTTGAATACTTCAAAGGCCCCATGCTGGAGGATTATACAGCCCAATCTGCAGAATCCTTTACAAATGCATTCTATGAGCATCCGGAAGGTTTGCATTGATCATGCTATCCCAAATAAAACCAAGACTCCTCCACAACAGGAGACCTGTCGGGTTTACACGAGCCATATATAAGCTGTACAACAGAAGGAGGGAGCTAATACATTACAGAGCAATATCTCACAGAGGGAGGACATCTCTGAACAGTATTGGCAAGACACTTCAATCCCTCACAATCATCACTTGCAAGTTTTGACAGTGACATTGTCCAGACACTGCAGATAAGGCTCCCCTCAGTCTGGAATTGAATCCCAATTAATGTTAGACATAGCCCCTCGCCAACCCTCTTCCAGCAAACTCCAGCCACATGGATGTGACATTGCAAATTCAACCCCTGGGATCTCCACTGTGTCCCTGCTTGATGAAGGCACAGCACACTAGCCTTAAATGGTGCCTTCTGTGACCTACTTTACAGAGGCACAGTAGGCTACTGGGGAGGCAGACGCCAAATACACTCTGGCTAGGCTTATGTATTCCCTAGGGCAAACAGCCTAGTATTGACCTCTACACCCATATGTTTATGTTTTGGATGCACAATATTTGTTGCTGATAAACTGTTTGCAGGTCTTTATTGCCATAGCTTTCCCTGTTTCTATGAACAACTTGTGTATCTGTGGAAGATGTTTGAATATAAGAGGGTTCCACTATATTACTTATGTCTCTGTTGTCATTTAACTGTGTGCACTGGGCAGATTGCTGTATTGCGGTAGGTTCCTGGCTTAACACATACAAATGCCAGATGTGTGGCCAACTGCTTTACTGAGACATGGCCTAAGTGTGTGAGCATGCCCAGTTCAGGCTTTCCATGGTTTGTTGCCTGACATATGTCTCATTTATCAAAGTGTGTGAGCATGCCCAGTGTGACCTTTCCATATGTTGAGATCTGAGGTCCACCACATTTGTGGTTGTGTGTGAACTTGAACAATATTTGACATTTATAGTTGTGTGTTGGAAGTCATGTTGTGTTCTTACTGCCCAACTGCTTTGTGTCTTAACCCAACAGGGATTATGCTGTGCCTGCAGGGTTTCCATGGGATAGTTTGCATACACTTGTCATCATTCTTTCATACTGACCAAACACTGTAATATTGTATAGTGTACTTGTTCAGTCCTTTCACTGTGGTGGACAGTATCCTGGGTTTCAGTCCTATCACTGCTTTAAATATTCATACTGAGCGCACCAGACTGGTTAAGGGCCAGTTGTGCAAATATGACTATATTGCATTTTGTTCAGCTATGGCCTACTTAAACCATGCTTGTCCAACATTAGTAGTGTATTCCGCACCTTGGGTGGATATTGACAAACACTAGGCTATGTGCCCTAGGCCATTTCTAATCCTAGTCAGAGAGTGTGTTTGTCCTTCAACACACATTTTAACTGGAGTTTGCCATGACATTTTTCAAGGTTATTATACTGTGCCTCTGTCTAACCGTGACATAAAAGTGATACCCAGGGTAAACCTACAATGAGGGACTCTCTGGCTAACCTGGACTGGGAGTTTACTCAAGAGTGGAGTGAGCTTCTGTGTTATGGATCAATCACTACAGCATGTCCTATTTATGTAAGTGATGAGGTTCAGGTCTCTCATGTGCATAGCTCACTGGCATTCAGATTTTACAAGGTGCAGCATGTGCATTGATTCCAGCTTGGACATGGCTTTATACATCAGGCACAGATCGCATCTGGGCAGGCAGTATGCCACTGTGTGGAGCTGCAGTTTGTTTAATCAGGCAACACATGGCATCTGTTAGAGCCCTTTGATCCTCCTGGTGAGGTACTTTTGGGGTCTTTCCATTTGCTGGAGGTGTCTGCTAAGGTACATCCCACAAGGGCCATTGTACTCAATTGTGAGCCTGATGAAGGATGACTGAAGAGGCACAATGACCTCCCCTGATCTAGATGTGAATACCTTCATGATTAGGTGGGTATGTGAAATGTTTCTCTAAACACTACGGCCACATGTTTGTCAAATGCAAGATTTCTGTCAACTTGTGTCCCCAGGTCTCTTATTACTTCTAAAGTACTTAATGGGTTAACACCTATGTGGTAATTGGTGGGCACTTACTGTTTTTCCAAAGGGGATGACTATAGACTTTTCTGCATTTAGCTTGATGACATGGCTCTGGCACCAGTTGTCTGTTTCTATGAGGCCCTTTTATAGGATGCCTGTGTCAGCTGGAGGGTCAGATATGGTGCCCAGTTTGTAGTCATCTGCAAACTTGTTCAGACACAATCCTTCCATGTTGGCCTGTACCTCTGAGAAATATATACCAAACATGGGACATCCCAGGACCGAGCCTTGTGGGATGCCAGTTGTAGCTGGTTTGGAGTCTGACATGGCTGCAGCATTTCTGACCATGCCAGTTCTGTCCTTGAGCTGGTTTACAACCCATTTACTGACACAGGGGTTTATATTTAAGCTGGTGAGCTTATCTATAATGAACAAGTGGGGTATTGTATGGAAGGCTTTTGCAAGGTCCAGATAGGCTGTGTGGACCACCTTCCCCTCATCAATGGCCTTGGTGACTGTTTCAAATGACTCAACCAGGTTTAAGGGGCAGGATCTGCCCTTAAGAAAGCCACACTGGGTAGGGTCCAGTGTCTGTAGGTCCCCAATATCTTTATTTCTGAGGTCCATGATGATCCTTTCCATAGCTTTGCAGACCAAGCTAGTCAGGATTCTGGGGTGATAGTTTGCAGTATCCATTCAGTCACCACCTTTGTGGAGAGGGACCACTGTTGCTGTACACTGCTCTTTGGGTACATATCCTGTGGTAAGGCTGAGATTGAGCAGTTGCTTTATTTGGTGTTCAGTTCTTCTTGGAGTTCATGTTGGACACAGCCCAGGACACCATCTGGTCCCATTGATGCTGTGTGTTTTGCTTTGGAGACGCTGGCTGTTACCTGAGCATCTGCAATGTCAGGGGGCCAGCACTCTGCTGGGATAGATATGGATAGATATTTGGCCTTTTGGTGGGGGAGGGGGGGATTTTGCACTGAACCTGTCAGGTCGGATGTTGGCAATGTGTGTGGGTTTGGTGTATTGTTTGTCATTTTGGACTAATTCTGAGCATATCTGTGAATTCCCACCCAGGTTCCTACCATCAGTTAAGAAAGCCTTGTGATTATCCTTAGTGTCCTGTGCAATTTTTATCTTGTAGCTGGCCTTAGAGGATTTTATGTGTGGCCATAGTTATTTGTCATAATACTGATCAGAGATGACTTTCCGTTTTGGGTTTTGCTCTGTCATGTAGTAGCTTCCTCCTTCTCTTGCATGGTTTGGTAATGGCTGGGGTCCACCAGGCCGGATGCCTGCATTTGAAGGATTGGGTCTTGGTTTTATTTAGGATTGCATAATCCATGCATTCCTGAAGGTGTTCATAGAATGCATTTATAAAGGGTTCTGGGTCTGGGCCATATTTTCCACAGGCACAAGGGCTTTAATGGATTCCACCTCAGTTTGGAGAAGTGCAAAATTTGCCTTACACATGTTTTTCACTGTGGTTTTCTGGCCAGGGACTGGGGTCGGGATGTAAATATCCAGTGAGATTACTCTATGGTCTGATCTTACCAGTGAGGGATACACTTCTCGTCTTGGGCATAGAGTCCCCATGTTGGTGATTACCACATCCAGTATGCTTAGCCCTCTTGTGGGAGTGGTAAGTTTTTCCATAGCATTTTGGTTTATGAATTCTAGGAACCTTTGCCCTAGGGTGTTGGAGCTAGAATATTGCTCCCAGTCTATGTTTAGGTAGTTGCAGTCGCCCAATATAATGTTGTTTGGAGAGACCTTCATATTTTCATGTGTTCTCAAGTAGGCCAAGTGCGGTTCCTGGATTTAGGTGGGTGGTCTGCAGCAGGCTACAAACTGGGAGGCAGTTTTAGCCACTGTTACTTGCCCGTGGATAGTCCGTGCTGCTTCTTGCTGTGGCACCAACATGGGGGTGTGGTTATCCTTGACAATTATTGATAGTCACCCTCCTTTTGTAGTTTGTTCCATGTTTTAGGACTGTAAAGCATGGTATGAGGTGTAACCTGGTAGTGTTAGGGTGCTCTTGTGAGCCTTGAACCAGGTTTCTGTTACTGCACAGATATCAACATTCTCCATGCTGAGGAGAGTTTGGACTGCATGCATCTTGCACTTTAGACTTATGGCATTAGGTAGCATTACTTCTAGTTTCTTATTCCTTGTGATACCTATGGAGGTGGGTTTGTGTTTTGAGCCTTACCTATTCAAGGCACTATGGGGGTGACAACAGGCTTTGCCAGTATCCAAAAGGCCAGGGGTGATAGGTGCAAGCCATCCCTAGAGGGTGGAGCATTGTGTCTTGCTCAGCATGTCATCCCAGGCTGACAGGCATTGGATCCCCTTTGACAAACAGCAGTACTTAAGCCAATTGTTGTAATTGATCATCTTGTCTTCATATCATGGCATCATGCTTGGTGAGGGTAGGATGTTAGTCAGCGTCATCAAATTTGCATATACTACATGGTGTTACATTGCTTAACACATGGCAATCGTGCCTCAGGTGGTGCTGCAGGGCTGCCTATGTTGGATGCACATACTACACTCCCTGTACATGTTTGAAAGCAGGTTGTGTCAACTTAGGCATCTCTTTTACTATATGTGTGAGTCAGAGAGAGGTATCATTTCCAGGGTTCCTACTGAGCCAGTGTATGTGCTATGCATTGCCTCTTTGCCAAGGCCAAGGCATACTGGGCACGCCTCCTTCTGCCTACTGGGGCAGGCTCAGGTTGTTCCTCCTCCGAGTCACACTCTGCCTGTAATGGCCTTGGCAATGGAGGTGGGCTGTTTGGCCCGGGCCTATGCTGGTCTTGCTGCAGCTGTTTTCACAGAATCATATTATGTAGCATAGCACATACCATGAAAATTTGGGTACATGTAGTTGCTGAGTACTGCAAGGCTCCACCAGATGTGTCCAGGCACCGGAACTGTGACTTGAGCAGCCCAAACACACGCTCTATTACATTACGTGTTTGTGCATGTGCTTCATTATGGCGTTCCTGTTCAGGTGTGTGTGCGTTTCTGATGGGTGTCATCAGCCACGGCTCCAGTGCATAGCCAGCATCGCATCCCCCAGTAGGTGACCATGTGGGATGTCCCCATTGGCAAATGTCTGGTACAGCTGCATCAGATGCCAGATATGGGAATCACGGTAGCTTCCAGGGCAGCCAGCACACACATTCATTATTATGCCATGGGCATCACACACGACCTGGCAGTTGATGGAGGGGAAGCCCTTGTGGTTAATGTAGGCCCTACCCCGCTCACCGGCTGGTGCTTTGATGCATATATGCGTGCAGTCTATTGCACCCACTACCTCAGGGTATTCTGCTATATGCTGGAAGAGATGCATACTGCTGGCCAATACCTCACGGGAATTGGGGAAATATACATGATCACCGACATGTGTTGACATGGCATCCAGGAACTGGTGCATTACCCTGGATGCTGATGCCTGTGATATCCCCATCATATCACCAGTTGGTTTCTGGAAGGTACATGTTGCTAGTATTCGTAGGCCAGCACATACCTTGGTTTCCACTGGGATGGGTTCCCCTCTGTTGGTTCTGCACAGCTCAACAATTTGCTGTAGGAGGTCTCTGTCCACTCTATAGCGCTCCACTATCTCCATCTCATGTAACCCCTGGTAGGTGACCTTGGGCCTGTACACTCTTCTCCGTCTCCTCACTGTGGGTTGTCTGGCAGCATTTGCATTGTCACCATGCTCAGCATGTTGCATATGTCACCTTATAACAGCTATGGCAACCCTTAGCATTTTTTGTCTGAGTGAAGCTTTTTCAGTTTTCACTTCTAATAGCTTACTCCAGTGTTGCAGTGTATCTTGAGAGAAACATACTGCACTGTTGTTTGCAGAGTTTTAAGTGCTGGACTGGGCTACTGTTCTGCCTGTGTAATTGCCTGCTTCTGATTGTTTTCACCTGTTACCTCTGCTAGTATTCCCTGGTAGCTTCCTACAATTTCTTCTGCTTCCTTTTTCCTTTCCGTTTCCTCGGGGGGGGGGGGGTGATGCGCAAACAAGTGCAAACACGCTCACAGCAGCGAACACGCGTGCCCACATGCTTAGACAGACTAAAACTTGCTTATTCGGGTTAAAACGCGCATACACCAGCACAAACGAGCTAGCAGGTCTTTAAACAAGCTCTTACATGCTTACTCCAGCTTAAACGCGCGCACTCGCACTTACATGCGTGCACCCTATCTTACTCGGGCCTCAGAGCGCGCACACACGCGCATGCATGTCCAGCAAGAAACTTTGGTGTTATCCACAGTTTACACCTTCCATTTCTTGGTTTTCCCATGTCTACTTCTTGACACACCTCTTTCCATGATGTGGGACTGACAGCTTTCACATGCCACTCTGCTCCACTGAGCTGCATTTCTTTCATACATACCCCTCTGTGATGTCACCTATCTCTTACTCTGTTACTCCCTCTTATCCTACTCCTACACTCCAGGGATTGTGCTCATTTGCTATGTAAAAGTGTGATTCACTATCCTAATGCTCATTTACATAGGATTGCCTACTAATGCTTAGTTACATGTCTTACACTGAGCTTCCCCCCTTAGCAACCCCTAGTCGTTGGCCATGTTGTTTTCAGCCTGCTATTCCCTTACTTTGTAAATTCATGGTTTGCATTTTTATTTTTCTGTTTTTTACAGCGCAGCCTGTTTGCGTGGCGCTGCACTACATTTAAACATCGGTGATCACCGAAAAAACCCCCAACATTTTTATTTTATTTTGCATGAGGGTATGTTGCCAGTGGCCACATATTTGGCCATTGGCATGCTTCCTGGAACATATGCAACCTTTATTTGCAGCTGACAAGACTCCATTGTGTTATTTGCAGAACGGTACTCAGTTGTCAACTGAGTAAATTTCTGCAGATAACACGGCTCTTACATGGACAGGTTTGTGCTTCCTGGATCGCAAAATTACCTCATTTGCATGCCTTTCGGCTGCAAGTGAGGTAATTTGCATATCCAAGCCCTGACCATGTAAGAGCCATTTTAGGAGCTCTCTTACACGCCCCTACAGGCTGTTCGTGGATCGCTCGTCAGACATGATGGCTGCATAGAGTCTTACACTGCTCTTAGACTCTGTGCAAGCCATCGTGAATCCTGCCCAATGTCTTTCGAAACAATTTTTTTGATCTTATCTAAAAAATCCTGACTATCCCTTATATATGAGGGAATCTTAGTCACATAAGGTTTCAGAAACTCATGTAAAAAAATGCACATATTTTTTAAAAAAATACTTTTCTGCAGAGACCATCAGTTACCCACTTAAATTGTTAATACCTTTGTGTGTCTTTAGCAAACAATAAAACAATACTATACATGTTTTATCAATACTGAATTTCTTAAGTAAGTCTTGATTTGTGAAATATCCCAAACGTAACCTTTCTTAACATCTATTGCTGCATAGTATCTAGCCACATGACATTTGTCACAAACATCAATATTATTCAAGTGTGTGTAACAAATTTCAGCATATTGTGCATGGTTCAAAATCACATTCTGGTTCCCTGTATCAGCTGGTTTTAACACCTCCCTCCAGTCACTACATAGTTTTTTAAAATCAAGCCATTGTTCTTTAGTTACATTATATCCCATATTATGCTTACACTGCATAAACGTGTGAAACAAATTCTCAACACGATAATTCAAAATGGCAATAAAACTTTGAATATTTTCATTCTCATATGGTGGTATGAACATAGAATCACACTTGATCTTACTTGTATCAAAACAACTATAAGCATTATTTGAATCATTGTTAAAACCTTCTTCCTCAGGCACACCTGAGTAAAAAGATTCTTCTAAACTTTTCATCCACATATATTATCAAATTATCCCTTTGTTTACTAAAAAAAAATTCCAAAAAATGTAACTTTCTGCCAAGCCGAAATAATTCACTTAATGTAATCTCAGTAAAACTGTAGGAATGAATTTCAGGCCCAAATTGAGCAGGGAAATAGCTGCTTCCAAAATATATATGGTAGATAAATTAAGAACCAAAGAATCATTCACAGAAAAAATAGTCACCATTTTCAGTTCCATTTGGTTGTCTTCTTATTTTTCCCGAAAGAATGTTTCTCCAAATTCCTCTGTTGCCCCCAGTCCTTTCTGCCCCTTTTCTTACTGCAGTGCAACCCTGGAGTGAGAATATTAAATATGGGGGGGTGTGGGGGGCACAACCCCCCACATTATGCCAGTAGTTTTTAGTAAAGATATATATATATATCAATGCATTTCTAATGGATATACCTTCTTATAACAGTGAATACATTTATAAGAATGTGCCCCCACACCCCCCCCTTATTTAATATTCTTACTCCAGGGTTGCACTGCAGTGGGGCAGGGGCTATATTCCATTTCTGACCAAATGAACTTTAACCAAGTGAGCTTTCAGTAAGTGAGTTTTCAGTAAAGTACAATGCCTGGTATAATTTTCGACTAAATGAAATTCGACCAAGTGTATGGAATCAATATATATATACATATATATATATATATATATACATATATATTTATATATATATATATATATACATATATATTTATATATATATTTTTTTTTAATGTATATAATGTAGATGGATAGATATATGATATAAAAAGCAAGGAGCAGCTGCTGAAGATCCATGATGAAGATCCGCAAAAACAGATGCAGTGCAGTCACCACATAGGTGGGCATAAAAGTAAAACTTTAATAACTCATAAAAGTAAGAACAATGAATAAATGGTTTCAAATTGAAGATAAGCACTTTTGGTTACTTGCAAACCTTTTTCAGATGAAAAATTAAAAACGCAAGCAAGCTACATAATGAATGAATTAACCAATCAGTTACTTCCTTCATGGTTACACCTCCCCAGATAGTTATACTGATTCATTCACATTCACTCATAGGCATCCATTCGCAGAAAGTCCATTTGTGAAGTCTGCACCTTTTAAGGGCGGGCTTAAGCAGTAAGTCCACATTGAGATCAGGTGGCTTGTCAACCTGTAATTTGGCTATCCACCTCATCTCTATCTGTTCAGTTTTCATATTGATGTTACCGCCACGAACATTTTCTTGAATCACTTGCAAGACCATATAATGAAAAGTGTGTCCCACATTTGATATGACATGTCTTGTTAAAGAACTCTGAGCGTGATGTCACTTATATGCTTTTATATATGTTCTTTTAACTGTCTCTCCATTTTGCCTACATAGAATTTATCACATGAGTTGCCGATAGCAATATAGATCACATGCCTTGATTTGTAATCTGCATAGGAGCAATTGAAGTACCTCTTGCCATGTATCAGATGGATAAATTCATTCTTAGCTTAATGTACTTGCTAGAGAAACATACTCTACATGGAAAGGTACAAGTCCTTTCAGATCTTGGATTCTCCTTCAAATATGTGGTTTGGCAGAGATGATATTTAAGATTGTGATTCCTCTTAAGCCAGAAGGAAGGTTTGTCCCCTACGATTTGGATCCACATTCAGAATCTTTCAGTTGTCCTTAATAATGTCACAAACTTATGTAATATCACTTGCAAAATTACAACTATTTTATTTTTTCTTGTCTGAGCTCATGTTACCAAGGCTATAGATGAGGGAAAGGTGGCACACACAGCCTTCCTAAACCTCACAAAGGCCTTCGATACCATTCCCCATTCTGGTATTAGAGACAAGCTCACCAGCCTAAACATAAACCCCTATGTCACAAGATGGGTTGCCAATTGGCTCATGGACAGAACCCACATGGTGAGAGTTGAAGGAGCTAGGTCTTTCTCTAAACCGGTTACAAGTGGCATTCCCCAGGGCTCAGTCCTAGGACCCCTCCTGTTCGGTATACAGACAAGCATAGGAGGACTATGGCTGACCAAGTTCATAGACTACAAACTAGGGGCTATAATTGACTCACCGGCTGACACAGACATCTTCCAAAAGGGTCTAACTGAGACGGATACCTGATGTCAAAATCATGGCCTCAAGCTAAATGCCAAAAAGTGCATAGTTATTCCCTACAAACTTCCACATAGGTGGTAGTCCCCTAAATATGGAAAATGTAATAAGGGATCTGGGGACCCAAATACATAGTAATCTCTCTTTGATAATCACATTGCCAAAGTGGTTAGAAAATCCTTCTATTTGGCCCATCTAAACACAAAAGTGTTTGCATCCAGATCAAAAGAGGTCATTATGCCCCTCTACTCATCACTCATCAGACCGATAATAGAGTACAATGCCCCATTTGGGATGTACCTTATAAGGCACCTGCAACAGCTGGAAAAACCACAGAAGTACCTCACACAAGAGGATCACTGGCCTCAAACAGATGCCCTATGCAGCTCAACTGAAGAAACTCCAGCTGTACTCGGTTGCATACCGCCTGCTCAGAGGTGATCTCTGCCTGACATACAAGGCCATGTCCAACCCAGAATTGATGGGCATGCTCCACCTAAAGAAAACCTTATCCCCACGAGCAACACGCTCTAGGGATCTAAACCTCACCACACAATAAATAGGATCTGCTGGAGTGATAGATTCCTGTCCCAGAGACTTTCCCATGCTTTTGAAAAAGATTCCAGTCTACATTAGGCAGAGCTCCTCACTAGCACTCTTCAAGAGAAACCTTGATGAGTGGATGGGAAACAGAAAGTTTACCCCAGGGATCACTTCAGTGGCTCTGCTGGACAGAGGCACAGGGAACTAATTTAAGGAGGCGGCAAAAGCCAACACATTTTGGCTAGGCTTATAAATGCCTTTGGGCAGATAGCCTAGTAACTACTTATGAACATATGTTATTCAGTACTTGTGTATTTGGCTCTCATTTACAAAAAAGTGGTTAACTTGTATTTTTCCTCATGTCCTTGACCAAAATCTTCTCCTTATTTAACTCCTTTTGTGCATAACCACTGTTCTTAAGTCTGTTTTCCATAGTACTCAGTGCTTCAAGATATTCTTCATCCTTAGTATGCAACCTGGATGTTTGCAGTAGTTGATTTTTCTGGTCTATATTAGAACACCGAACAGTTAAAATGTTCAGTGTTCTAATATCGACCCATTTTCAGCGAATGCTGAAAATATTGAAGAAGCAGAAAAACAAATTCCTTCCTAGGGAAAGAATTTGGTTGTCCATTTCTGTTGCTTCGGTATTTTCAGCACTCTGTTGAAAAGTTATGGGTCGGGTTCTTGTAAGTGTGCGATTGAGTGCGGGTTAGGTATGTGTGCGATTGTGTGGATATGAGGGTTAGGCGAGTTAGGGGTTAGGGTGCGGGTTAGGTATGTGTGCGATTGTGGGGACATGAGGGTTAGGGCGTGTTAGGTGAGTTAGGGTTAGGGCACGGGTGAGGTGAGTGTGTGATAGTGACGGACTTTAGGGTTAGGGTTTGGGTTAAGGTAAGTGGATAGTTAGTGGTGTGTGTATAGTTTAGTGTAGGGTTAGGTGTAAGAGTTTAGCGGTGTGTGTGTGTGTGTGTGTGTGTGTGTGTGTGGATTGCTGTGTGTTTGGTGTGCTTGTGTTGTGTGTATGTGTTTTGGAACAGAAAATTTTTTTCCCAAGGAAAAAAATTTGCTGTTCTGAAAATTTGATGTTTGGTATTTTCGATTGGTAGGGTTCAATATTAGAACACTCGACATTATGAATGTTCAGTGTTCTAATATAGACCCGATTTTTCATCACATTTTGGAAAATATATGGAGGATGCCTGCTGGTCCTGAATAGGAGGTTGTTCTTTCAGTATTCCTTCTTATATAAAGCTGTATTGATCTTGCCATCCACCCCTATAGAAAGTTTCATGTCTAAAAAATCTATTGTAGAATAAGAAAAATACAAAATGAATTTAAGAAAGTCTTGGTTGTTTCCAGCTATTGACACATACACACAGATCAACAGGACACAGATCCTGAATATTAAATGAACTGTTAAGGACACATTGCAAGCTATTCTTGCATTCAAAAATATTACCCATTATGTTGACATGTTGTCTGAACTAGGTAGAAACCATTACATAATTTGCTGGACTGCCAGCTGGATCACAGACAGAACCAAGATGTCAGGATCAGTGAGTTCACCTCTACCAAGAGACCTGTCACCAATGGAGTACCCCAAGGCTACATGATGGACCCGCTCCTGTTTGGCATCTACTTCTCGGAAGTCAAGGCTCATGTTAAAGGCCTTTGGCTCACCAAGATTGTAGATGACTGTAAATTGGGAGTTATAGATTCCCCCAAGACGCAAACATCTTGCAAGTGAGTTTAACAGAAACAAATGACTGGTCCCAACACCATGGCATATAAATGCAAAAACATGCATTATAATGTCCTTAGGGAAACTGCCATTGCAAGTTGATTACGATAAAATGCACCTAAGAGTAGATCCAGCAGTAAGGGATCTGGGAACATTTGTAGATAGCAATCTGGCCATTGACCAACATGTAACTAAGTTTTAATAAGAAAATCATTCCATGTCACATAACTTGTAGGTAAGGGTATGGCTTCCAGGTCCAAGGAAGTTATAGCACCACTGTACTTGTCCCTTTTCAGACCTATCATTGAATATAATGTCTCCTTTTGCATGTATTTAACCAGACACTTGCAACAGTTGGAATGCCCACAAAGGTTTCTCACTAGGAGAATTCAGGGCATGAATACCCTCTCCTACATTGATCGTCTAAAGGCTCCGTCTCTGTATTCAGTCTTTTACAGGTTGCTGAGAGGGGATCTTTGCCTGGGTTACAGGGCTTCCTCAGATCCTGCCCTGATGGATCTGTTGCATATGTGCAAAAACAGCACCAGAATCACTAGGTCCATGTATGTGAACTTTGCTTGTGATATAAACAGAACCTCCTAGAGAGACGGATATGTATCACAGAGGATCCCTGCAATACGGAATGGGCTCCCCATGTCACTAAAACAGAGTTCATACCTGACCCTGTTAAAATAAAACCTTGACAATTGGATGGGAAATTGTAAATTTACCCCCGGTCTAGCCCCCATGTTCCTTATGGGCAGAAACCATCAATAGGTCAGTAAGAAAAGTACTAACCTGACAACCCCCATACAAATCCTTAGCCACCTGCCTACACACACACACGCACACACACACATATATATATATATATATATATATATATATATATATATATATATATATATAAATATATATATATATATATATATATATATATATATATATATATATATATATATATATATATATATATAAATATATATATATAAATGAATATATATATATATATATATAAATATATATATATTTAAAATATATATATATATATATATATATATATATATATATATATATATATATATATATATATATATATATATATATATATATATATATATATATAATGTGTATGTGTGTATGTATGTATATATGTGGGTTTATTCCAGAAGGCTGACATTTCAGAACATGGACTTTCAGAAGTTCGAGACCCCATACAGCCAACATTCTGAAGTGCTGGGTCTTTAGCATGATTGCAGTATAGTAGAGATTGGAGAATTTGCCATTTTAATCATTGTAGTGCAATCTCTGAGTTGATATATAAAATAAGAAAGCAATGAGGGTGTGCAGTAGGGCTTGACCCCTGCAAAAGCATACGTTTTGGTGTTTTTTGTAGTCAAGACATTTCAGAAAGTTGACCACATAGTCTACCTTCTGAAAGATAACATTCTGAAATATCAGTATTCTGACGTGTGTACATAGCTATATAGATATAAAGAGAGCTATATAGACAATTGGTCATTTATCATTTCAATGTCTGCAACTCCTGTGTTATTTTTTATTTATTTATTTTTAAGTAAAATCTAGCTTAGCTTCTTACATTACTGAACTTTGTTTACTTAAAGCCCAAGTAAGCAGTTCACCATTCCATTAACCAACAATTAAACAAATAAGACTTACCTTGTACTATGCATTCAGGATCTACATCTTATACGAGCAGCTTTAGTGTTGCTCTCAGACCATACCTTACCAGTACTTCCAAAATATTTACTGATTCTTCTAAAAATCTTCCTAGAATTCATTGTGCTGTTTATTACTCATTTCCCCACTGCTTTCCTGTGATTCTTCTGTTTATCCTACTCAAACCCTGACTTTGTGGTCTGTTGATAGAAAGAAATTGTGTCCTGGTGGTTAACCATTTTAAGGAAAAAGCTGATAAACACCGTCCTGTGGGTCTCAGCTGTAAAAGAAGCAGATCCCTGTTAGATCTGGCCTTTCATCAGCTTCCCCACAGACCACCTCCTCCTACTAAAGTCTTTAACATTATCTTAACCTATTCCTACCTGTACCTGACTTTATTCTCCCAACCCCACCCACATGCACACATCTCTGAGCTATTCCAGCTCAGAAAATTAAGCTGGTTGCTCATTGATAGCCAGTCTGTATTGTAGTTCCACTGGAGGATGATTCCATGTGGGTGGACCCAGCTGTGTAAAATATCTTTTGTCTATGGTTGATCAAAGGTGCAGTCTGACCAAAGTAGTGACATCATCCTGACTTTCTTTTAGGAAGTATATTTGTACCCTCATGATAGCTTTGATTTTAGGCATGGACAGAGTCGTCACAAGGGTAGGCTAAAGGGGATGGCTGCCTTGGGTGCAGGCTGTCAATGATCTCAGTTTCTGTTGCATAAATGAATGCTGGTAGTGCATTTGTTGTTATTGCTGAAGCACATTGTGTGAGGTGAGTGTGCAGTCATTGTAGAAAGCTGTTTGTTATACATTTAGTAAGAAGATTGCTACAGAGAAAGAACTGGAGATGGTAATTGCAGTAAATGCAGAACAATTTTGGAAAAGAAAATTCCAAAACTGGAATATAAATCTGTGACAGATAAACCACATGCATTAAGGAAAAATTCCCAAGGAGTAGAACTACATAAAAAGTAAGAAATTATATGAAAATGCAACTTTGAACTATTCTGATTATGGATGGGGAAAGCTCCCATGCCTTCATTTTATGAGTGACAACAGAGAAGAGAAAAGTAAGATGAATAACAATACCAAATGATTGGTTACACACTTCACTACTCTTGAAAGCTGCTCTTTGTTTTTTTTTTTCTGTCATGTTATATTAGCAACAATCATCAGATTATTTGTATAGGAAGAAGATATCAGATAATGAAATTGATGAGAATGTCAGTTCATTAGGACTAACATATCAAATGTCTTTTTGCCAAGAGTTGCCAGTGACTACAATTCCCTATGGCCATTCATCATTATTTCACTACTTGCTTATTAATTTGACCATTTTCCAAGGGTATAGTATCATGTACTAGAAACTTCTTCGTTTTCTAAATGTGTGTTTGTTTTTTAAGGTGGCCGTCCAAGTTTGCCTAGACTTCTGAGAAATAAATTCTGAACAGTAAGGGGCCCATTAGAGAACCCTGTGGTAAGAGGGTGACTGGTCTTTTGCTAGAAGTGAAGTCACCCACTTTGACAGTACGTGTTCTGTAGGTGATCCAGTTGGCTACCAGTATGGTAATGTAGCAGTTAATTCCCAATTGGGGGAGTTTCTCTATATTACCTAAGTGTTGGATTGTGTCAAATGCCTTAACTTGGTCAAGATAGGTGGTATGTACTCTTTCCTTTATCATATCCGAACTGGGTTAGGTTCAGAGGTTGGAGATTAGATATATCCTTGTTAATTAGATCCATAATGATTCTTTCCATGGTGTTGCAGATGATGATGGTGATTCTTGTGGGCCTATAATTTCCAGGATCAGTTGATGGTCCTCCTTCATGCAGAGGGATTATCGTTACTGCCCTCCATTCTTCTGGAACATAGCCAGTTTGCAGGCTGTAGTTAAACAGGGATCCATGTGGTTCTGCTAGTTCATGTTGAGAGTTGCTTAAAAGCCACCCTGGGATGTTGTCTTGTCCCCTTGATGCCATGTTTTTGGCTTAGCATATCACAGGGATGACCTACTGTCTTGAGATAATAGGCCGAGGAATGGTGGCAGGTATACTTTGCGGAATGACTGAAGGGGAGAGGGAGGTGAAGTTTGCTTCAAATCATTCAGCTAGCAGGTTGGCTATTACCTCCAGTTGAGAGTATAGGTGGTGCCATCCACAGCCAGTTCATTGCATAGCTAAGTATTCACTTAAGTTTTGGAAATAATTAAAGAATTCCTTGTGATTATCCTTAGTTGGGGAGGCTATGTTTGCTTTGTAATTAGCTTTGGAGGACTTAATAAGTTCTGTAATTTGTTTGTTTAAGCTAAAGAGGAATTTCTTCCTCTGCTGAGTCAGTTCCCTCTTGTTCTTGGGCATTAGTTTCTTTCTCTTGTGGTATAGCCTGTTTATATTAGGGGTCCACCAGTAAGACAAACTACTACTCTGATGTGATACATTGGCAAGTTTCAAATCCCCAACAAACCCAGTTAATTCCACTGAATAAGCAGAAATGTACACCAGCACTCTGTATCAGCATGTAATCAACTGCCTGGATGCAGCTGTACACCACAGGAACAAGTGCATGGCAAACCCCATAAACAATCCCACATGGTGGAACCATAATATCAGAGTTTTACAATAAAAGGAAAATAATTTTTACCAAAAGTAAGCAGAGTAATTTACTGAATGCTAGAGCTCTTGTCATGGAAGTAAACAACTCAGGAGCTTAACAAAATCCACTAAAGTCAATGCAGCAGTACTTTGAGCTGATTATGAACAATGTTACATACACTGAGGCTGAATATATAGCTAACCTACTGGCCAATAAATTTACCTCTACTTTACCCCTCTTTCCCCTCTGTCTGTTCCTCAAGATATTCCTGAAACTGGCTTATCTCTGGCTATCAGACAAGACCAACTTCTAAAAGTGCTATCAAAAGCTAAAAATACTGAATTAATGGGTCCTGACAATATCCTAAATAGCAAGAAGTATGATTTAGCCACACCCCTTCCAACACTGTGAAATCTCGGCCTCCATACACGTTTTGTACCAAGTGAATGGAGGACAGCTACAGTCATTCCCTTGCTTATAGGTGGACCTTCCACAGACCCAGGTACTTACAGACCCATAAGTTTGAACAGCCACTTATGCAAAACCATGGAAAGACCTATCATGGGATTAATCAATCAGGACATAGGGAACCTCCAAACACTAGAGCCATCTCTGTTTGGATTCATCAAGGGCAGGTCATGCTTACTCAACCCTTTAGATTTTTTGAATATGTTACCAAAGCAAAGGATGAAGGCAAAATGGTACATGCCGCATAACTCAACCTGGCCAAAGCTTTTTACACAATTCCCCAATTAGCATACCTCTCAAACCTCTAAGACCAAGAAATCTGGACAAAGCCAGCTATAATGGGGTGACAAAGGCCCAAAAATAGGGACATTTTTAAAATATTGCTCTTACTAACAAAACAAAGTTGATAGAATAACAAATTATGAATTAGCATGAATTTTCTGAAGAGTATGAAGTCTGTAAATCCAATGTCTCTCATTATTTTTTTCTTTAATCGTCAGTGATATATCTTCATAGGTAGGTACTAGGCTATTGGCCCTAGGGCCTATATAAGCCTAGCCAAATGGTACCCTTGCTTTTACCATCCAAGAAAATTATTTTCCTGTGCCCCTGTCAAGCAGAGCCACAGAAGTGATCCACAGGGCAAATTTCCTATCTGCCATCCAGTCATCAAGATTTTTCTTAAAGTGCTAATGAGGAGCTTTATTTGATATCGATAGGTAGTCTGTTCCAGAGTATGGGAAGTCTCCGAGACAGGAATCTATCCCTCCAGCATGTTCTATTAGGTCCCTAGAGCATGTAGCTTGGAGGGATTGGGATTTTTTTATATGGAGCATGTCCAACAGCTCTGGGTTTGACATAGCTTTGTATGTTAGGCAGAGATCACCTCTGAGTAGGCGATATGTGACAAAAGCTGGAGTTTTTTGAGACAGTCTGTGTAGGGCATCTGTTTGAGGCCAGTAATCCTCTTTGTGAGGTATTTCTGTGGCCTTTCCAGTTGTAGATGTCTTGTGAGGTACATACCAAAAGGGGCATTGTACTCTATAATGGGTCTAATGAGTGTCGAGTAGAGGGGAACAATGACCTCTTTTTCCTGGATGAGAAACCTTTTGTGATGTGGTGTGCCACATAGAAGGATTTCCTGACTACTGTGGCGATGCGATTATCAAAGGAGAGAATACTGTCCACCTGTGTCCCAAGGTCTCTTATCATACTTTTGGTGTTAAGTAGACTACCGCCTATGTGGTAGTTCATGGGTACAGAGTTTTTACCAAAAGAGATGACAATGCACTTTTTGGCATTGAGCTTGAGGCCATGGCTTTGACACCAGACATCTGTTTCAGTGAGGCCCTTTTGTAGGATGTCCACATCATTAGGAGATTTGATTATGGCTCCTAGTTTGCAGTCATCTGCAAACTTTTAGTCAAAGACCTTCTGTGTTAGCCTGTACTTCAGAGAGGTGGATACCAAACAGGAGAGGACCTAGGACTGAACCCTGTGGTACTCCACTTGTCACTGGTCTGAAGTTGGATTTAGAGTCTGCTACTTTCACAGTGTGGGTTCGGTCAGTGAGCCAGTTGGCAACCCATCTTGTGACATTGGGATTAATACCTAGTTTAGTGAGTTTGTCTATAATTCCAGAGTGGGGGATGGTGTTGAAAGCCTTGGCAAGATTTAGATAGGCTATGTGTACCACCTTACCCTCATCTACAGCTTTGGTGACCGCTTCAAACAAGTTTATCAGGTTTAGGAGACATGATCTGCCTTTTACAAACCCGAACTGGGTAGGGTCCAGAATTTGGAGATTACCAATGTCATTGTTTATAAGTTCCATGATGATATGCTCCATAGCCTTGCAGACCAGGCTCGTCAGGCTAATGGGGCAGTAGTTCCCGGGGTATGTCGTGGCTCCCCCTTTGTGGAGTGGGATAACCAATGCTGTGCACCATTCAGTGGGCACAAAGCCTGAGGTGAGGCTATGATTGAACATGGTACTTAGGTAGGGTGCCAGTTCATTTTGTAGTTCATGTAGAACCCAGCCTGGGATGTTGTCAGGACCCATGGGTGCTGTGTTTATGGCTTTGGAGAGTGTGTTTTTTACCTGTGCAGCCATGATTACAGATACTTTGCATTCTTCCGGTATAGAGATGAGTCCTTTAGGGGATAAGAGACGGGTAAAGTTAGCACTGAACCTATCTGCCATTGTGCTGTAACTCAGAGCAGATCTGAGTGTTGTCACTGAGATTCTTGACATAGCTATAGAATGCTTTGTGGTTGTCTTTAGAATCAGTGGCGATTTTGTTTTCATAACTAGCTTTGGAGGATTGTATGAGGGATCTCAGCTTCTTACTGTGGCTGTCCACAGAGTTACTCCAATCATGGGATTTTACTCTTTCTTCTGTTGTAGAGTTTGTTTATAGCAGGGGACCACCAGATTGGCTTCCTTTTTTTGGAGGATAGCATCTTGGTTTTGTTAGGGATTGCACGATCCATGCACTCATGTAAGTGCTTATAAAGTGCAATTGTATAGGATTCAGCAGTCGTATCTCTATTGTCCGTCAGCATGGGTGTCATGAAGTTTGCCACTTCTGTGGCAAAGTTGGCTTTGGAGAAATTTTTTACAGTGGTTTCCCTAATGGGGGTGGGGCTGGGATGTGGATGTCTGGGATGCTTTGCTTGTAGTCGGATCTGACCAATGAGGAATTGACCTCTGGTGTGGAACCACCGGTTGCCCATGTTGGTAATGACCAGGTCTAGGATATTGCTGCCCCCGGTGGGGGTGTGGATAAATTGATCCAAGGCATTGGAATTTATGAATTCCAGAAAACGTTGAGCACAAGAGTTGATACGTGAGTAGTTTTCCTAGTTAATGGTGAGGGAAATCAAATCGCCCATTATTAGGGTGTTAGGTTGTACCCTAATATTTTCCAGTGTATCAAGAAATGAGGAGTGGGAATCCTGGGGCATGGTGGGGGATCTGTAGCAAGCTACAATTTGCATATATTTGCAAGTTACAATATGCCAGAAAACCAAAATTTTATGAGGAACAGACTAAAAATACGATGCAAAAATCTGGACATTCTGTAAAAATCTGTACAGTAGAGAGGTATGGCAATTAGGCATAGTAGAAAAGCTAAATAAACTGTGAATAAACCCTTTTGTTACCCACTGGAATGCCAACTGGCTCACAGCTTGGACACAGATAATCAGAATAGACAAAGTTACCTCCACAAAGAGATTAGTCACCATGACTTCTACTTTTATGAAGTAAAAGCCAGTACAAAAGAGCTCTGGCTAAGTAAGTTTGCAGATGACTGCAAGCTAGAAGCAGTTATGGAATTCCTAAATGACTTGGCCATCATGCAGGAAGGTTTGTCTCAAATAAATAGCTGGTGTTAAGATCATGGTCTGAAATTAAATGCCAAAAAATGCATTACTGTATCCTTTAGGAAGTCATCTACCCCAGCAAACTACTAGTTTGACAATATGCCCCTAAGAGTTGACCCAGTTGTTGGGGATTTGGGAACCTACCTGGACAGTGACCTAACATTTGACCAACATGAGTCTGTTGTTGTAATAAAGTCCTTCTACATTGCACAGCTTATAAACTAAGGGATTGTGTCTAGATCTAGGGATCTCATTGTCCCCCTTTGCTCAGCCCTCATTAGGCCAATCACTAAATACAATGCTCCCTTTGTCACGTGTCTGTCCAGATACATGCAACAATTGGAACGCCCATAGAGATACCTTACTAATAGAATACAGTGTCTAAACAACATATCCTACATGGATCAACTCAAATCTCTGTTACTGTACTTGGAATCCTACAGACTGCTAAGAGGTGACCTGTGTCTGGCATACAAGGCATCCTCTGACCCATTACTGATGGATTTAGTGCACATCAGTAAATCAATTAGCATCAGTAGTACTCTGTCTAGGGATCTAAACCTTTTCTGTAGCATCAATAGGATGGTTTGGAGGGACAGGTATATTTTGCAGAGGATACTGCTGCTGTGGAACAGACTCCCCATCCACATACAACAAAGTTCATCCCCGTCCATTTTCAGGCACAACATAGATTTAGGAATGGGAAACAGTAAATTTACCCAGGAACTCCTAACTAATAGACAGATGCAGTTCCTAAATGTTTTATCCCATGCACATGTCCCCTCAAATTATCTATGGTGTGATCCCAATTATTTTTATTAGGGATAATATAGAATTATTGACAATGGGATGTGTGCAGCCAATATATAAACAAATGGGATAAGTTATTTTGAGCGCAAAAATGGAAACTAGGTAGTCTAAAAATGGCTTGTAAGGACAGCTAACCTAGTACTTGCCTATGATCCTGTAATCAATAAGATCTAGAATTGCTTATTACTTACCTATGATGTGTAGGATCTGGAGTTACTGTCTACTGGTGCTCCTTACTATATTTTACATCATTCGCTATGGACAGGAGTCCGAATAGTGAGATTATAAGTCAGCAAAATAAGAAGAGCAGTATTACTAAATTGAATTCATCCTCAAGTCTTGGTGAGTTCCTTCAAAAGGTGGATCCTGTTTTTCGCAAAATCTCACTAAGACAACACTGCTATATAGTATGTATTTTATATAGCATATATTATGGATAGAAGTAGGTCAAAAATTAAAAAAAACATAGCTGGGTATACAGCACCCAGGATAAAAAAAAGTACCCAATCCAGGTAGATACACTCGTGCCAGGACTGGAAAAAATGACAAGTGTCGAATCCTCAAAATATGGAAACATTCCTACAATGGGGCTAAATCAGGCCCAGGGATAGGAGTGACCCCCATTTAGAAACAAGTAGCAGTCCACAAAAATCACAAAAACTGATAGGCCAAAGAAGAGCTATAAAGAAGAAAGAGTGGACTATTGAGGATAACAAAGAAATTATGTATTGTTAGTATTAGGCAAAAACCCAGAATTTCTAGACATGAGATATACAAAAAGATTAAGAGAGATATTGGAGGAAAGAAAAATGCTTCCACAAGAAAAATTATCAGACGCATCAAATAAAAATTTGTGTTCATTAATGCAACAGATTTGTGAAAAACATTATGTAGACCAAGAAAGTTTAATATGTTTGGAAGAAGCAGCATCTGAAGAAGTGCAAAAATATAAATGACAAAACCTAGAGATTTTTGAAAAGTATAAAAAAGAAATATGGACTTGGGAAAGAAAGCCATGGAAAGAATTATCAAGGAGATGATCAATAGAGATATAGTAAACCTCCAGATACTAGACCCAACCCAGTTTTTTTTCATCAGGGGCAGATCATGTCTACTCAACCTGGTAGATTTCTTTGAGAAGGTCACCAAAGCAATGGATAAGGGCAAAATTGTTAACACTGCCTACCTTCACCTGGCCAAAGTGTTTGACACAATACCCCACTCGGGCATTATTGACAAACTCAAGAGGTTAGGTACAAACCTGTATATCAAATGGTGGATAGTCATCTGGCTCACAGACAGGACTCACAAAGTTAGAATTGCAGAGGTCACCTCTACAAGGAGGCCAGTCACAAGTGGAGTCCTTCAGGGATCAGTCCTTGGACCGCTCCTTTTTGGCATTTACTTCTTAGAAGTAAAGGCCAATGTCAGTGGCCTCTTGCTGACTAAATTTGCAGATGATTGCAAATTAGGAGCAGTCATTGAATCTCACATTGACACAAATGTTCTCCAGGAGGGGCTGACACAGACAAACAACTGGTGTCAGAGCCATGGACTAAAACTGAATGCCAAGAAATGCTTAAGAGTATCCTTTGGGAAGTCATCCATCCCTGGTAACTACCATATTGACAACACACCCCTTAGAGTTAACCCAGTAGTCAGGGACCTAGGGACACACATAGTAATCTAGCCTTTGATCATCATGTGTCTACAGTGTTGAGGAAATCATTCTGTATTGCACAACTTATAAACAAAGGTAATGCATCTAAGTCCAAGGAAGTCATTGTTCCACTGTATTCAGCATTCATCAGACCTGCCATTGAGTACAGTGCCCCTTTGGTATGTACCTAACCAGGCATATCCATCAAATGGAATGTCTACAGAGGTTTCTCATTAAAAGAATACAGGGCATAAGTAATATGTCCTATGCAGACCGCTTCAAGGCCCTATCTCTGCATTGTGTCTCCTACAGGCTTTTGAGGGAAGATCTATGCCTGGCATACAGGGCATTGTCAGACCCCACTCTGATGAACCTCCTGCATATTCACAAAACAAACAGCACCAGAATTGCCCATTCTAAAGACTTAGACCTTGCCTGTGATATAAATACGACCTGCTGGAGAGAGAGGTATGTATCCCAGAGACTAGCCCGTCTATGGAACAGGCTCCCCATCCATGTGAAACAGAGTTCCTCCCTAACATACCTCTCAGCCTCTTAGAGCAAGGCATCTGGACAAATCCATAAATAAAAGTGGGACAAGGCCCAAAAATGGGGACAATTAAATGTTGCTCTTACAAACTTAGAAAGTTGATAGATTAACAGTTGCATTAGCATACATTTTCTGAACGTTATGAAGTCTGAAACTGAAATATCTGTCATTATTTTCTAACTTCAGTCTTTAATTATTTGCCACTAATTTCCCAGAAAACCACAATCATATGAAAAACGGACCAAAAATATGAGGCAAAAATCTGGACATTCTGCGAAAATCTGTACAGTTCAGAGGGATGCTCCCTAACCCAATTCAAGTGCAACTTGGACAATTGAATCGGAAATCAGAAATTCATCCCTGGTTTGACACGTATGTCTCTAATTGACACAGGTCATCCTGTAAATGGATCATCTCCCAGGCTCATGCTTCCTTACACTTATCAAGGGTATCAGAATTTGTCCGAGGTTTGGTATGCCTGGCTAGGCTTAAAAAGACCCTTGTGGTCATTAGCCTAGTAAACACCTATGAACCTATAAAAATATTTTTGATATGGTGCAATATTTTTACAAAGTCAAAAGCCAAATTAATCAGTATAAAATGGCAGCCCTGAAGGTATTCAAAGAGAAATACAGGCAAAGGCATCCAGATATGGAAAATTTCACTATAAAAAAAATCACAAAGAGGGAATGTAGGAAAGAAGATTAGTAAAGTAGAAATTAAAAAAATATATAGAAGTTGAAGTTATGGAGTGCCTGCGAAGTAAAGGATTTGGTGTAGAAGGTCTAACACAGGTTACATCACAACATTATGGAATGAATCCCAAAGTAAGGAGAAACAGTAACATAGGAGACATCTAAAGAAGAAATATGGATATGGGAAAGAAAAGGAGATTTAATATGGTGTAATATTTATGCAAAAGAGAAATACAATACAATACAAAAAATAACACCACCAAAGATATTTGAAGAGCAGTACAGGCAAAAGCATCCCGACATGGGACATTTTACAATAAAAAAATAAGAAAATAACAAGGAAATGTAGAAAAGCGTATTAGTAATAAAGAAGTTAAAGAAACAGAAACACTGGTTATGGAGTACCTGTGAAGTGAAGGATTCAGTGTAGAAAATCTAACTCAGAAAGCACCACAGCAGGAAAGAGCAATAGATATCCAAATTAAGGAGAAACCAGTGGAACAGGAAACAACTGGTCAGTTGCCATATGATGATATTTCTGAGCCTTCCATAGGAAACTATTATAAATGTTCACTTGAAGCTGAACAGCAAGGGAACAAACAGGAAACTGTGGTGACTCTGACGCAGTCAGTGATGAGGAGTAATAGGCTAGTATGTTCCCATATGACAGATGATGAAATTGAAGAGAATGTGCCACAGGAAGATGCTTTAGAACTTTCTATAGAATGCCTGCAGAAAATGGAGAACACAGAATGTGCCCTCAGATTAGAAGAAAATGAGCTAAGAGAAGAATTGCTTTATTTAATAAGAGATAGATAGACATATTAAGATCAATGAAAGAAATAGACTGTAGAAGGTCAATAAAACCCAAAAAGTTAGAAGTTTGATAAACCCAATGAACACAGTAATTAGAATGGTCCATGGAATATAACAGAAGTAAAAAGGGTATATTACTGTGGAGCTAAATTAGTAACATATAACATTCTACCACAAGAACTCAGGGTAGGAAGGGAAAGGAAGGGGAGAAATGGAATACCATCATGGAAGTATTGAATAGAGAAAACTATAAAGCAATTAAGACAAGAAGTGTCATTGTTAGAAGAGTATAGAAGAGGGAACAGATCAATCAAAATACTCAGAAAGATAAGACATGATGAAAGCAATGCCCAGTATTATAATGGATCAGGATTTATCATGCATTGTTGCAAATAATAAACTAAAAATATCAGCACAGGCAGAAAAACTTAGAAGATAAATAGATAAAGAAAAAGTATAAAATAAGCAATTTACTGATGACCCAAAAAAGTTTTATAGAGAATTAAGAAACAAAGTAAAAATTGAAAGACTACCAAAAAAGAAGTAGATATATTTTGGAGAAGTATTTATGAAGATCCTGTAGAACATAACACAGATGCTAAATGGAGAGTAGTAGTAAAAGAAAGAATAAGAAGTTCAAAGGTGTAGGTTATAAATGGGATGAAGTAATGTTCAGAGAGACAGAAACAAAGTTAAGAAAAGCCTCTAACTGAAAAACCCCAGGCCCAGATGCAGTACCTAACTTCTGGTTAAAAGTATTAATGTTGTTGCATGAAGATTTATCCATGAGTAAGAAATATTTATATGTGCACCCCGCATAGACACCAGCCTGGCTGACAACAGGAAAAACAATGCTCCTACTTAAAAGTGAACCTGCAAGCTACCCTAAAAATTATAGATCAATAAGTTGCCTTCCAACGACGTATAAACTATACACAGGAATTGATGCCGACAGAGTTTATAGTCATTTAGGAGAAAACTCCAGTATGGCAACAGGACAAAAGGGCAATAAAAGAAAATCGTATGGAACAAAGAAACATTTGTTGTTAAATAAAGTCATAGTGGAGAACTGCAAAAAGGGGAAGATTTTAAGTGTAGTGTGGCTTGACTACAAAAAAAATCATTTGATAGTATCCCACATTCATGGACAAAAGAGTGCTTAAATATGTATAAGATACATCCTACACTGATAAACTACATCACAGCATCATGAAATGGTGGCAAACCACTTTGCAGTTGAACCATGATAAAGGGCAAATTATTATTCCAGGGATAAAAAAATCCAAAAGGGGATATTCCAGGGTGACCCTCTGTCACTGTTGCTCTTTTGCCTTGCCCTTAACCCATTAAGCTGTCTGCTTAACACATTAGGTCATGGCTATAATTTGCCTCCCAGAAAGTAACAAAGTATAAAGACTTCTCATCTTTTCTGTTGATGATTTAAAATTGTATAGCTCATCAGATGAGTAACTGAAAACACAACTGCAAGTAGTTAAAACTTTTTCAGATGATATAAGAATATAATTTGTTCTTAACAAATGTGCAAAAGCAGGAAAACTGCAGCACTAAGAAAACATCAGTTTGGGACAAGAATGTGATATAAAAGAACTTGAACAAGAGGGAGTGTATAAATATTTTGGAACTGATGAAGGATCAACAATAAAACATGAACAAATGTGAATACAACTTAGTAAGGAATATTTTAAAAGACATCTTGAAAACAACATTGACATCCAGGAACAAAATTCAAGCTATAGACAAAAAAGAAAGTATCCTGGACTGGATACTTGTTAACACTCATCCCCACAATTACAAGAGTGGGAACCCTACCTGGTGATATAAATGATCACCTCCTCACCTATATAATTAGGCAAAAAGCTGACATCTCCAATCCGTTCACTTTTAAAACTATAAGGAACAACAAGAATTTCAGTTCCACTAACTTCAAAATGAAAAGTATGCAATTGCTCAGTTCTAAAACAACTACCACTTGAAGAAGCAGTAAATTACTTTTATACCAAATTCCTAACCATCCTTGACACCCATGCACCAGTACGTACTATTAGAACCAAAACAAAAGTTGCTCCTTAGTTTTTAAGGGAAACCAAACACAAAATCCTACTTAGAAATAAGGCTTGGGCTGCTTTGTGTACCACTAAAGCCCCCATAGATCAACTTGGATATAGACAGCTAAGAAATGAAACAAAAAAGCCATTACATTAGACAAGGAAAAACTGTTACTGTCATCTACAACAGAAACACCAAAACAAACCTCAGCAGTTTTGGGCAGGCATAAATAAACTACTTAACCTAGGGCAATCGTCCACTCCTACCCCTTCAGCTACTAAACAAAAAACCTCAGAAGAAGTCATCAATACCTTTAACTGCTTCTTTACAGAACCCATCCAGCACCTAGCTAACCAATTGTCTTCCAGCTGCCCTAATCCTATAGCTTCTGCACCCAGTTTCCCACTCTCCTTTAACTTTAAACCAGTTTCCACATGGTCCGAACATTAATTAAGAAACTAAAGCCATCTTCCCTAATGGCTGATGTCCTCCCTGCAGAATATCTACGAATAGCAGCAATGCCCTAAAATACCCCATGTCCTTCCTGATCAATAGGACTATATATGAAGCATCCATCCCCTCTGTCTGGAAGATATCCCATGTTATCCCACTCCATAAAGGGGGCAGCTCCACTGAACTGTCAATCTACAGACCCATAGCTATTTTATCACCCTAGGCTAAAATTATGGAGAAATGCATCTATAAACAACTTCTGAATTACCTTATCCAGAATAATCTCTTAGCTAATACCCAACATGGTTTCAGACCATTTCATAGTACCACCTCAGCCCTCCTCTCCTTTTCTAATGTCATAAACCTATACCGAAACAGTCATTTTTCTTTTCAAAGCCTTTGATATGGTAACCCACCAATTACTCATACACACTTTGAAAACCATTTCCCTTGATGACCAGGCCATTCAATGGTTTCAGTCTTATCTCCATGGTAGACAGCAGGCTGTCCTATGGCAGAATAAGCTATCTATCCTTTTACCCTCAGAATGCCCCAGGTATCCATATTAGGACCCCTATTATTTTCCATTTTTATTAATGACATGTACGGTCATCCCAAATGCAACATGCATTCAATATGTGGATGACTCCACATTAATATGCTCAGCCACCTCGCCTATAGATCTGCAGCCTTTTTCCAAAAATACTTTTAAGACGGTTGAACATTGGCTCCTAAAGCGCCATCTTATGTTAAATCCTAATAAAACCAAGCTGCTGCTTTTCTCTACCTCTCGCAGGTCTTCCCTCCAATCTTTACTTTAAAGCCCAGCAATGGCACCATTATTTCACCAGATTCCTCAACTAAACGTTTAGGAGTTACAGTAGATAATAACCTTAACAGTAAACTTGGCTCCCTATACAAGATTAAGCCCTTCCTAACACCATTAGCTAGAACTGTAATTGCTTGCACACATCTACTTTCCACTCTCCTCTATGCCTTCCCATTATTCACAAACCTTAGTAAAACTGACCTTAACAATCTTGAAAGCTGCTATAATCACATTGCTAGATTTGCAGCCTACAGAACTCATCACTGTCTTAACCTAAACCTTCTAGGGTGGCTTGAATTGCCTAACCAACTTCAGGTTAACCAACTAATAGTAGCACACAAGGTTCTCTACAAACTAGAAAATACACCTGTACTTATAAACCTCATCACCCCCTATAGTAACCTTAGGGCACTTCGCTCATCAGAAACCGTCAAATCCGACAACTCAGTTAAAGATTCTCTATTTGCCAACTCTGTTGGCAAAACCTGGAATTCTGTTCCTGCTGATCTGACTTCAGAACTCTGTCTACCTCAATTCAAGAAAAGTCTGATTCAGTACTTTAAAAAACAATGGCTATGTCTTTGTCCTAATCCTGACTAATTCTAACCATTCCTAATGTGCTAAAATAGAACTTTTACTGCACTTAACTGAATCTTAATTGTAATTCCATGATCTTCTAGTGTTTACTACCATGTGAGCCTGTTGACATCTTAATATCCTTATTAATGTTTGAAATATTGTCCAGAATTTGATATCTGTGTTTAAATTGTAAGAATGCAATAATTTGTTGCCTGTATGTCTGGAGCTTTTCTCCCTGGACATGTATCCAGTCAGACTATCCTGGTAAACAAATGTAAAATAAAATAAATAATAAATAAATAAATAAACCAATTTGCTCTTCCTGTCCTAACTTACAGTTTTGTGGTGAGTGACTGATCCCAAAAGGTGTTGGATAGATTAGACAGGAAAACAAGAAGGATGCTTCATGCTCATCAAATGATTTATAAAATGAGTGCATACCAAGATTATATATTCCCCATTCCAAAGGAGGTATGGGCCTACTTGAATTTGATTATATGTATAGATCTGCAGTTGTGGGACTGCATACATATCTACTGACCTCACAATACCCAAATATAATGAATGGTTTGAAACATGAGAATAAATCAAAGATGACTTCCTTTCTTCATCTAGCAGAAGCATATCGGCATCATGTGGGAATGGAAATCAAACCAGAAGTAAATAAAACATCAGGCATCAACTGAATGTGCCAAAAAATAAAAGAAAGAATATTATATGAAGGATTAGATGAGAAGGCAAGAAATGTGGAAAATGCATAAATATATAATTGCAAGTGTAGAAAACTCCTGGAAGAACCTAATGTTGATCAGGATTGAATGCAGAAATAGTTAAGGAGAGATGAATTCAAACCAAAAGATAAAATATTAATATTGGCATTCCAAGATAGTGGGCTATGTACACATTTGTTTACAGAGTCCATTGAACAAGTTGGAGAAACAGATGAATATAGGTTTTGTAAAACAGAATTGGAAATAGTCGCACACCTTGTTGCTGGTTATGACATACTAATGGCAGAAGGACTGTATACTGAAAGGCATAATAATGTGGGAATACTGTTGCACTGGGGATCATGCAAACATTATAATACTGAAGTAGCTGAAAAACACTGGAAACATGACCCACAAAGCATCATAGAAAACGATGAAGTCTACATCACATGAGATCACTCATTACCAACAGTTCAAAAGACAGATGTGAGAAAACCAGATATAGTGGTTCATGAAAAGAAGACAAAAGTAGCATTGATCATTCTAATCACTGCACCCAGTGATTACAGTATCTTGCATACAGAGAGACAAACGACCCATATTGTTCCAAAAGTAGTAAGAGCAATGGGTCTTTTACAAAAGAATCTACAATAATATTTAGATATATTACCAATACATGTAACTCTGTACAAATTGCAGAAGGAGTCATTACTGGGCACATTCCAGGTGCTGCGAAGAGCACTTCTGGCTGACATCAAAGATTAAGACAATACTAATTTCATGACCTTTATCATTCTTTGACTTAGGAATGGGGTCTGTCCCCATTGTGGTATTAGAAATCCAAAAGACTTGGAGAAATTAAAAAAGAAACAGCAATGTGAGTTTTTCCAACATACCATATAAGGGAGCCCTGCTGTTTGGACCAGAAATTAGCAAGCATTTGAAAAGTATTCAAGAAAGAGTGTAGACCTTCACGGTGACAAGTTTTAGATTTCTTCTGCTATGGTATTCCTTCTCTTTGAAGCAGAGGAGTTGGCATTAGCCTTGGTTTAGATGTAACCACAATCACAGCAGTAGGAGGTAGCTGGAACTCAAACTTTTCCTGTGCTTTCATATAGTAAGGTCATTGGCCCAAATTTCAAGGTCTGAGGCAATTTTCAACAATTTAAGGCCATCCTTTTTTGTTTTCTGACTGCTCTTGATTCCTTTTTTAACTCTGTGTCTTCAGAGACAGAGTGATTGTCTCCCTCCATATTGCAGCATGGTGTTCTATCACATCTCTCTATTGGTCTAGGAGAAAATGAAAATGTTTATTCTAAAACTTTTCTCTGTCCATCCTACACATGTTTGAAGGTTTTTCAAATGCATTTTTCTGTGCTCAGTACCATTTAGAAAACCATTTCCACTGTGTGGTCAATACTTTGTCCCATTAAATCGTATGCCATTCCCATCTGACAGAGAATCTATTACAAAATGTAAGCACCTCTTCTATATAAGAGAAAATTGCTTTGGGTTGCAGCATGCCATCACTGTCCTAACTAACCTCCCTTTCTTTGGTGTCAAAGTGTTTCTGTATAGCACTGCATGACTTCATTCCACAATCTGGGACTTTCAGTCCACATTCCCAGTCTCTAAATATACTACCTTCAAAACTGTGCCAAGGAAGGAAAAAGAAATTAATTTTAATTCCTTTTACTTAGAACTAATGTGGCTTCAGCGGTAGTCTATTTAGTCATCATGGAGTCTGAGGAGGAAGCTACAACAGGAGGTGCAGTTCAAAGTATTGCAGGAAAAAAAGAGGCTTGCTGGATCATTTACTTTGTCACTGAATCTTGGTGGTATGATGAGCAGGAAGACCTCTGTGGTCAGTAAGGTCACACAGTATGTTTGACATCTGTATCTGCATGCAGATCCTATTTTTTGGATCTTCTTGGCTAAATACGTTTCTGAGGTTATAGGCACTCTCATTGAAGACACCCTGCTTGACATTCTACAAGGAGAGGATTTCATTTCATACTAACCCCTCCTTCATACCAGAAGTGGTCACTGAGACCTATTAGAATCACTTTATTCACTAAATTATCATTTACTCCAACTATTCTAGCATGGCAGAATTCCCTCTTTACTGCATGTATGTACCCAGACATTTGAGAAATTATGTAGACAGAACTAAAACATCCTTTGAAGATGATAGACTGCTTTCCCTGTTTTTGGCAAATGAAACAAGATAGTAATGAATGCAGTATAGTGCTGGCTACATAGTCCATGAAAAGCAGTTATCAGAAATCACTAGAAAGGTGCACTGCAGTAAAAAATATTTCTGTTTCCACTGCTTTTGTCTGAAACTTTACTGTAAATGACATTTGTGCAGCTGTAACATGGCCCGTGCTTCACATTTTTGTGAGTCACTATCTGCTCTATGTTGTGTCAGTGTTTTGTCTTGCCTGGAGCATGTTCCCATCATTATAACACCTGCTATGGTATCTTAGAATGCTGTCTGGACAGAACTGTTGTAAATCAGTTTCTTCATTGTTAGATAAAAAAATTATCGATACATACCATAATGGTAGATCTGTATGAGGATGTCCATCTGTCATAACTATGACCCTCCCATTAACCTCTCAATCTATATGACCAGACATTTCACACATCCAGTTAAACAGCATATTTGTAAAATAACACTGAACCTTTCCAAGTGTAATCCAGAAACGTTCATTACTGCACTATCATACAATTAACTGGAACTTCCTTAAAATCCTCCCCTTAGATGATGCTGTAAATTAATTCAGTACATTACTAAAAAGCCTAAATAGCCCTCACCTCATAGAAGGAAGAGACTAAAAATAAATAATGCAACTTGTCTGTCCAAACAGAGTAGAATGTTACTGTAGGACAGAGAAAAAGCATGGAAAGAATGGGAAAAATATAACGCACCTCAGTAGCTTAAACTTCAGAACGCTTCACAACTGTACTAAAATGCAAATGAAGACAAAAACTGTACTATAATAATTTTCATAGTAGTACTAAACACAGCCCTGAAAATTTTTCATTATCTATTAAAGAAATCATGCATCCCAGCAAAAAATTAAACCCAAAACCCTCTTTGTAACTCACCACTCAAGATTGCAGTACAGTTCAACTCTTATTTTATATATATATATACTGTAGCTTATCTAACCAAGGATTCCTCAGCATCTAATGCCAACCCTGGACAGCAGCCACATATCGCTACATCCACTTTCACCTTCAAATATTTTCCCACATCCTGTATAAAATTACTCTTAAACTTCAACTGTGCTCTTCTGCAGCCGATGACCTTCCAAGTGATTACCTAGAAATAGCAGCCAAAAACATTGCCTGTCCTGTCTCAGTCCTTATAGGTCAGTCCAGGAATCCCGCCTTACCTCTCTCTGGAAAAAGTCACACATTATCCCTCTGCATGAAGGTGGAAAGTCAGTAGACATCATCTCCTCCACCAAAATACTTGAAAAATGTATTGAAAAACAACTGCTAGACTGTGTCCTGCAGGAAGAACTCCTATCTCCTACACCACACTACTTATGTCATTCTCATAATACTAGCAATGCCATTTTAACATATATGGATACTATCAATAAAGCTAGAGGTAATGGCAAACTAGTCTCTCCCTTATTTATGGACTAATGCCTTTGACACAGTTTGTCACAGCAAACTTCTATTTCAAATGTCCTTAGGTCTCTCTCAGCCCACCCTGCTGTGGTTCAAAAGCTACCTGTCCAATAGGTATCAGTCAATAAAATGGCACGCCATGCTCTCTCCTTACCTCCCAGTCACCACTGGTGTACCACAAGGCTTTATCCTTAGTCCCCTCCTCTTTAATACTTTCAACACCATCTATACATCCACACAACAGGTACCCTAATACAGTAAGCAGATTATTCCACTCTCATTTGCACATCTGGCAACATGGTACACCTCCAAAAAATTACTCGGGAAGCTTTAACATTCACTGAAACATGACTGCATAACTCATACTCAACCCAAACATGATCAAACTACTACTTTTTCCCTAAGTCATTGTCTCATGAAAAAACAAAATTTAAAGTCTTCTCTCTTGATAATGCAAACATTGAAGTCACTTCTCATAGCAAATCATTAGGGGTGATAGTGGATGATAATCTTACTTTGACCAAGATATACAAAATTGTATATGAAAAACTCATCAAAAACTAAAAATGCATTACAGATCCAAAAGCTTTCTTAGTGACACAACTAAAACTACATTTGCTGGGTCTATATCATTTAATCAAATCATACATCACCAAATCCTTCTTTGTTGAACACCATTTAGTCGAACTCACAAATAAGTGATTAGACTTTTAATTGAAGTTTTACCTAGGACAAACCAACAGTTGGCCACCATTTGGAATTTGCCCTTTTCCCCACTTGTAGTGCAATTTGGAGTTGGTATATTTAGCTAGGAGGGTGTGGGGGTGCAGCCTCCTACCTGGGTAGGTTTTAAGTTTTATGATTTTTTTCTGAGGTCGCTAGGGTGGCCTACTGTTGGTTTGTCCTAGGTCAGATATTTTCAACCTGTTTCATCTCATGGCATACACAAACTAATTACAAAAATCTTGCAGCACACCAAAAAATATATTATATTTTTTGTCGGTCTGAAAAAAATAGGTACAATTTTGATTGATTTTAAAAATTTTCTTTTTTACTTGCAGTTAATATTTAATGAGATATCTGAGCTTGATGTTATCTACTACACATATGCTTATTATCAGCCATCAAAATATAGGTCACGTCCCAAAAGCTGCAAATGATAGTGAATCACAAACTCTCCTTAATATCGCAAAATCTAATGATGAAATAATAAAACAATTGAAAGCTGAAAAACATTTAATAAACATTAAAATGATAACTAGTCCCAAACACTATAACATAAAGCTCCATTAAATCTGTCCTTTCAAAAGACCCAAGCCTCATTGGTAAAAATCAAGCAGTCAAACACAAATAAAGAACTAGTAATTTTATAAGAGCAGTAATTAAAATCTGTTCGTATTTTTGAGTGTTTATCCAGATTTCTTCAGCTGAAAGGTCCAGAGATATGCAAACCTGTTTACTGTCACTCTCACTCACTCTCTCATGCACACAGCTGTTTCAGGAAATGTATTCTAGCACAAATCCTAATAATCAAGTAAAATATGTTCGTATTTTTATCCAGTACAATTGATATTACTTCAGATAAAATCTTAAAGTGGTATTTTTCCTTGAAAATAGACTATTCCACTAAATAATTCAGCATAGTTTGTAAAATACATGCAGTATGCAAAGTATTCATAACTGTATTCATAGGATCTTAGGAGATTACTAGGCTAATGACCCTGGGGCCCTTACAAGCCTAGCCAAGAGTTTATCCCCCCCTAAAAAAGAACCCTCAGTCAGCACCTGTTGCCCCTGTCAATGAGGGACACAGGTGGAATCCCTGGGACAAATTTATGGTTTCCCATCCACTCATCAAGGTTGAGTTTGAAGAGAGTCAGTGAGGTATTCTGTTTTGTTTGACATGTATGAAAGTCTTTTCCAGAGAAGGGGCAGCCTCTGGGAGACAAACCTGTCTCTCCAGCAGGTTTTGTTGATGTCACATATTAGATTTAGGCCAATCAAGCAGGTAATGCATGAAGACTACATGAAAAGAGACATAGAGGAGCTCTCTGATCATGTAGCCCAGGCCGGTATGACCCTGACCTTGAGTAGCATCTTACCCTCACCAAGAATGATGCCACAGTATAAAGACAAAATTATCAATTTTAACAATTGGCTAAAGTATTGGTGTCATTCAAAGGGGATCCAGTGTCTGTCAGCCTGGGAGGACATGCTCGACAAGCCACGTTGCTTCTCTAGGGACGGCTTTCACCTGTCACCCCTGGGCTTTCGAATACTGGCTAAGGCTCTTGCCACCCCCATAGTGCCTTTTTTAGGCAAGGCTCAAAAGACAAACCCACCTCCATAGACAACACAAGGAAAAAGAAACTAAGGGTAATGCTGCTCAACGCCAGAAGTCTAAACCTCAAGATGCACGCACTCGAGGCTCTCCTCAGTATGGAGAATATCGATATCTGTGCAGTAACAGAAACCTGGTTCAAGGCTTCTGAGAGCACCCCATCACTACCAGGTTATACCTCATACCATGCTTTTTGGCCCCAAAACTCAGACTGAACCACAAAAGGAGGGGGAGTATCCATATTCATCAAAGATACCCACACCTGCAAGTTAGTAGTACTGCACAAAGCATCGGAGAATATCCATGTGCAACTAACAGTGGGCAAAACTGCCTTTCAGTTTGTAGCCTGCTACAGACCACCCTCCCAAACACAGGAACCCCACTTGGCTTTCCTGAGAACACTGGAGAATATGACAGTCTCTCCAAACACCATTATATTGGGTGATTTCAACTACCCAAACATAGACTGGGAGCACTACTCAAGCCCCAACACCCTCGCCCAATGGTTCCAAGAATTTATAAACTCAAATGTTATGGAACAACTGGTCACCACTCCCACAAGAGGGGAAAACATATTGGACCTGATCATCACCAACATGGGGACTCTATGTTCCATACCAGAGTTATACCCCTCATTGGTAAGATCTGACCATACATTAATCTCACTGGAGATCCATATCCTGTCCCCAAACCCAGCCAAGGAAACCACAATGAAGAATTTCTCAAAAGCAAACTTCACACTTCTCAAAACCAAGGTGGAATCCTTCAAAGCCCCCGGGCCAGAGGAAAATACGGCCCAAACCGCAGAATCCTTTACAAACGCATTCTATGGACACCTACAGGAATGCATGGATTGTGCTATCCCAAATAAAGCCAAGACTCACTCCTCCAAAGGCAGGAGACCTGTCTAGTGGACCCCAGCCATAAATAAGCTATACAACAGAAGGAGGAAGCTACTACATGATAGAGCAAAATCCCAAAAAGGGAAGGCATCTCTGATCAGTACTAGGAAGAAACTACGATCCCTCATAAAATCATCTAAGGCCAG
Source organism: Protopterus annectens (assembly GCF_019279795.1). Lineage (NCBI taxonomy): Eukaryota > Metazoa > Chordata > Ceratodontiformes > Protopteridae > Protopterus > Protopterus annectens. Next base: position 1,495,743,227 of record NC_056744.1, on the reverse strand, counting down.
CTTCGAAAGAAAAATTGCACAAGACGCTAAAAATAATCACAAGGCCTTCTTTAGTTATGTCAGGAACCTGGGTGGCAACTTCCAGATATGCTCTGAGTTAGTGAAAAATGACAAAAAATACACTGAACCCACAGACATCGCTAACATCCTGGCAGACAGGTTTAGTGCAAACTTCTCCCCCCCAAAAAGAGCAAATGTATATCCCAACAGAGTGTAGCCTCCCTGACATCACAGATGCACAGGTGAGAGCTGCCCTCTCCAAAGCAAAAAACACAGCATCAATGGGACTGGATGGTGTCCTGGGCTGCGTCTTACACGAGCTCCAAGAAGAACTGAACCCTCACATAAAGTCACTGTTCAATCTCAGCCTTACTACAGGATATGTACCCAAGGAATGGTGTACAGCAACAGTGGTCCCACTCCACAAAGGTGGTGCCACAACGGACCCTGGAAACTATCGCCCTATAAGCCTGACTAGCCTGGTCTGCAAAGCTGTGGAGCATATCATCATGGAACTCATAAACAAAGACATTGGGAACCTCCAAACACTGGATCCTACCCAATTTGGCTTTGTTAAGGGCAGATCTTGCCTCTTGAACCTGGTTGACTTCTTTGAAACAGTCACCAAGGCCATAGATGAAGGGAAGGTAGTCCACACAGCCTACCTGGAACTTTCAAAAGCCTTCGACACAATGCCCCACTCGGGCATGTCACAAGATGGGTTTCAAACTGGCTCAGGAATAGAACCCACATGGTCAGAATTGCAGGTGCCATGTCAGACTCTAAACCAGTTACAAGTGGCGTCCCACAAGGCTCAGTCCTGGGACCTTTCTTGTTCGGTATATATTTTTCTGAAGTACAGGCTAACACGGGAGGACTATGGCTGACCAAGTTCACAGATGACTGCAAACTGGGTGCCATAATCAACTCACCGACTGACACAAGCATCCTTCAAAAGGGTCTCACAGAGACGGATAACTGGTGCCAGAGCCATGGCCTAAAGCTAAATGCCAAAAAGTACATAGTCATCCCCTTTGGGAAAAACAAAGTGCCCACAAATTACCACATAGGTGGTAATCCATTAAGTACAGAAGAAGCAATTAGGGATTTGGGGACCCAAGTAGATAGCAATCTCTCCTTTGACAATCACGTTGCCGAAGTGGTTAGAAAGACCTTCTATATAGCCCACCTTATCATGAAAGGGTTCACATCTAGATCAAGAGAGGTCATTGTGCCCCTCTACTCATCATTCATCAGGCCCCATTTGGGATGTACCTTACCCGACACCTGCAGCAACTGGAAAGATCCCAAAAGTACCTCACCAAGAGGATCAAGGGACTCAAACAGATGCCCTATGCAGTTAGGCTAAAGAAACTCCAGCTCTACTCGGTTGCTTACCGCCTACTCAGAGGCAATCTGTGCCTGACGTATAAAGCCATGTCCAACCCAGAATTAATGGACATGCTCCACCTCAGGCAATCCAAATCTCTTAGAGCTACACGCTCCAGGGACTTAAATCTCAGCACAGAAATAAATAGGACATGCTGGAGTGACAGATTCATATCCCAGAGGCTCCCCTCACTCTGGAACAAAATCCCAATCCATGTTAGGCAGAGCCCCTCAATGACCTTCTTCAAGAGAAATCTTGACGAGTGAATGGGAGATCGTAGGTTTACCCCTGGGATCTCTTCTGTGTCCCTACTAGACAGAGGCACAGTAAACTAACCTTAAAAGGGCTATCTTCTGTGACCTACTATACAGAGGCACAGTCAACTAATCTAAAAGGGTGGCGAAAGCCAAACACACTCTGGCTAGACTTATAAATGCCCTAGGGCAGATAGCCTAGTATCAACCTATGAACCTAAGAGGTAGACTTAGGGATATGGAGCATCTCCAGTAGGGTAGGGTCTGACATTGCTTTGTAGGCAAGACACAGATCACCTCTGAGCAATCTGTATTCCTCTTACTACAATTGCTGTGGCTATCAAGAACTTTTTCGAGCTGTCTTGATTGAATACTTGTGATTAGATTGACTCCATAAACATTCATACCACCCAGCTGCCTTTAACACATGCATTTAATTCTACAGCAACCAACTCTTTGAATAAATAGGCCCCCACTATCAGCAAAGAACTGTGTCTCTGTTTTAATTTCAGGCAGAGGTCAGATACAAGTGAATGAAACAGCTCAAGATGAACAAAGATGAATAATCACTGGAATGCTGACTGCTGAAAGTAAGCTCAAGTGTAGGTAAGTATAGAATAATAAGAAGTAGAGTGATAGTGTTCATAGGAGGATAGTGGGTGTTTACAGAAAAGCAAGGTTGGGAGGGTGGCCTAATGGTTAAGGTGTTTGCCTTACAAGCACAAGGTATAGGGTTTGAGTCTCACAATAATTGGCTAGGCTTAAAATGGCTCACAAGGGCAGTTAGCCTAGTACTACTCTATGAACCTATAAGAGGTATGTGAAAGAATGGTAAGAGCAAGGTATAGACAGCAGAATGTAGTAGTATACTATAGGATAGTGGGATAGACAAATGAAAGGGACTGGATAAGGTTGCCACCTAGTGGACAGGGAAATGTATTACAGCAGTAGTACTTTCTGGGAAAGGGTGGTCTAGGACTAAATAAGAGGATCTGTTCAGCTGAAGGAGGTAGCAATAAAGGAACTAAGGGTCAGTATTTTGACTACAGGATACAGAGAGGGTAGGGCTGCTGGCTGTCCAGGCTGGGAAGCTTTCAATTACAAACAATAATTAAAAATACTAAATGTTAGCTTTACAGCCAGTATTAGAAAAACACATACTTTTTTTCTTGGAAGAGCACAAGGATAAGATTACAGAGCGATGAGACAGCAGGTAATTTGGAAAGGGTCCTTAGTTGCCAGGCAATCAGATTCTTAACTCCTAGTGGAGGGTAAGCAAGCTGGAGAGCTGAGAACAGTTAGGGAACAAGACAAAAAGCAGTGGAAAAAAAAAGGAAACAAAAAGTCCTTATTAAGTTAGTACAGGCAATTTGACTAAGCATATTCATAAAATACAGCATTTATACATTCATCCAGCAATACTAGAAGCCATGGGATAATTTACAAACTAGTTAGTCCTGTGTCTTACTTTGGTACATTTACATATTCAAGACACTGCTTAACTCACAGAACACTACAGACACAAGTGCACAATGCTTTAAGTTCTAATAATACATAACTAAACTATAGAGGTGCAGTAGAAGTTATCCAAACATATTCTCAGGGACAGATATGCTAGGTATGAAAATGGCCTGACTAGTAGGCACTCCTAAGGTATCCAGCTATTACAGGTTCATTAGCATAAGATCACCATAGTAAGGTCTGGCACTACTACAACCGTCAAAAGTAGCACAGCATCTTAAAATGTATAGCAAGGCTACAAACACTGAACAGACTTTAAATTGTAATGTTGCTTATATAGTTAACAAGGGAAGGCTACTTGAATATATTGCCCACAAATAGCACTTGTAATGTAATCTATAAACTTGCAATGCAGACGCCTCTATGTTTAGTAAGTTTTATAAGTACAAGTCTATTAAATAATGGCTGTGCTCTGCTAGTAAAGCAGCATAGTGAGGAACTTACATGTGCATTCTAGCATAGTAGGGATATGGGCTAGCATACAAGTATTGAGTTAATTTGTTTCGGTTAAAAAGCATGTATATATGTTGTCACAGACTTATCTAGTCAGTGTTTATGTGGCTAATGGCTACATGTGGTTGCTATACATGGTATTATTCTAAGTAAAGATTCCCACTAATGAATCAATTTATACCACAAACACTTTATTTGTAAAGGTTCCGCTCATTAAATGTCCACAAGCCGTTGCAGAACCACTTGCTGTATTTGCTGTTTACTTGCCTAGAGAAGCTGATTTCTTTAGCGTCTCAACACTGAACACTCGCTAGAACCTGGGGTAGCTTGTAGCTGCTCCATGTGGGTAACTGTAGTTTATGCGGTTATCAGCTAGTTGCGCATACTACACAGGCATTATTTAAATAAAGGTTTCCTCTAATTCCTCACTTGATACCAAGAGGCATTATTTAAATAAAGGTTTCCTCTAATTCCTCACTTGATACCAAAAGTGCTTTAAATGTGATATTAGGTTCTGCTTAGGTTTAAGACCATAAGGTTACAGTGCCACTAATTTCCATTGCCGTAGACTTTGTTAGTAAAGTCTAACTACATTAATATCTAAGTACAGAGCACTCGTTCAGTACCAGAGGTAGCCTGTAGCAGCCCCACGTAGATAGAGTGGTCGCAAGTGGGTAACCAAGGTACAACACAAGCCTGCACTAAAATTGGAGCAATCTAGAGGAATAGTCATACAAAAAATATATTTTAAAGTTTAGCGGCTAACCTTCAGGGCAACCTGAGGTCAACTATAGCAGCTCCATGTGGAAAACACTATAACAACTATACATAGAAGGTTAAAAGCCAGCAACACACATTACTTACAAAGGTAGAAGACGCTGATTCTCCAAACAAGTTATATAAGTCATGCATAAAAACTATTACTACCTTCCACTGATATTCTCACAGGCCAGTGTTTTGGAACCCAATGTAAAATAGGTTCAACCATAACTCTCAACCTTCCATCTCCAAAATGAGGAACACTCCTTCTCATAATGTGGAACAACTGGGCAAAATGTGGAGCACTTGCTAACAACTTCAACTAGGAAGCTCATAGAATAGTTAAAATGTGATATTTTTACTTGTATATTAGTTATTTTAATGAAATACAATTCAGATCTATTTACTATGGATATCAGTTAAAAAAATTGATAATATTGAATGTGTCACAAACCCTTTCAATGTGGAACTTCAAGCAACATGAACTTTTTAAGACCCCAAATAAGGAATGCTCCTCATAATGAGGTACACTTAAAAGCTATGGGTTCAACCACTGAAAATTGCACATCTGCCTGAATTTTAGAGATGATACAAGGTGAAAAGCTATGATGTTATACCTATCAAATAAGAAAGCTCATGCTTTGTATTGCATTTTAATCAATGAAGAGATCAACTACCAAGATACAGATGGATCCAAGCTCTTAATACCAGGTAAGTGATTTTTTCAGTTAACCTTGAGGCTTCATTTGCAAGTGTTTTGTTGTTTTTCTTAGTCAAGTTTATAACAGCAATATTTTAAATATGTCGTCCTTTTCAGTCATTTGTCCCCCATTATTTGTGGCTCTGTCCAAATTTCTTGTTGAGAGGTATGAGGTACACAAACCTCTTTAACTGATACTGCAGCTACCAGGGATCACTTTCACTCTCTCTGACTCTCTTCTGCTTTCATGCATGCATTCACTTAACACACAGACACACACACACACACACACACACACACACACACACACACACACACACACATTTTTGGTTTCATTTATTTTTATTTTATACTCACTAAACAGCAAAAGCACTGCTTAGCGAGTGTAAAATAATGGCTTGATCGATCTTACAATTCACTCTGTCTCATACACACATATAATGTCTTTTTTTCACACACACACATAATGGCTCGATTGATCTCACTGTTCACTCTGTGTCATTCACACAGTGTGTCTTCTGTTTTCACACACATAACATTTTGCTTTCATTCATGCATTCACTTACATGTAGACAGAAACATGCTTTCACACACATACATTCTGCTTTCATGCACGCATTCAGTTCACACACACAGACAGAAACATGCTTTCACGCTCACATACATTCTGCTTTCATGCATGAATTAACTCGCACATGTAGACAGAAACATAAACATACTCATACACATATATACACACATATACTTTATTGCACCCAGACAGACACACCCAGGTGAATGCATGCAGCATGGGAGTGACTTTAGGTTTTAAGAATTTTTCAAATGTAATATTTAATGCTTAAAATGTAAAAGCTAAATTGGAATTACAAACTGCATCATTCTTGCCTGCTAGTGCTATTGCTATTACATCTGCTGCCTCTTACCAGCTGTGTCAGCATCTGTATGCCATTTCAAACAAGGCACCAGAGAGAGGCAGCCGCCAATGGCAATGCTACGCAACTGGGATGGGGATTGTGAGCTCTCAGAGTATTGGGGATCTGAAAACTTTTACCAATATTTTAAAAAATCTTGCTGCACACCTATCGACCTCGCACAGTGCACTGGTTGAAATCGCTGCCCTAGGTAAAACTTTGATTAAAAGTCCATTCACTTATTTGTGAGTTCAACTAAAAAGTGTTCGAAGAGGGGTTTAATGATGTGTGATTTGATTAAATGATATAGACCCCACTTGCCAATACGTATCTCCTCCAAGCACTTCTTTATGGTGTTCCCATCCTTACTAACCTCCAAGCTTCACAAAAAAAATAAAACTTGAACAATGCTATAACAAAGTTCCTAAATTTGTAGCAAATTCTTCTTTCAGAACCCATCACTGTGTAACACTAAAAACCATAAATCGGTTAGAACTGCTTCATCAGCTGATGTATAACTTCTTACCTCCTATAAAATTATCCACCATTAATCTGCCTGTCCAGCACTAAAAACATTCCACACAACTATGTTTCTAGTCAGTTTTATTGTGAACCATAAACCAAAAACTCCTGTGTGTTTGCAAACCTCTCAAATCTGCTGGGCATTGTCTGCACTCATACAAGGTTGCTAAGGCCTGTAACTCCTTACCTGTATCCATCAGGTGAATACCATCCCTCTCATGTTTCAAAACCACTTTGAAAGACTTCCTGGCTAAAATCTGGCTCTGTTTTTCCTCAAAACCAGGATAAACTATATCCCTAATTGTGAACAAGTACCTTTTAATTCTTATACCTCCTTACTCTCCCTTCTTCACTTACTTCCTTACTTCTTCCCTGACTTTCTCTCTAAATATACTATAAGCTTATTTAACCTTAACTTCATATTTTAATTTCTGTTTGTAGTTGTTTGTATTAGACTACCTTACCTTTAATTTCTCTACAAACGGTCTAAAATTTCTTTAAATATCGAATGATTGTCATATAACTTGTATTGCTTCCTAACCAATGTATTTATGTCAAATTTGTTTTTAATTATTTAAACTGCAGATGCTTTTGTTTTATTTTTGAAGATTGGAAAATTATTGCTTTTTAGGATGTTCTGTAATAATTTGGAGCTATTCTCCCCAGGCCTCTGATGGAAATGGGCTTCTACCCAGTCAGACTTTCCTGGTAATCAAATGTCAGTAAATAAATAAATCCTGCTCTGATGCTCCAGGGGAATCTTTATTCCTCTACTATTTATTGCCCTCTGATTTAGAGCTTGCTTCAGGTTCATCCATAAGTACAGAAGGCTGGTAAAGACACTGCATTGTGGGGATGGGGCTTGCAGCCTATACAGCCTAGGAAAGTTTTACTTTCTGAGTAAACTGGCAACTTTAGCATCAGCTCTGACAGTACAATGGCAAATGCTTCTCCTTCATAGAAACTTAGCATTATGGTACCTCACCTATACTTTGATTTTCTTAAACAGGGTAATATCACATTTCTTGAATAAAGTCAGTACTTAACATTGGTGCTCATTATTTACTACTACATTATGATGGCAATGTTTGCTTATTAATAATGACAACAAACAACTGTGTAAATGTGTTGGTGATGTAATGAAGATATGTTGATGGTAAAAACATTGAAATTAACAAGGAAAGATGATTTGTTTCAATTAGCTAACATACATTACAAATCATATTCACAATGAAATGTGATCCACAATAATTCTTCAGCATATTCATTTTTTTACTTTTTCCAAAACAGGAAATCAAGTCATTTATACTGAGGTATGTAAAAAAAATTGGTAGTTTTGTATTTGATTGCATGTATGAGTTTTGCTAACATGATCAATAGTATGTCATTTGTGTTTAATCTCCCTGTATTATTCCACAGACTCTCAAAAGACCAGAAACAGAGTGATGTCCCAAATGTTGTAGCCCAAGAAATGAGTCTCGGGGTATACAAAGGCCCCCTGCAGTATGGTACATGGAAGGAAATGAAATCCATCCTTAATCCTGGTAAGTTAAACTATTTCTGCAAAATTAGACATAAATAATCTCACTAAAATATCAGCATTTGTTGTGTAGTCCTTATGGCCATAATTCTCAGTTTTATTTACCTGACATCAAACATTTTAACTGTATTTTTTTAAAACACTTTACATTTAAAAGCTACCAATTCTGTGCATCTTACATTTCTTTTTAATAACATTCAGGATTTTATCATGAAAAAGAATAAGTCTTCCCTAAGGATTTATTACAAGGTTAAATATCTTCAGCCTCTAATGATGTCCTAAACTTTCACTGCAGCAAACTTTGGTAGGACCAGTAAGCCATTGCATTATGTCATTGTTACCTATGTAATGTGGATTCATCACTTGGATTTGTCACTTTTAATACTGCCCAGTTCAGCAGATGCGTTACATTTGTTCTTACAGTGTGCTTGTCTGTGCCCACATTTGCATTAGATAAGAAGCTGATAAATTACTGCAAGCATGTGGTCATTACTGTAAACAGTGGATATTTGTAGGTAAGTATAATGACCATTTCATTCTAGCTCAGCACCATGCAGACTGTTAAAGTTTTAATTCATCCCTAACAGATAAGTGACAGCAACCAAAACTGGTAGGGCTTTAGTTTTATTTCATGTATTTAAAAAGTCAGAATTTCTCCAGTCAGATACACATTCAGTTTTATAATTTGAGTAAAGCCAGTTGATAACCAGACTAGTAATACTTCAAATGGAAACTTTTTTTTGAAGTGATAAAAATGAAAGCTTTTTGCTCCTGTTCTCCATCTTTTTTCCTCGTCCTTCTCCTGTCCCGCTTTCTTTTACATGTTCAGTCTTACCTTCCCCTCGTCTGGTCTTACCCTTACCCCTCTGTTTCTTCTCTAATTGATTTAGCTGTCCAGCTCACACACATTACACCTTTATATAACATGTAAGATCTCTCTCTTTCTAATATACATCTATATCTATATATAAATATATATGAGTATTTATATCTACCTCTCTCTCTCAATGCACACACACACATAGACACATGCACAAGCACACACACACACAAAACAGTGAGTGTGTGTGTGTGTGTGTGTGTGTGTATATATATATATATATATATATATATATATATATATATATATATATATATATATATATATAGAGAGATAGATAGGGATCCCTACCTATCTATATCTATCATATGATAAAAACCTCATTTGACTGAAACCATAAGACTGAAATTTCAAGAGTGAAAAGTCACTTGACTGAAACTCATAATACTGAATTTCAACATACTAAATTGCAAACTGGACCATATAAAACCAGACTAGGTGGGGGGCTATGCCCCACACACCTCCAATGTGTGGGCTACACCCCCCCCCACACCCCCAACTATATATACTAACTCCAGGATAGCACTACAGTGAGGAAAAGGGGATATACCTTTCACGTACCTTACAGTAGTCAACATGCTACCACTACTATGCCATTTTCCCCACTGCAGTGTGATCCTGGAGTTAGTATATATAGTTAGTGGGGGTGTGAGGGGCACAGCCCCCTACATTACGGGGTCTGGTAGGTGTAGTCCCCCACCTAGGCTGGTTTTATATGGTCCAGTTTAAAATTTAGTATGTTGAAATAGAGTATTATGGGATGTTCTTCATCTCACATTGCTGCAGTCCTTACACTTGGGTAGTCCGCTGTCTCGGGTGGTCCCGATATCAAAGTATTAGGCTGACGTCGGGTCAAGGCTTAAGACTGACATCAGGGGACGCCAGGGCACAAATGAGCATGACCGACGCCATATCCTCCAGTCTTTTGCCGCATGGTCCCTCAGAGAAGAGGCCGCTGGTCAGTTGCGAAATTTTTTCTGAAATTCAGATGAGTTCAAAGTTTCTTTCAGATTAGAATATTTTAGTTTTTCTTGCCTCAGTGGTTTACGGATGTCAGAAAAAGTGAATAACTGTATTTCTTGTGGGAAACAGATACCGATAGGGACTATCATACTTTGTGTATTCCTTGTTTGGGGCCTGAGCACGACGTTGTTGGGTGTCGCTTTGTGCTAGGTTCAATAGCCAACTATATTGCCGGTTTAGAAATTTGCCAGGTTGGTCTTCGGGAAGCGGTGCATAATATATGCCCGGATGGCGCCGGCGCCCACTTCTTCTTGAAGAAGCAGACAAAGCAGCTAAACCCAGGCCAGTGGAACCGTGGTCAGGCTTCTCTGGAGTCTCAGGGGAGACTTTGATATTGCAGGATGTGGCCTCTCAGGAGGCAGGTCAGGCTGAAGGGGCTTCTCAGGTTACTGTACTCCCTCCCTTCCTAGGGTGGTTAGGCCCTCTCCTTCTGTTTCCAAGCTTCTCCCAGAGGCAGGCCAGGTTTAGCTTCTGTTGGTGTCACTCCTAGTTCTTCAGGATCTGTGCCCAAGAAGCACATGCTTAAAATGGCAGAAGATTTAATTACTTTAATTAGAGGTTCTTTGCCCCCTCCTGATAAGAGGCCTAGGGTAGAACCAGAGTTGGGGAGTTTTGAGCAGGCTTCGGATGTTTCAGAGTCTTGACTGAAGACTTACAGGAGTATTCTCCTTATTCTGATTCTGATGTGGATGATTCTACTCCTTCTGCTTCTCCTCCAGAGGATTTTTCTTTTTCAGAGACTCTTCACTCCATGAGGGAACATTTTAAGTGGGAAGGTCAGGACTTCTCTGATTCCAGGAAAAGGCTTAGGGAATTTTTGCTTTTACCCCAGCTTAGGCCTTTGGCTATACCACCTGTTCTGGATGTTGTGGAAGATGTGTTTGCAGAGGCTTCACTTAATCCTGATTCTTTGCCTCCTGCTCCTGTTAAACCGGATAGGTATTACAGGGTGCCCGAGGCTCATAAATATCTTTATAAGAGTCCTAGGGTGGACCCAGAAACTGTTAGTCAGGGACCTAAGGGTGTCAAGGCCTCTGTTGTAAAAAATCTGGTTCCTCCAGATAAAGAGGCCAGAGCTTTGGATAGATGGGGAAAGAAAGTCTATACTTCTTCCACCTTGGCTATGAGGGCTTTGAATTGCCAGTTTCACATGTTGAAATATCAAAACTATCTTCTTTCTCAATTGAAGTCTAAGGTAGATGCTCTGGCGGAAGGCATTGAGTGTAAATTATTACAAGATTTGGTACATGTCTCTGAACAGGTGGGTAAGCATTCTTTACAGTGTGGTTTTGATGCTGTTCAGGCCTCGTCTAGGGTGGCTGCCACTGTGTCAGTCCTTCAACCACGCCTGGCTGGCTGAGGATCAGAATTTATCTGACCATGTTAAGACAAGGATTTTAGATGCTCCTTTACAGTCTGATGTGTTGTTTGGTCCACCTGTGGAGTCAGTTTTGAAGAAAATGGAGGACAAGGCTAAATCTATGCAGGCTGTTAAAGATTTTTTGCAGGTTCAGCCTCAGTTTAGCAGGAATTGGCCTGCTAAGGGGTGGACGCCTTCTCTTATGATTCACAGTCTAGGGGTAGATCTGCATGGTAGGGGGAGGGGCAGAGCTCAGCCCTTCAGACCTAGAACAGGGAGTTCACCTGCACAATCTTCGGTGAGGGCAGGGCCAGTCCTTTCGTAAACAGGCAGGCCAACCTTTTCAGCTGCCAGATCCTTCTTGTCTGGCAGCACCTTTGGGAGGAAGGTTGGCACTCTTCAAGGAAAATTGGAGTTTGATTACCCAAGACAGATGGGTATTGGATATCATACACCAAGGTTACAAGTTTTATTTCCATACCTTGCCTCCTTTCAAAGGCATGCCGGACGTTCCTCCCTCAGCAAAGAATAGAGGCTCACAAACAAATTTCTCTGCTGCTTCAAATAGGGGCCATACAACGGTCCCTCTGCCAGAAGTGGGCCTAGGATTTTATTCTCGCCTGTTCCTAGTACCAAAGAAGGGGAACACGTGGAGACCAATTTTGGATTTATCTATCCTAAACACTTATCTGGACATTCCCAAGTTCAAAATGTTGACGTTACAACAGCTTTTACCTCTGCTGGGCAAAGATCACTGGATGGTGACTCTGGATCTCAAGGAGGCTTACCTTCATGTTCCTATCAGGCTAAGTTGCAGGAAGTATCTACGCTGGCTGGGACTTCTCATTATCAGTTCTCTGCATTGCCCTTTTATCTACTGCACCCAGAGTGTTCACAAAGGTTCTGGCTCCAGTGATAGCTTTCTTCAGGCTAAGAGGAATACAGATCTATCCTTATTTGGACGATTGCCTGATTCTGGCCCAAGGAAGGACGAACTTCTTCATCATTTACAATATGTGATAGCAGTGCTAAGATGCCTGGGGTATTCTGTGAACAAAATAAAGTCCAGTCTAGTACCCTCTCAGGACATGTGCTTTCTGGGTGTGAGACTGAATACAGCATCCCAGATGGCCTTTTGACCCCGGACAAACAAAAGAATCTTTCTCTTTACTTCCATCAATTGTCTCATCAGTCCAGGCTGACTGCAAGGACAGTCCTTCAAGCCTTGGGGTTCATGGCATCTTAGATTCTGGTGCTTCCCAATGCCAAACTGCATATGAGGAAGCTACAATGGTATCTCAAAATGTATGGACACAGCACTGCCAAGATTTGGACACTGTCATTCAGATAATACCTTGCATTCAAAAGGAATTTTTGTGGTGGGCTCAGGAATGTCACCTAAACAAGGGACTCTCTGTGACCCGGCCAGAGGCGAGTCAGATTCTAATGACAGATCCCTCGGACAAAGCTTGGGGAGAACATCTAAATGGTAAGTGGGTACAAGACACGTGGCTCCAGCAGACTTCAACATCTACATATCGACTTGAAGGAGATGTTAGCAGTCAATTTGCATTAATAGCTTTCAAGTTTACTTCTTCCAGGGCAGGTGTTGGTTCTAACAGACAACACAACTGTCATGTGGTACACACAACAAGCAAGGGGAACACATTCTTATCCTCTATGCAGACAAGCAATGATTTTGTGGGAGACTGCTCTCAGTTAACAGCTAAATCTTCAGGCAAGGTTTCTGCCGGGAGCACAGAACTCCTTAGCAGATGTGTTGAGCAGACAAATTATGGATCCCCACGAGTGGAAATGGATCCTCATGTATTTCAGAAATTGACAGTGTTATGGGGAACTCCAGACAGATCTGTTCGCTTTCTCCACTAAACTACCAGCTGCCAAAGTTTTTGCACAAAAGGTTTCATCCCACACCTTGGAAAGTGGATGCTCTTTCATTCAATTGGAGCAATCTTCATGTGTATGCCTTTCCACCTCTGCCTCTCCTCCCAAAGGTACTCCTGAAGGTCAGACAGGACAAGCCAAAGATGATTTTAATAGCTCCAGATTGGCCTCGACAGCACTGGTACCCATTACTGAGAAGTCTGGTACGGGAGCTCCCATGCCTTTTTGCCTTTTCCACATTCACCTGCTGTCTCAGGAGAACAGTCATTTACTCAATGTCAAACTTCACTCTCTTCACCTAACAGCCTGGCATATTCTGTTTTAAACCCTGGAGGGTCTCAGCTTCCACAGCAAGTTTTGGATGTTATTTTGGAGGCCAGAAGGCCTAGTACAAGGAAAGTGTACGCAGATAAATGGAAGAGATTTTTATTTTGGAGTACAGCAAAGGAATTTGATGTTTCTAAGCCTAATTTAAGTGTGGCTCTTCAATATCTTACTGAGTTACTGGACAAAGGGTTGTCCTTCTCTTCTATTAAGGTTCATGCTGCAGCAATTTCTGCTCACTATGACTGTGACCTACAGGCCCTTATGGCAGTTGAGCCTTTCTTAATTTTCCATAAGGATAGGGTATCTTTGCGTACTAATCCTTCCTTTATGCCTAAAGTGGTTTCTAGTGTGGCTTTAAACCAAACTATTCATTTGCCTACTTTTTATGCAAACCCCCAAAATAAAGGGGAAAAGATTTTGCACACTTTGGATATACACAGGCAGTTGCGATATTATTTGAGCAGAACTAAAGGGTTCAGGCAGTCTCAGCAGTTATTTGTTTCATTTGCTTTGGGTTCTCAGGGCAAGCCTGTGTCAAAACAAACTATTTCTAAGTGGATTGGGTTTTGTATTGCTTTCTGTTATTCCCGTCATGGTAAGGATATTCCAGCTGGGATTAGGCCTCATTCCACTAGGGCTACTGCCACTTCTACAGCTTTTTTAAGGGGGGTGGCAACTAAAGATATTTTGGAGGCAGCTACTTGGAGTTCAGTGCATACTTTCTCTAAGCATTACCACCTTCCACTTTACTCTAAATCTAGGGCTGGTTTTGCCACTGCAATTTTACAGGGCATTTTGGCAGCTCCTACTGCTTCATAGTTTTGCCATCCTCCCTTACCTCTGCTTTGGGATTCTACCCAAGTGTAAGGACTGCAGCAATGTGAGATGAAGAACATAGTACAGTTTTGTACCTACCATAAATGTAGATGTTCAAGATCCACATTGCTGCAGTCCAATTCTCCCTCCCTCTGTAGTTAGAGGTTGTGTGGTTTGGGTTGTGAATATTGTAGATATTGTATATATTGTACATATGATTAGTGCAAGGGTGGTTGGTTGTTTTTTGCTGTCTTTTGGTTTTGACCTTTCTTTTTAGGGTCTTCTGACATCTGGGGCAAGAAAAGACTGAGGATATGACGTCGGTCATGCGCATTTGTACCCTGACGTCCTGATGTCAGTCTTGCTGCTTTGACCGGGACGCCAGCTACTTTGATATTCGGGCCGACCGAGGACAGCGGACTACCCAAGTGTAAGGACTGCAGCAATGTGGATCTTCGAACATCTACATTTATGGTAGGTACAAAACTGTACTTTTCAGTCAAGTGACTTTTCAGTCTTTTGAAATTTTTTGAAATTTCAGTCTTATGGTCTCAGTCAAATGAGTTTCAGTCAAATGAGGTTTCTATCATATGTTAGGGATCCATAGATAGATATATAGATAGATATAATCATTATATACTCTATAAGTGGATACAGAAAAACACAAAGCTCTACTCAAGTTCATGAAAATACATTTTGTTGTACAGTTTCATCAATGTCATGGATTCAGCAGAGAAACTTAAGAACAAATAGACCAATAGCCATTTTATAGTAAGTAGTCACATAGCCAATTAAACTTTTTATATAATAAATCCAAATTAAGAGTAAATCAAGAGGATCCCTACTAGTGAAACGTGAAATTTGTTATATTAACAAAAAAAAAAAAAAATAGTTTGGCTCAGGGCACTTCAACAAATGAATGTGCCACTACCAATGGATGCATCCGGAGCTATTTTTCATCAAGCTGAGCTATCTCTGCACATAATTACTTTAAAAAATAAGTGTCAAAATGTAGCAACCAGTGGTTGTTACCTAAAGATGAGTATCAACATCCAGTAGATAATTTATACATTGCCAAGTATTTATTTAATATTTGATAATGTATAAATTAAAATATTTTTGAAAATATTTCAAAACCTTTTGTATAAGGTTGCAATATAAATAAGTAAGTAGTTCCCTCAAGTGGACAAATACTGTACAACACTGTGTAAGTGACTGATGATCCTTAAATGTTCCCTTTTGTTTAACATCTTTTGCTGCACAGATTTTTTTTTTTTTTACTCAAATGATTTTTATTTTGATGAAATAACACAATAATTTAATACATTCATAACACAAACCATATTGCTGCACAGATCTTGATGTTTGAATAGTGCACTTTGAGATCCTTACATACAGATTGCATTTCGGTGAACTGTTGGAAAGCTGATAGACTTGCTGTGCAGAGTTGGAATCTATTTCAAACTGATAAGTACATATTTTGCCACTTTATACACTTGCCTATTATTTATAGTGGTGCTGTATTGTTATAGTTTCTGTCTCTTGTGTCTCCACTGTGTTTTTTTCTCAGGGTAGCTCAGGCTAGTTTCAGGGAGGGGGTTGTTGAGCCAGCCCACATCCTAGCTGTTAGTCATCACCTGAGGTGTATTTCATTGCAATTCCAATACAGATTGCATTTTGGTGAACTGTTGGAAAGCTGATAGACTTGCTGTGCAGAGCTGCAGTCTTGGTGGCTTTGAAACTGCCCGCCCCTCTTGTAAGTTTGTATTTGGATACTCCTTCTGGGCCTATCTCATTTGCTCAGTCAACTGAGTGCAGTGAGATCATAGGCACTCCTACTGTGTACAAAAAGAGCATTTGAGAAGGACAATCCCTGTAGCCTCTTAATCCTGCTGTGTTCCCTCCCTCAAAAAAAAAAAAAAAAAATATATATATATATATATATATATATATATATATATATATATATATATATTCAACTGCTCTTACTGTAACTGTCTTAGTTGCTGTTCTGCGGGCTGTTATCTG
The DNA here is from genome assembly GCF_019279795.1 of Protopterus annectens. Classification (NCBI taxonomy): domain Eukaryota; kingdom Metazoa; phylum Chordata; order Ceratodontiformes; family Protopteridae; genus Protopterus; species Protopterus annectens. The sequence continues at coordinate 1,495,726,838 of NC_056744.1, read as the reverse complement.
TTCAGTTGTTCTTACTCTGCACTTATTACTGCTTGTTAGTAGCCTTCTAATTTAATGCCTTCTGCACTTGTTTTTTAGTCATTTGTTAATTTAATTGCATGTAATTAAACCGTATTTGCCATAATATTGATATACATGTGCTAGCCTGCATTGCATTTGAATTGTATTTACTGCTGTTTTAGCTGCTTTTCTGTTAAAAAAAAATAATAATCCTATCTTATTTCCTGCCTTTCTAGTAACTTATCTAGTACAGATACAGACTTGCTGTATCCAGGTCTGTTTGTAAGCTCCTGAGCCTCCCAAGCCTTTCTGTGTTGGAGAGAAGCCTTGTAGCTTATCAGTGGGAGTGGGAAGCACTAGGTAGCCTATCTACCACAGGAGAAGAGGTTTCTGGCCCATAAATTATAGTTTATTGGCCGTTTGGGAAGCTCTTCCATCTCTTTCAACCCTCTGATTCAGAAGCCTGTGTTTGTGCTTGTTTCCTGCCTTTCCTGTTACTAGTCTAGTCCAGGTACTGATTTGCTGTATCCAGGACTCTTTGTAAGCTTCTGAGACCCCCCCCCCCCAAGTCTTTCTGTGTTGGAGGGAAGCCTTCTAGCTTATCAGTGGGAGTGGTAAGCATCAGGTAGCCCATCTACCATGGGAAGAGTGGGTTTTGGCCCATAAATTGTGGTTTATTGGCCGTTTAGGCAGTTTTCCATTTCTTTCAACTTGCTGGCTTAAAAGCCTACATTTGTGCTTGTTCCCCACCTTTTCTGTAACTAGTCTAGTCCAGGTACAGATTTGCTGTATCCAGGACTCTTTGTAAGCTTCTGAGCCCCCCAAGCCTTTCTGTGTTGGAGGGAAGCCTTCTAGCTTATCAATGGGAGTGGTAAGCACTAGGTAGCCTATCTACCACAAGAGGAGTGGTTCTGGCCCAGAAATTGTAGATTTTTTGCTGTTTGGGCAGTTTTTTTTTCCATCTCTCTCAACTTTCTGGTTTTAAAGCCCATGTTTGTGCTTGATCCCCACCTTTCTCGTAACTAGTCTAGTCCAGGTACAGATTTGCTGTATCCAGGACTGTTTGTAAGCTTCTGAGCCCCCCAAGCCTTTGTGTTGGAGTGCAGCCTTCTAGCTTATCAGTGGGAGTGGTAAGTACTAGGTAACCTGTCTACCACAAGAGGAGTGGTTCTTGGCCCAGGAATTGTAGTTTATTGACCATTCAGGAAGTTGTCCATCTCTTTCAACTTTCTGGTTTAAAAGACCACATCTGCGCTTGTTCCCATCTTTCCTGTAACTAACCTACTGGAGAACACTAGAAAGCCTTAAACTGATATAAGCCTTCTAGCTTAAAAGAGAGAATTTGGAGTGGTTGAGTATCAGTTTTCTGTATTTTTCTTGCTGTACTTAACTATTTTCCACCTAAACGCTGATTTTCCAGCACTTATTGTGATTTAAAAGCTTTTTTTTTCACATATTGTACTTATTTGACTGCCTGCACTTTTACAAAGTTGTTTTTGTTTAAATAAATTGTTTAACTGTTGTAGGCTACACACTAAAGTACGATAGCCTTTTCTGATCACTTATAGTCGTTTAAAGCTGTTTTAAGTGTACTTTTTACTGTTTTTGCCTTATCTTTTCAAAAAATAAATAAATACATTTCTTGTTTCCCGCCTTTCTAAGCTAGTATAGTCCAGTTTTCTGGCTAGTGCTGAAATCAGGGTTGTTACAAGTTTCTGAGTTGCCCATACCTTACTTGGATAGAGGGAAGTTTCTCTGTTCACCTGTGAGAGAGGGGAACTTTGAGCAGCCATCTTTCTCTGGAGGAGTGGTTCCAGCCCAGAAGTTAATAGTTTAAAAAATGCGTTGCATGGTTTTGTGCGCCGGCCAGTTAGCTAGGGTTAAATTATTCCTGGCTTCACTAAGTCTCCTTTTCAGTTTTTCACTTGAAACTAGTCTAACTCTCAACCTAAGCACTCAAAATGCATCCTACAGTCCAGCACTTGCTCAGACCTAATAGCAAGCACTAATATACCCCGACACTTGACTGGCCAGAAGGGCAGGGCTCTTTATCCACCCCTCACCAGCCAAGCAACTAAGCAGCTCACCCTACTATTCAGGCATGACCAAAGGGCAACTTCAGGTGTACTCTCCAGTCCAGCTGGTGAATCTGGGTATCCTGAGGCAATGTAACAGCTGCCTCATGTACACAGACAGCCCTCTCCTCCTACCACAAAACACTAACATATGTGAGAGATGCATTTATACAGCCAAACTGGAGGCTAAGATATCTCCACCCAAGACTGGAACAGACAGTCATGAGGAGAAGGTTAACACTTGCACCACACCTCCAGCCTCACATAGACCTACTAAACCAGCACTGGCAAAAGATACACATAAATACACAAAATCATACTCGGAGGCTCTAAATAAAAATCTGCAAAAGCATCAGAGAGCACCAAAGCAGACACCCACAAAACCCTGCACCTCCCATCACAAACCAGACAACACATAAAACACAAAATCAATGTGCCGTACAATCACAGCCCTTAAGGCGAAATAACATACCTAACACACTAGTAATAGGGGACTCAATAGTCAGGCACACTGATGCCCCACTCACTAGGCTGGACAAGGAGAAGGTTACTGTTAGCTGCCTGTCGGGAGCCAGAATCTGCCACATAACACAAGCACTCAGGTCACTCCAGAACAAGTACAAATATGACTCTGTCATTGTTCATGTTGGTGTGAATGACCTGAGCCGTACCTCCCTGGACTACATGAAAAGAGACATGGAAGAGCTCTCTGATCATGTAGCCCAGGCTGGTATGACTCTGACCCTGAGTAGCATCCTGCCCTCACCAAGAATGATACCTCAGTATAAAGAAAAAATGATCAATTTCAACAATTGGCTAAGCTTCTGGTGTCATTCAAAGGGGATCCAGTGTCTGTCAGCCTGGGATGACATGCTCGACAAGCCGCGTTGCTTCACAAGAGATGGCTTGCACCTGTCACCCCTTGGCTTTTGAATACTGGCCAAGGATCTTGATGCCCTCATAGTGCCTTTTTTAGGCAAGGCTCAAAATTTAAACCCACCTCCGTAAACAGCACAAGTAAAAAATTGAGGGTTATGCTACTCAACGCCAGGAGTTTAAATTTCAAAATGCATGCGCTCAAAGCACTCAAGTATGGAGAACATCGACATCTGTGCAATAACTGAAACCTGGTTCAAGGCTCCAGAGAGCAGTCCAGCACTACTGGGCTACAACTCATACCACACATTTCGGCCACAGAACACGGAACAAAACACAAAAGGAGGGGGTGTATCCATATTCATCAAGGATACCCACACCTCCAGGTTAGTGGCGCAGCATGATACCTCTGAGATCATCCATGTGCAACTAACATCGAGCAAATCTGCAATGCAAATTGTAGCCTGCTACAGATCACCCTCCATGACTCAGGACCACCACTCCGCCTTTCTGGAGACACTGGAAAACATGAAGGTCCTACCGAACACCCTGATCTTGGGAGATTTCAATTACCCTACCATTAACTGGGAAAACTACTTGAGTACAAACTCCCAGGCTCAGCGCTTCCTGGAATTTATCAACTCAAATGGCCTGGATCAGTTGGTAAACTCCCCTACCAGAGGCCACAACATATTGGACCTGGTCATCACCAACATAGGCGACAGGTGCTCCATACCGGAGGTCAACCCATCACTGGTTAGATCAGACCATAAACTAATCACCCTGGATGTCCACATCCCACCACCACCCCAACCAAGGAAACCACAGTGAAAAACTTTTCTAAAGCAAACTTCACCTTGCTTAAGTCAGAGGTGGTAAGTTTCACAGCCCCCACGCTAAAGGATAACACTGCCCAAGATGCAGAATCCTTTACAATTGCACTCTATAAGCACCTACAAGGATGCATGGATCATGCCATCCCTAGGAAAACCAAGACTCACTCCCCTAAGAGAAGGAAACCAGTCTAGTGGACCCCTGCCATAAACAGTTTATACAACAAAAGGAGGAAACTAGTTCAGAAAAAAAGCAAATCCCAAGAAGGAAAGACATCCCTGATCTGTATCAGTAAGAAACTAAGGTCCCTCATAAAATCATCCAAGGCTAACTTCAAAAGAAAAATAGCCAAGGACTCAAAAGATGACCACAAAGCCTTCTTTATCTATGTCAAAAATCTAAGTGGCAACTCGCAGATATGCTCTGAGATGGTGCAAAATAGCACAAAATATACTGAATCTACTGATATTGCCAACATACTGGCAGATCGATTCAGTGCAAACTTCACCTCCCTCTCACCTTCAAAAGGGCCCACAACAATACCGGAAAAGTGTAGTGTCCCAGAAATCACAGAAGCACAGGTGAAAACAGCCCTTCCAAAAGCCAAAAACACAGCATCAATGGGGCCAGATGGTGTCCCAGGCTGCATCTTGCACGAACTACAGAAGGAACTAACCCCCCACCTAAACACACTGTTCAACCTCAGCCTCTCCACAGGCTATGTGCCCATAGAATGGTGCACAGCAATGGTTATTCCACTCCACAAAGGAGGAGCCACAACTGACCCTGGCAACTATTGCCCCATAAGCCTGACTAGCCTGGTCTGCAAGGCTATGGAGAGCATTATCATGGAACTTATTAACAAAGACATTGGGAACCTCCCAACACTTGATCCGACCCAGTTCGGCTTTGTTAAGGGCAGATCATGCCTACTAAACCTGGTTGACTTCTTCGAGACCGTTACCAAGGCCATAGACCAGGGAAAGGTGGTTCCCACAGCCTACCTTGATCTCGCCAAGGCGTTCAACACCATTCCTCACTCAGGTATTATAGAAAAACTCACCAGCCTGAACATACACCCCTACGTCACAAGATGGGTTGCCAACTGGCTTACAGACAGAACTCACACGGTAAGAATAGCAGGCTCCAGGTCTGACTCTAAACCAGTCACAAGTGGTATCCCGCAAGGCTCAGTTCTGGGACCCCTACTGTCCACCATATAGTTCTCAGAAGTACAGGCAAACATAAGAGGACTATGGCTAACCAAGTTCACCGATGACTTCAAACTGGGAGCCATAATTGACTCTCCGGCTGACATGGACATCCTCCAAAAAGGCCTTACTGAGACAGACACCTGGTGTCAAAGTCATGGCCTCAAGCTAAATGCCAAAAATGCATAGTCATCCCATTTGGGACAACAAAATACCCACAAATTACCACATAGAAGGCAGCCCCCTTAATACAGAAGAGGTAATAAGAGATCTGGGGGCCCAGGTAGATAGTAATCTCTCCTTTGACAATCATATTGCCAAAGTAGTTAGGAAATCATTCTATGTGGCCCATCTAATTACTAAGGGGTTCGTATCTAGAAATAAAGAGGTTATAGTGCCCCTCTACTCATCACTCATCAGACCCATCATAGAGTACAATACCCCATTTGGTATGTACCTCACAAGACACATCCAACAAGACACATCCAACAGCTTGAAAGACCACAAAAGCACCTCACCAAGAGGATTACTAGCCTCAAACATATGTCCTATGCAGCCCGACTGAAAAAACTCTGGCTGTACTCAGTGGCATATCGCTTACTCAGAGGTGATCTCTGCCTGACTTACAAAGCCATGTCCAACTCAGAATTGATGGACATGCTCCACCTAAAGAAATCCAAGTCACTGTGAGCCACGCGCTCTAGTGAGCTAAACCTTGCCACAACAATAAATAGAACATGCTGGAGGGATAGATTCCTGTCACAGAGACTCCCCATGCTTTGGAACAAAATTCCTAACTACATTAGGCAGAGACCTCATTAACACTCTTCAAGAGAAGCCTTGACGAGTGGATGGATAACAGAAAGTACACCCCTGAGATCACTTCATTGGCTCTGCTTGACAGAGGCTCAGTTAATTAATCAATGGGGCGGCAAAAGCCAACACATTCTGCCTCGGCTTATAAATGCCCTCGGGCAGATAGCCTAGTTCCTACCTATGAACCTATGAAAGTGAATGGCACTTAAGTTCAAGAATGTGTGCTGTTTTCATTGGCATTGTTTGTCCCACATTACATGTACATATAGCTAAACAAATAATCCATTCAGTAGAGCATGTAATTAAATGGTAAATTTCAAATGTCCTGCTTGTTTTTAGCTCATAAAATGATTACCACAACATATGTACATTAATTTCCATGTGAAAACAACACTTAGTCTATTTTTTAACTAGAAAGACAATCATGTTGTAAAGTTTTATTTTTGAGGGAAGAAAACAAGGAAGAAAACATCTGTCTACTATTTCCTTTTTTACAGGAAAAATTATATTATATGCCCCCAAATATCTGTCCTGGGTCAACAAACACCAATGTTTTTGTATAACAGTTTTAATTTTAAAGGTGTTGGAATTATATGCTACTGTAAATGCTACAGTAAAACTAATATTATCAGATGAACTAGTAGTAGGTTCACAGTGCACCAGTAACTCTGATCTAGACATCAGTCTAACTTGCTTAAGTTTTGTTTTCACCAATTTTGCATCATGGCCTTTGGTTAAACATTTAGACATTTGACACGCAGCCTCGTTCTCAACTTATTGTGGCTCAGTATATATTCACTTAGATTTAATGTATTGTGCTAATGGGATATTTTTGCTTACATGTTAGGAATGGCAGCTAGAACTAGAAGATGTCAAAAATGTATTCTTGATGGCTCCTTATTGAAATTCTGACACTTGAAATGCCAAGTGCTGACAAGCCAAAAAAGTCCGAAAACCCAGGGAAGAATATATATCTGGAAGATTGCTGTTCTCAAACTTCTTTCTTGTGTGTGGGAGAGGAGCCCTGAGCCCCATACCCCCTGTGAAGTTGTGTGTATACCAACTCTGAGACTGCCATACCTAAGAGAAAAGGGAATATCTTGAGATATGGCCATCTTTTTCGGCCATTCAGTCTCCATGTTCCAGGACTCACTATAGCAACTTCCAACATTTCAAATGGTTACCATTTTGACTAAATGGTTTATCATAAACTGTAGGACTTAATTATCAGTCAGTTAATTTAGTCAGTTGTATATCCAGGAAATCTTGAGTGAATAAACTATAAGACATAGTAAAAGAGATACCATATTTGTTAGTATGTAAATAGCACATAATTTGGATTTTCTATCACTAGTAACAGTAAAGACACCTCAGTACAGCAAGTCCAAGGCAGGCAAATGAGACCACTGTTCTTCAATATAGTTTATTTAGCACCTGCATCTCTCAAGTAGTCCTTATCAGAATAAATTCACTAGTGCAGCAACTTTTATATATGCTCTCACATAAAAAAAAACTATTGGTTATTTAAAAAAGCTCACTCCTACATTATTTCCTGCTAACTAATTATACCTTCAGAAAATAAACATTGAAATATGTTAAAACCACTATTTAACCTTTCTCATGTTAAAACTTTCTTGTTTATGTATAATACATATACAGTAATTGTCATTTCATTAATTCTTATCCAGACTAGTCATATAAAGGATCATAGGAGATTACTAGGCTATTGATCCAGAGGTAATTTTAAGCCTATCCATTTCAACACAATATAATACCGTAGAAGTACTAGTCAATACACAAGATTGCATTTAGTGATGACTGCCCATGTCCAAGAGAGTTGTGGGCCCATGTCTAGAAGGGTTGTGGGCACAATCCATGGTAAGAATTTATGGCACCCCATCCACTCGTCCAGGTTCCTCTTGAACAGTGTTCTGTTCCAGAGATGTGGCAGTCACTGGGAGATAAATCTGTCCATCCAGCAGATGATGAAGCAAAGTATTCAGTATCTAGAGTCATACACTGAGGAACACTTTTGTGTTTAAAAATATGAAAAGCATTCATCATGGTTATTAATTGGTTTCTGCACTCAGTTTCCTTGCAGTTGTTATTTATTCTTACTGCTGTGCCATAGCAAGCAACAGTCATCAGGATGTCTTCTCCTCATATCCATATCTCCATAGTATTGGTCAATATAGGTCATGTGTACTAAAAAAGAAAAAAAAAACAATTAATACAGCGTATGTGAGTGCAACTGATGTGCCCTTTTAGATGGTAACAATTAACCTCATAATGAAACACATTAATAGCTGATACCATGTCCAACAAGGTAGTCAAGAACTCAACAAATTCCTTGTGATATATATATAACTGACATGTCCAAAAATATCTTACAGCCTGTAGACCAGCATCTTGTAGAATGTTTTTGAGTAATGCTTCTACATCTAATGTACACAACAAAGTACTTTATTGTAGATGCATGTCTGATATCAATTTTGAAAAAAAAATGTGTGGTATATTTAATACTTGCTCTAACCAAAGATAATTAAGGCTTTAGTCTTGCTTTCATAAAGAAGAAACAGGTTCAGTTAAGTAGCCATGTACAACAACAACAAAAGGACTTACAGGTACAGGTCTTACTTGTTATGGCTTTTTGGTAAGATAAAAATTCTGATTGCAGGATCATAGGACGTTACTAGGCTAATGACCCTAGGTCCCTTACAAGCCTAGTGAAGTTCTACCATTATTTACATAGTTAGCACATGTTGCCCCTATCCAAGAGGGACACGTGGAACCTCGGCATGAATTTAAGGTTACCCATCCAATCATCCAGATTGTGTTTGAAGAGAGCCAAAGAGGTGCTCTGTTTCACATGAAGTGGGACTCTGCTCCAAAGGTATCTTAACTTCTGGGAGACAAATGTATCCCTCAAGCAGGTTCTATTAAAGTCACATACCAGGTTAAGGTCTTTAGAGTGAGTAATCTGTGTACCATTTGACTTATGAAGATATAGCATTGCCAATATAGTAGGGTCAGAGATTGCCTTGTATGGAAGGCAAAGATCACCTGTGAGTAGTCTGTATGAAACAGAATAAAGTGACAGTGATTTCAGAAGATCTACATAAAACAGATACTGAAGTCTTAGAATTTTTCTTGAGAGGAACCATTGTGGTCTCTACAATTGCTGCAGGTGCTTGGAAAGGTACACACCAAAAGAGGAATTGTACTTAGTTATTGGCCTGATGAATAAAGAGTACAAGAAGGTTATAACTTCTCATTTTTTGGAGACAATGCCCTTACTTATGAAATGAGCAGTATAGAATGCCCTTCTTACCCCTGTGGGGACATGTTGGTCAAAGGTAAGGTTGCTGTCAACCTGTGTGCCCAGGTCTCTGACCACTGAGTGCGTACATATGGTGTTGATTCATGTGGTCATTAGCAGAACATCAACCTTACTGAAAGGGATAATAATACATTGTTTTACATAGAGTTTTAAGGCCATGACTTCGGCACCAATCATTTGTTTGTATAAGAGCGTCTTGTAGGATGATGATATCATTTGGAGAGTCTATGAGCACTCTCAGTTTGCAGTCATCAGTAAACTTTGTCAGCCACAGACCTTTAATTTTTGCTTGTACTTCAGAGAAATAGATTCGAAACAGTAGAGGTCCAAGGACTAATCCCTGTGGAACACCACTGGATGCAGGTCTCTTGGAGGTGGATTTCCCTGTTTTGACTATATGGGTTCTATTAGTGAGCCAGTTAGCAATCCATCTAATGATAAAAGGATTGATAATCTAGATGGGTGAGTTTGTCAATAATGCCTGAGTGGGGGATAGTGTCAAATACATTGGCTAAGTCTACATAGGCTGTATGCACAGATTTCCTTTTGTCCAGGGCCTTGATGACTGCCTTGAAAATGTCCATCAAGTTTAACAGGCACAATCTCCCTTTGACAAATCCAGAATGAGCACAGTCAAGTGTTTGGAGGTTACCTATATCTTTGTTGATAGGGTCCATGATGATTCGCTCCATGGTCTTGCAGATAAGGTTAGTCAGGCTAATAGGTCTATAGTTCCCAGAATCAGCAGAAGTACCACCTTTGTGCAAGGAAATAACGGTGGCCATTTTCCATTCAGCTGTGTCAAAGATGTTGCTTAGACTATGATTGAAAAGAGTACCCAATGTTTTTTTCTAATTCTTGTTGGAGCCCATGTAAAATGCAACATGGAATGTTATCAGGTCTCATAGATGCTGTGTTCCTGGCCTTAGAGAGGGTCTTAACAACCTGCTCTTTAGAAATACAAGGTAGGGGACAGGTGGTAGGGATGTCATGGGATATGTGTGGTGGGGACAGGGGAGTAAAGTTTTCACAGAACCTGTCAGCCAACAGATTAACTATGTCCACAGGCTCAGTTTATATGGTATCATTAAATGGCAGTTCAGCACAAGTCGTGGCCTTTCCTTTTAGGTTACGAATGTAACTAAAGAACGTCTTATGGTCATCTTTAGTTGAAGAAACTAATTTGGATTCATAGTTTGCTTTGGAGGACTTCGCAAGAAGTCTTATTCGCTTATTTAAACTGATGAGGGAGTGTTTCCAGTTTAGAGCTCACTCCCTCTTACTCTTGTATAGCAATTTCTTCCTCTTATTGATAACCAGGATCTGTCACAATCATTTGTTTTCTTGAGCTGTTTAGTTATCACACCACATTGTACAGATGAGTTAAGAAAATCATGATTCTGTTGTTTACAGTAACTAATTGGATCCAAATATAATTGGTAAGGAAAAAAATGGTTATTTAATCTTGCAAGCACTTCTGTGTATGTTAATATAGGTTGCATTCAGGTAGTTGATTGAAACTGAAACTGACCTTTGTTTTGTTGACATACTTTATTCAACTAAATAGCTGTTGTGAAATATGTCCTTTCCCGAGGAATTGTATGATCTTGGAGGTGAAATAGATAATTTGCTGGTGGTATAGGGGGTGCAGACTGACTTGTCCAGCTGCAAAAACTGTCCAAGGAATAACTCTGAGCATAAGCAGAAGAGTGCAAGCATTAATGTGCCAACATTTGTGAGGTCAATTGAGGTCAGTTTTTCATCAGTTCAAGGACTGCCAAGATATATAGCTACATACATATAAATAGATAGATATAGATACATATATATATATATATATATATATATATATATATATATATATATATATATATATATACATATGGATCTACTTTGTTCGTAAATATGTTACATCGAACAAAGTAGATGCCCACTACAGTGAAAGTGCATTTCAACGAAAGTGCACTTTCGCTGAAGCCTAGTTGCCTGATCAGGTGACTAAAAGAAAAAACACACACAGAAAACATGTTTTGCACCCCCCCCTCCACACCCTCAAACCACCCTACTTAAATATACCAACTCTGAGATCACACCACAGCAAGGAAAAGAAAATATTCCCATTCCACACTGAATTCTAATCTCCATACTTCATTTTCAAAGTTTTGGTACTTCGAACAAGTGAGCTCGACCAAGTGGGTTTCAAAGTACTGAAACTTCGTACAAATGAAGTAAACCCATATATATATATATATATATATATATATATATATGTGTGTGTGTGTGTGTGTGTGTATGTATATATATGTATATATATATATATATATGTATATATATATATATGTATATATGTATATGTATATATATATATATATATATATATATATATATATATATATATGTATATATATATATATATATATATATATATATATATATATGGGTCTACTTCATTTGTTCGAAAGACCATTTGACCTAAACCCATTTGTTCGAAATGTATTTGATTGAAAACCAGTATTCAAGGCAAATAACAGGGATTTTTCCCCCTCCCCAATGTTGTGTGACTCTGGAGTTGTTATATATAGTGGGGGGGGTGCAGCCCCCCACCTATTTTAATTTAAAATCTGTACTTTTTGTGTTATTTTCTTCTTTTAAAGGAAACTAGGTGGGGGGCTGTGCCCCCCAACTATATATATACCAACTCCAGGGTCGCACGACATTGGGGAGGAGGACATATCCCAGTTTTATGCCTTGAATACTGGTTTTCGATCAAATGAAATTTCGATCAAATAGGTTTAGGTCAAATGGTCTTTCGATCAAATGAAGTAGACCCATATAGACCCATATATATATATATATATATATATATATATATATATATATATATATATATATATATATATATATATATTTATATTTATATGTAATAGTTTTCAGCATTGGTGGAGTATACAAAACAGTGTTCATCAAAGGAACAAAATAGCCACAATGATCACACCTTTCACCAATCACATTAAACAGCAAATAAGTATTACACAAATTCATACAAAATGCCATAACAAATATACAGTTAAAAAAATGCAAAAAAAAAAAAAATATATATATATATATATATATATATATATTTTTTTTTTTTGCAGGGAGCAGTCCCCTTTGCACTCCCCATGCTGCTTTATGCATCCCATCTCTGAGATCACACAACATCAGGGAAAGGTCATATTCCCAATCTCTGCTCATGGTGATCTTGCATAACCCCAACCAACCACCCACATAACATACACTTCCCAACAAACACCTAGCACAACATCACATCTCCCCACCACTTACTAACTACAGCTGTAACCTTAGCCACACTTCAAAGAAATGCAGACAATACTAGCATTCATCCACTACCAGCAAAACATATAAAGTAAAAAAAAAGCCAGCAAAGAGGATATAAAATGAATGCTGACAATGACATAACCCGCACCTAACTACATCCCAATAAAGCAAATAACACAATTCACCCTTATAGAGATTGTACAACAATGAATTCACACATATGTAAATGTTCTTATTTTTCCACAGTCCTAAAAAATCAGCCAAATGTTAGTTGATCAGTGAGGAGAAACCCATGTTTACACACAGACACAGCCATACACTTGTGTTTGTGTGAATTGTGGGTCTATACACATGCAGTTTCACATTCATTTTTATGACTTTTATACTTGAGTATTGCCTGTAGTACCTGGATTACCTTTGCCGTGTGACTTTGAGGATCCCAAGCAGTCAGTGTCCATGCAAAATGTCTAGGGTTAAATTCAGATGGTAAGATGGTTCATGATGATCCATAAAAGGTAAGTTTTTTTTTCATGGACAATACCACAAAAAATTCACTGAATACCACTATCAGTGAAAAACAAAATAAGCTTTTTGTAGGAGACAAGCCATCTTGCACTCTCCAGATATCCCCCGCACTCCACTGACTTATATATACTAACTTCACTGTCATACAACAGAAAAGTGCAACATTAGTGTTCATTGAAAGGAGTCTTCAGCAACAGCTTTTCACTAACAAAATTGTTGATTACTTGCCTGGCTCCCAGTTAAGAACACAAGAAATTGTACAGTTGCTTTTCACATGACTAGAATTGTTCAGTTTAACCAGGTTGTGTGTTAGGGATTGCTGCTTAAAGTACCCTCTGGAGGTGATTCACAAAAATATAGGATCACTGCTGATGCACGAGCTCAAAATTACAACACACTGTAAGCATGCTTGTACACAGACACTACTTAATACATGCATATAGGAGACGTAGCTGTTCCATGCACATACAACATTTCTTAACAGTGAAATATTACAGAAGTTATCATAAAATGAATTGTTCACATACTTAAATTATGCTGACTCCTACTGATAGCCACACCCGTCTTCCTGACATAAGTGCAGCTTTAGGTCGTGGGGGGCAGTAGTTCATTCATAATGGGAGAAATGTATTAAACTGCTTTGTGGAGTAGCAGACCTCCTTCTTTAAATTATTCCTGAGGGCTTCTTTTGAAGCCCCTTTTCTGAATCGTAGTCTGCAACTTAACCTTTGCAGCTCAGTGTTAGCCTTATCTGAGCTATAGCCTGATTTTTTTGAATCACACCAAATGTTAGTAAGCTTTTTTGAGTATATTTAAACATTCAGTCTTTTTAATGTCACAAAATAAAAAATAATATTATTGCTTTGCAAAAGATAAAACAATACTTACTGTTACCCTCCATTTGGCCCTTTCTGTGATAACCTATCACTATCATCTTACACTGATGCAGGCACTCAAAATGCACAGTTTATTATCTTTATCAGGGCACTGGCACATTATTATTTAATGTATCTCTCTATTATTTAGTTGATTGCTTGATCTCTTGAGGACATCAAAGATATTTTTCAGTGTTGCCTGGATTGTGCACAAATCAGTATGAAGTAATATATAATTAGATGAAGAACATTAACCTGATAGTTGCACAGTGATCTGCTGATATTCAACTAAATCGGCTGTCTTTGTGAGAATGAGTATTACTTATCACATGGTGTGGTAGAATTACAGGTAAAGCTGTTCTACATTGTACTATGTACTACTATTAAAACTGTCTTTCGGCTTTTCCAGGTTAGGGGTCGCCACAGCGGAACTCCGATCCGCTAATGATTGGCAGTAGAGTTTTACATGCTGGCTTGCCGGGCCTAACGCACAACCTTCAGCGAAGGAATGCCCATTCACGCATGTCGACACACAGAAGACGCTCTAACTGAGAATTGAATGTGCAACGTCTAACTGTGAGGCGACAACGCTACCGCAGCACCACCACCGCAGTAGTATGTACTACTATTAAAAAATTGAAAAGAAAATAATGTAAATATGAAATAAGGGATATGAGGAGGCTCTACAGCTTAGGTTTAAACATGTGGGATTCTAACACAAGATAATATGGTCAGATTGATTACATCACATAATCCAGGTAGCTCCTACTGAATTGGTTGGTGTAGTGAAGAAACTGAGAGCCTTAAATTTTTTTTTTCATTTTTGTGATGCCTTGGAGCAGGTAACTGCACAGTTGTAAGATAATGGAAGACTCTGGAATGGTAGTGTCTACATAACTTGTTTTTGCTGTACTATACGATGGGCAGCGAATTATACCATTCTTACCACAGTACAGCTTTTAGGGAAGGGAGATTGTTCCCATCATGCCTCAGGGAACAGCCACACTTTGACTGGTCAACATTGATCTCTAGTGAAGCTTTCAGTCTTAGTGCAGGACTGACTCTGAGGTGGGTGATACGGGAAGATCTGCAATGTCACTTTGCTATTTCTTTATATTTTTAACTCCAAATTTAGTACTCATTTTTTGGGGACATGACCTCTTAAAACTTAGTAATAACAACATAGTTTTGCCTTTAATGCATTGTGTAAAACCATAAACTCTTTCAAGCAGAATATTATTATTTCCTCCTTTTGTTTTTAATGTATAGTGCTGAGAAGGGGAGGTTTAGGATTCTGCATCCAAAGAGGCAACAGAGAAAGGACCAAAGTTCAAGTACCACTACAAGCCTAAAGTAATTAGCACAACATGGGATTGCAAGAACTGAGAGAGAAAATTTGACGGATGTCTGCTTGGTTCAACAGTGAGTTGTGGGAAGCAATAATATCCTTATATATGCCAATTAGTGAGTAGTGCTATTGATGATTTAAAAAGTGCCACAATTTGCTAGAATCACCTCAGTGTAGGTTTATCATGAAACTCAGTCCACACTGAGACATATACCATATGAGAGGCTTAAAGCTGTAAAACTGAGGGAAATAAAAGGAGAAATAGTGATTTTGAGTGAGTTCTCAACTCTTTCAAATTAATGATTGTATTAAAAAGCAAGGTTTACAGGCTAGATTTACAAGCTGTTCACTACAGCCCCAGCAACACAGAAGACAAATGAACACCTCATGGCTAAAAACTAAAGCTAACAGCTTTATAGATTATATGAAAATAGATGTCATTTTCACATTTGCAGTTACAAAACAACCATCAGTGAAGTGTTATAAAACACACTTTAAAAATGAGGAATGTTAGCGCTGAAATGTAAACAATAAGTTGTATTTAATGTTGACATAATTTTATGCATAGCATTACTTGCTAGTTTTTGTTCATACAGTTGATATAAAAAAGTGTACACACCCCTGTTAAAATGCTAGGTTTTGTGATATAAAAATGAGACCACAATAAATCATTTCAAAACTTTTCCCACCTGTAATGTGACCTATAACCTGTAAAATTCAATTGAAAAACCAACAAATCTGTTAGGGGAAAATATAAAAAATAAAAAATGTACAATAAACTGGTTGCATAAGTGTGCACACCCTTAAACTAATACTTTGTTGAAGCACTTTTCGATTTAATTACAGCATTGTCATCTTGGGTAGTAGTCTATTAGCACAGCACATCTTGACTTTGCAGTATTTACCCTTTCTTCCTTGCAAAAGTGCTCCAAATCTGTCAGATTGTCAGGGCATCTCTTGTGCACAGCCCTCTTCAGGTCACCCCACAGATTTTCTATTGGATTTAGGTCTGAGCTCTGGCTGGGCCATTCTAAAACTTTAATTTTCTTCTAGTGAAGCCATTATTTTGTTGATTTGGATGCATGCTTGGGGTCATTGTCATGTTGAAAGGTAAAATTCCTCTTCTTCTTTAGCTTTCTATCAGACGCCTGAAGATTTGGGGCCAAAAGTTAGTGGTATTTGGAACTATTCATAATTCCCTCCACCTTGACTAAAGCCCCAGTTCCAGCTAAAGAAAAGCAACCCCAAAGGATGATACTGCCTCCACCATGCTTTACTGTGGGGATGGTGTTCTTTTGGTGATGCAAAGTGTTGTTTTTGTGCTAAACGTACCGTTTGGAATTGTGGCCAAAACTCTCAACCTTGGTCTCATCAGACCTTAACACATTTTCCCACATGCTTTTGTAAGTCTTGATGTGTTGTTTTGCAAATTTTAGATGGGCCTGGATGTTTTTCTGTGCAAGAAAAGGCTTCTGTCTTTCAACCCTACCCCATTGGCCAGACATATGGAGAATATGGGAGATTGTTGTCGCATGTAGTACAAGACTAGTACTTGACAGAAATTCCTGCAGCTCCTTCAGTGTTGCTGTAAGTCTCTTGGCAGCCTCTCTGACCAGTTTTCATCTTGTCTTTTCATCACTTTTGGAAGGACGTCTGATTCTTTTAAACATCACTGTTGTCCATATTTTCTCCACTTTTTGATGACTGTCTTCACTGTGTTCCATGGTATATCCAATGCTGTGGAAATATTTTTGTACCCTTCTCCTGACTGATACCTCTCAACAATGAGATCCCTTTGATGCTTTGTAAGCTCTCTGCAAACAATGGCTTTTGCTATAGCAGGCAACTGAGTAAAATGTCAGGAAAATCCTACTAGGACAGATGAACTTTATTTGGAGTTAATCAGAGTCTGTTTAATTGATGGCAAGTTTGTACCAAAGAAGACTGGATGCTGTAATTAAATCAAAAGGTGCTTCACAAAGTATTAGTTTCAGGGTGTGCACACTTATGCAACCAGCTTATTGTCTATTTTTTATATTTTTTCCCTAACATATTTGTTTGTTTGTCAGTTGAATTGTACAGGCTATATGTCACATTAAAGGCGGGAAAAGTTTTAAATGTTTTATTGTGGTCTCATTTTTTATATCACAAAAACCTGGCATTTTAACAGGGGTGTGTACACTTCTTCTATCCACTGTATATTTATAATGCTATGATGTCATTCACTGTGCCACAACATTATTCGGGCACTGTAGGACCTATGTGGATGTTTTAAGGAGATGTACGGATATTTTTTTTGGCATTTTCTGCCGTACAGTAATTGTACTGCAGCTGCATCTGATTCTGCAGAATGTCTCTTATTTTGCTTCATACTTTTGTCCTCTTCCTCACGAAAAGTTCCCTCACTTAATGACAGACATTCGATTTTCAGACTTCATATTCCTCAGAAAATGTGTGTTTATTATAAATATTTTTGTTGTAGAAACTTTGCAAGCCTTTCAGACCAATATTTAAAATCTGTGCCTGATTTTAGGTCTTTGTCCCATATTCCTGTTTGGCTGAGTCTATGATTCTTGTGAAAAGAGGTTGAGAGCTATGTTAAGTGACCACTTTAAGACTTTTATCTCTCAAGCTTTGCTTTAGATGCAATAAAGCATTTGGATGGACTGCATTCTTCTTTTTCAACCTAAAAGTCTTAACCACATGCAGTTCCCCAAAGACAGTGATTGTTCAGAAAGTATCAATCCAGTTTTAGAAGCTAATCAATAAATCAGAATCTGCTTACCAAATATTAAGTACTGTACCCTCCACACTTTCATTTCCAGAATTATTATGTGCATAATGCAAAAGTGGAACTTTTCACTAACTCCATGGATATAAATAATACTCAGAAATACTCAGCACTCACTGAATGATATTATCTTATAGGGTGTGCTAGCACAAGCACAATAAGGTCAGATGCAGAAATGCAGCAGTCTCATTATGAAGAATATGATAACTACAATACACAAGATAACTGGATATGAACTTCGGATCATAGAACCATTGCAATTATTTAAATGTTTCTATTAATTTTTTTATTTACAACATTTTGTTGTACGCGATCCTTAGTTCAAGGATATAAATTACTGGATGGCATGGCCTTTGCTGAGGAGACAGTTCCACATAAATGAAGAAATGCTTGATAAAAGCTTTGTGTAATACGATTTACATTAATAAAACTAAATTCTGAGCTGAAGAGTACAAGAGAAGAGCTTTTTGGGAAGCACGACTTTTGGATACTTAGCATTTGACAGTGGAAACAGCCATTAGTATTTTGTGAATTGCCATTACTCAATCCCATTTCTTACAGAACAACCGCATCTTAATATTTTTATATGGCGTCAGTCTTGAGTAAGAACTACCATTCCAGCATCAGATGAACATGCTAAGCATCTTTGTTATGCACAAAGGTACAACAATTGGTGATGTAGTGATTACATGGCTACATAAACAATAAAGGACAGGGGTCACCAACAATCCAGGAAGGAGCACAGAGATACATGGTCACAAGAGCTGTGAGGAGCTTGATAATTGACAGATGGTATGGAACATCTTAGAGAACAAGTAGATCTACACATCCTGTCTACAATTATCATGGTTCTTATGCCATCCTGTGAGAAATAACAAATGACATAGATATATGCAACTGAAAGACATGAGGAAACAAAACTGTAAAATAACTAAGATCTGCTGGAAATCATGTCTTACTGGAATCCTGTGCTGTGTGTCCATTTTTCATTATCACATACAGTGGACATGCAAGGACTAGACTTTGATAAAAATTACCTGATTCACCCATTTCCTCAATGTGGATCAGTAGTGATGTATTCATACCAATCTACTACAGCACATGTACAGACGTGTGATGATAATAGTTATGATGCAGTCAGCAGTTTTTATGCTAGAGTTCTAAATATGCTTCATGTATCTTAGACAAATTATATACAGGCTGGTAGTGTTGGCTTAAATATGTACCAGCATTGTATCTGCTGCGGACTACGGCACAGAAAAGTCTGACCACTGTACCTGTGAAGACAGCAACTACCTTCAAGATGGAAGAACATCATCATTTCAGAAGAGATGTGACGTGGGGCAGCTCCAGCAAATCAGGAAGTCTTGTCTGCAGTCAAACAAGGAAGCAGACAGATAATGTTCAGAGATGGGAATTTAAAAATAAAAGTAGTGCGGTTCTGTACAGTGAAAAGGTAATACAAGCACACATGTACAGAGGGTTATTCATTCAGTCATCAGTGCACACCTGTGAAATGAATTAAATTAAACACACCCACACACGTACATACATTCAATTGCACATTCACAAATCTGTAAACACG
Organism: Protopterus annectens; assembly: GCF_019279795.1. Taxonomy (NCBI): domain Eukaryota; kingdom Metazoa; phylum Chordata; order Ceratodontiformes; family Protopteridae; genus Protopterus; species Protopterus annectens. The sequence goes on along the minus strand of NC_056744.1, from coordinate 1,495,707,244 downwards.
TGATATGAATGAAAATTCTGACCGAACTTGGGGTAGCTCAGGTAGATGTAAAAATCCTATTGTGCTTAATGAAAAAAAGTGTAGGGAAAGTTCATTGGTGCTTTGGCTATGAAAAGAGGACTGTTGTCTACTGGGATTAACTTGGTCAAGAAATAATAAATAAAGAAATACATAAATAAATAAACAAACACTTGCATGCACACAGTTTTATATTTACAAAATGCTGCATGTTTGCATAATGAATGAAATACACACACACACACACACACACACACACACATATATATATATATATATATATATATATATATATATATATATATACACACACACACACACACACACACACACACACACACACACACACACACACACATATATATATATATATATATATATATATATATAGGAACAAAAATTCCACCAGTCTACATAAACATAAACATTCAAGCCACAACATTGAACTACAGGAGCACTAATCCCCAAAGGAATGAAACATCCACAAATCAGTGTTTTTGCAGGAGTAAGAGCCCCCTGCATCCCCACATATAGGGGAATGTGTCCACCACAAAAACTGCAACTTGCATATACAAATTCTGAGATCGCACTACAGTGGGGAAAAAGGACATAGGTCCTAATGCCCACTGTACCATAATCTTATAATGGCAAAGACAGTACATTTTGACCAGCTGATATTTGATCAGTTGTATTGCCTGTGCGATCTGTTGATGAGTTCATTATTTGACAACAGGTTCTGCACTTATATTTATATATACACATACAGATATAGATATGGATAGAGAGATATAGATATACAATGAAATTAGTGGGTAAGGTCAATCTGGCATTGCATTGACATGATTAGAGTCGCATCATACAACATCGACAAGTTTCCTCTCATGTTCCAAGGTGACTTCTTGGAATATGGAATACAAAAAATAGTGTTTTAGCAGGGGTTAAGCTCACCATGGCCTCCTGCTAATTATGTATAGTAATTGTGAGGCTGTACAATCACCAGGGAAGGGGCATATTCCCCTTCCCTGAGGTTTATCCTTTCTCTCACAACTGATGACCATCTGCATTGTTGACCATAGTCATGATAACATATCTCATGGAACTCTTATGTGTAGGCATATAGAAATAGATATAGATACATACACACATGTACACACAATCACACATTCACATAGCACTGTATATGTGGCAGTGAATGAAATGTACGCAAAATGCAAAATTATACATTCACAAGCAATGAGCATGTAAACAGAGTGTGTCTCACATATTAAGATAGAATTACATTCAAAGAATGGTGAATGACTACATAATGAATAAAATAGTTGCAGATAGGTTTATATATTCACTGAACAATGGAGACATGCAAAGTGAATGATATATACAAATACATGCAGGATTATACATAGGTTCATAGATGTGTACTAGGCTAATGGCCCTGGGGGCCTGTACAAGCCTAGCCCATAGAAGTGCCCTAGCATTGTGCCACCCGTTGTTAGTTCTCGGAGCCTTTATCAAGTAGATCCACTGGAGTGATCCTCAGGGTGAACTTTCTATTACCCATCCACTCATCAAGATTTTGCTTGAAGTAAGGTAGTAAGGTGCTTTGCTTGACATGTATGGGAAATCTATTCCAGAGCATGGGTAGTCTCTGGTTATGAACCTGTCCCTCTAGCATGTTCTGTTAATTGTGGTAATGAAGTTGAGGTCTCTGAAGCATGTGGTGCAGAGGGACTGGGATTTCTTTAGATGTAGCATTTCTAAAAGAGCTGAGTCAGACATGGTTTTGTAAGTCAAGCAGAGATCGCCTCTTAGTAGGTGATATGAGATGGAGAATAGATGGAGGTTTTTGAGTCTGTCTATGTAGGACATATGTTTAAGGCCTAGGATCCTCTTCATGAGGTACTTTTGTGGCCTCTCCAACTGTTGCAAGTGTCTAGAGAGGTGCATGCCAAATGGGGCACTATACTTTATGATTGGTCTAATGAGGGAAGAGTAGAGAGAAATGATGACCTCTTTCTTCCTGGATGCAAAACCCTTGGTAATGAAATGTGCCACATAGAAGGACTTTCTGACCACAGTGGCAATGCTGCGGTCGAAGGAGAGGTTGCTGTCTACCTGTATCCCCAGATCTCTTATAATGCCTTCAGTGTTCAGTGGGCTACCATTGATGTGGTAATTAGTGTGAACTGAGTTTTTCCCAAAGGGGATGACCACGCATTTTTTGGCATTAAGCTTAAGGCCATGGTTTCAATGCCAGTCATTGGTCTCAGTGAGGCCTTTCTGTAGGATGGCTGCATCATTTGGGGAGCTAATAATGGCTTCCAGCTTGCATTTGTGTGTGAATTTGGTCAGCTAGAGTCCCTGTGTGTTGGCCTGGACGCCTGAGAAGTAGATGCCAAACAGGAGAGGACCCAGGACCAATCCCTGTGGGACTCTACTTGTGACTGGTCAGCAGTCTGACTTGGAGTCTGCTACTTTCACACTGTGGGTTCTGTCTGTGAGCCAATTTGCAACCCACCTAATGATATAGGGGTTGATGCCTAGTTTGCTGAGTTTGTCAATAACTCCTGAGTGAGGAATGGTATCGAAGGCCTTGGCCAGATTGAGGTAGACTGTATGAACTGCTTTAACTTCATCCACTGCTCTGGTAACTGAATCAAAGAAGTCAACCAGGTTGAGCAGGCATTATCTACCTTTCACAAAACCAAATTGTATGGGATCTAGAATTTGGATATTCACTATAACCTTGTTAATTAGGTCCAAGATGATGTGCTCCATAGCCTTACATATCAGACTCGTCAGGCTAATGGAGCGATAAATTCCAGGGTCTGCAGTCACTCCTCCTTTATGGAGAGGGATGACTGTAGCACTGCGTCATTTGGTAGGGATGCACAAAGAACTGTTAATTCTGTTCACCCACTCAATCCATGCAGATATATAATTGATTGCTCTGTGTCATGTCCCATCCCCAGCACAGTATCATTTACTAAGTATTCCCCTCACTGTTCACATCTCAGCTTTATCCTCGCCCCATCCATTCCCAATCCCCTGCACAGTATCAGTCCCATCTGTGACCTCAGTCACAATATCAGATATTAGGTGTTCCTCCTCCACATGAATGGCTATGCTGCAGGAAGAATATAATTATGTGTATCCAGTCATATTCTGATCCCCAATACACACACACACACACACACACACACACATATGGGCGCGCACATGTGCACACAAATGCACACGCATAGGCATGCACACAAACACACACACACACACACACACACACACACACACACACACACACACACACACACAAACACATGCAGAGAGTGTTTTAGTAAGCCCTCATCTATTGCACATCCATTCAAGGACAGTAGTCCATGCTGTGTAGAACTGCTTGGTTACACACAGCATACTTTCTAGGCCTGCAGTACTTTTTCAGTAGTAATAATAATAATAATAATAATAATAATAATAATAATAATAATAATGTTCTTCATCATCATCATCATCATGAAGAAAATGTGTTGGCTGTCATATGTCTATTTCAGTGTCACATTGATAACTTGTACTGGCTACATGTAGGCCCTCTCAGTCCATTGTCTACTTCCCTCCAGTTTGCATGGGTTATTACCATCATCTAAGAGAAGTGTAACACAGCTAAACACTGAGCTATGTGTACAGCCTCGTTCACAAATCAAAGTCAGAATATAGGTCACTGACCTTGTTTTCTTCTAATGAGGTCTCCAAAGTGAAGATTAGTAGTAAGCATGGGATGAGGTCAGTAGATAAAACACCTGCTCAGGGTTAACAAAGCCCACAACTCTTTTTTTTTTTAAAACTCTCTTTATTGCAAATTTTCACAAAAATCATTAAAACATACAGAAAAAAAAACAGAAGTCTTAACACAACAAAAACATATACAAACACACCAAAACTATATACAAAATCATATCTTGCCCAAAAGCTTCTATAAAAGGTCCAGCATAGTTTGAAGTAAGTATTGAAAACCCCATGGGATCCATAATCATTTAAGTATATGATCAGATATTATTCCCCAGAATTCTTTAAACACCGGTTTACTGTTAATATTGTGGAACAGAAATTTGTGAGCCTTGAGGTATTTCATAGCTGTCAGTTTGAAACCCTCCCAAGAGGAGTGGTGTCTATTCTTCCAATTTAAGGAAATGTAATATTTGATTAACATAAATATGGTTATTAAAATCTTACATTTCCTATCTGACATGCCAGGAGGTGGGATATGGAGTATAGTGAATTCCCATGAGAGGGTGGATTTCTCATAACCAATTTTCTCGAGAATCACTCTCAAGGCACACCAAAGTTTGTAGGAACATTTGCAACTCCAGAACAAATGGAGGATATCATCCGTTTGATCCAAACAGTATTGACATTTGGGGGACTGAGTTGGGAACATTCTACTAAGGACGTACGGGGTGAAATATGCATTATTTAGGATCATTAGATAAGTGTATTTCATCCTTTTGAAAGGAATAGATTTAGAGCTTATATTTATAGCTTTTAAGATCTGGTTTTGATTGATAGAAGGGTTAGCCTTTGTCCAAAACTTTGAAAAACCTAGAGCATTCTGATATTTGATTGCTATAGCAGTCATTTTCTTTACACTGAGAAGGAGTTTTTTTATCATTTTACATGTTGTAATATCATTATCTGAGGCCAGGGGGTGGTCCAAGTATTTTTGTATCAGTTCTCTAATTTGTCGTAGAATACTCAGGTATTTTTTAGGCAAATTCAGTTTCATTCTTAGGCTAGTGATATTCTGATGTCTAAAGGGGAAAAGATCGGCTATAGTCGTATTCATAAGTAGAGGGTATTGATCCAAATTAAGCATATGGCCGTTTAAGGTTGGGATTGAGATGAAGTGGTTGAAGAGTTGTGAATGAATAGGACAGGTTCAGAGAACTGAAAAGGGCCTGAAGGGATTTTATGCTGAATATTAGGTTTTTTGAACGCTTTAGTAAACCTAAGTTAGCTTCATTTAAAAATGGGAGTGCTGCGGGGTTGAATTTTAATGTTTTAACAAAACTATTACATAAAATCACCTATGCTGGGGCCCACAAAGATTTAGCCCTCTGATAGGATGCAATCTTAAATATTCTACTACTATTTATTAGCTGATAATATGTTTTGAAATCGGGAAGACCCACTCCACCCCTCTCCTTTGGATACATGAGTTTTAAATAACTAATTCTAACCGTTTTAGGAGCCCAAATAAATTTAGAGATGGACGATACCATCCTTTTGAAGAAGTTGTTATGTAGAATACAGGTGGTTGCTTGGAACAGATAAAGAAGTCTGGGAAGGATATTCATCTTAATCACCGTGGTTCTGGCCAGGAAAGGGAGCTTAAGTTTTGACCATCTATCAATATCGTTTTGAATATTATTCCAGTATCGGATGACATTATCCTGATGATAGTTTCTGTTTCCCTGTGAAAATTGAATCCCTAAATATTGTAATTATTGTTGCGATTTGAGCTCTGATCCAGAAAATGTATTCGGCAGCATAGAGTGGACATTCAAGGGAAATATTAGGGATTTTTCTTTATTGAGTTTATCTTAGCTAGGTTAGAGAATCGTTCAATGGAAGATATTATTTTGATTGGGTCAGATCCGGGGAGAGTGAAATAAATATTTAAATCATCTGCGTAAGCTGATAGAAAAATCTTCGAGTTATAAATGTTAGGGGGATGATGAAAAGTGGATTGTTTAATAAGCATGAATAGTGGTTCCATATATAGATTAAATAGAAGTGGGGAAAGGGGGCAACCTTGTCTGACCCCGTTGACAATTTTAATCCTGTTGGAGAGTAGTTTGTTAATATGAAGCATAGTGTATGTTGCAGAATAAAGGGTTTTTATCTTGTCTATGAATGAGAATGGGATATTGAAGAAAGGTAGTGTAAGAAATATGAATTTTGTACGATCAAACGCCTTGGATGCATCTACCGCTAGGGCATATAAAGGGTGCTTGTTAAAATTGGAATGGTGTATCATAGATTCCAACAGTAAGGTTTGATCATTAGTTTGCCTTCCCGGGATAAATCCAGATTGTTTGGGGGAGATAATATTAGAGATGACCACTTTCAGTCTATTAGCCAGAACCATTGCTAGGATTTTCATATCTAAGTTGATTATGGAAATGGGTCTATAGTTTTCAGGATTTTTAGGGTCCGAATTATGCTTGAGAATGAAGATAGTTTTAGAGGCGTTTAAATGAATGTCTTTGAAACCGTTTAAAATAATATAATTAAATAATAACCTCAATCCTTTGGATATTTTTGTATTAAATACCTTGTAAAATTCTGCCATAAATCCGTCAGGGCCAGGGGATTTGTTGGGTTTAAGGTTATTTATGACAGAAGTAATCTCCTGTGTGTTGATGTCTCTTTCCAGGAATTTACTCTGTTTTTCCGTGAGTTTGGGAAAGGTCAAATTTCTCAGAAAAGATCGTATTTCTGATTCGTCTACTATGTTAACTGTGGGTCCATAAATTTGAGTGAAAATAGTTTCAAAAATTTTAATGATTTCCTTGGGTTTTTGGAACTCCTTGCCTTTATAGTGAATTTCTGATATGAATGTAGAGGGTTTAGATAAATTGATCGCTCTGGCCAAAAATCTGGAGGGAGATTGCATTACATCCGCGTATAATGCTAGTGACTTAATTTCATGAAAGCTCAGGTTATCCGATTGTTAAGAAATTAGGTTTTTTTGTAACTGTATTATATGTTCTTCTAAGAGCATGGAGTGGTTTGTTTGGGCTTCCATTTCCGCTGAAAGTAACTGAGAAGTTAGTTCCCTTTCTTTTTTATTGTGAAGTTTTTTAGAATATGAGGCTTTGTTTATCAGGAATCCCCTGATCATTGATTTAACTGCGGCCCATTCGTAATCTATAGAAGATTGGAAGGAGTCCCTAGATTTAAGAAAATTATCAAGGTATTCTTCAATTTGGGCGGTAATCTCCTCTTTCCTCGGGAGGTTGGGGTTTAATCGCCAGCACAGAGCTGGTCTGTTAGTTGGGTCCTTGTGTCGATGAATAGATAAAGAGATTTTGGAATGATCTGATAGAGATCTGGGAGATTGATTAAAGGATATGTCCAGGTTGTAGAAGGCCCGGGAAATCAGAAAAAAGTCCAATCTGGACCAACTTTTGGTGCAGCTAGAGAAGAAAGTGTATTTGGACTTCTTCTGAGCAGGGTCTAAAAATAGACTCGGGTCAAATAAGTTAACATCTTCTTTCAGTTCAGTTAAAGCTTTAACTGCTGACAGATTATATCTCACTTTAGGGTTTGATCTATCTGATTTGGGGTCCTGCACCACATTCCAGTCTCCACCAATGATATAGTAGTGATTGTGAAAAGAGGCAAGGAAGTTATATAACTTTGCGAGGAAATCTTGTTGAGCGTAACATGGGGCATAAATGTTTATAACAAGAATAGGTTTATCTAATAAGGGGTGGATTGAAATGAAAAAAGACCACCTACCCTCATCATCTGACCCCATCTTAACTATATTTGATATTTGTCCCGAAGCTCCTTTTGATAATAATGGCCACTCCAGCACTATTTGTAGTGCTTTCTGAGGCTATAATGTTTTTGATCCATGGTCTCAACTTGTCATTATCCCACTGTTGATTTAGTAAATGTGTCTCTTGAAGGAAAGTAATATTAGAGGTAGATTTCAGTGTTAGATGCATAAGTAATTTTTTTTTCTTAATTGATTGTAAACCCTTAATGTTCCACGATTCTATGTTCCACATCAACCAGTTGAGTAAAATAGATTATACAAGGGGATATGTAATAGGGGATGTATATAGTACTGGAACTTGCTATCAAAGTGGATTATACATGTAGGGGCAAGTATAATCAGTCCTTCCCGCTCACTACCGGTGCATACCCACCTCCCCCTAAGCCTGGAAGGGTCTGGGAACCATAATTTGTTCTGTTTGGTGATTGAACAGTTAGAAAAAAAACTTGTTCCCAGAATATGTCTCCATATACACCGTGAACAGAAATGCATAGCAAACCCAAGCAGTGCAAACACATGTCCATCACTCTGCCAAAGTAAAGGGAAATCATTTAGAGTTAAACTGCAATAGCACTTTATATTAAACCTTATATAAAGTTATTATATGCCCATTAATGAGCTGAAATCCTCATCACAAACAAAACCACATGAATAAACATTAAGCGTACACTCATGAAGGTCAGAAACACAATAAAAAATATTTACATTTCCTAGAAGGTTACTGCGCTTACAATGTTGGTCCCTAGTCAGTCTCTTCAACAGACCCATTAATTTAATTAAAACAGTAGTTACAACATTTTTTAATAGACAGCCTCATTAGGTTATATCCTTACCCTGTAATACACCTAAGATCTCACTACTATGAGGTAGGGAAGGTTCTTTAATTTTTGCAGAGGCTATTACGTTTCAAAAATGACATACTCACTAGCCTCGGCCCCTAAGGTATATGATCGAGTCCAAAAAGGCATTGCTCCTAATTGTCTTACTCGGCAAGCTAGCTGGGAGGGTTGACCCGTATGCTGTTCCCAATAAAGACCAGCGATTTCATATATAAGCACAAGTTGCCAATTATTAGAACTTAGTATTGCCACAGTAATTAGTGTTTGCTCCAAGACACAAGCCGAGATTATGTTACCCCATTGGGTAGGTAATAATCCAGGCCTCTAAGGCCTGCATATGAATGAACAGTTTTGTCTTTCTAAACCTATTAATCCAGCACAGCAGTATCAGATTGTGTCGAAGTTCAAATCTAAATCAAAAACCAGAACAAAAATACACCTGTTTATATGTGGTTGAGAAATTATACACTGTGCTGTTTTGGCTTTGTTGTATTCTATTGTACCATCGGATGTACATTAGTAAGCACCAATTTAAACCCTGCCCAAGTAACCCAGCAACCTGTTAATGCCACCTTGAAAAATATAACTCTGTAGTGTCGTGATTTTCAGCCACATGAGAAATTCAGCCAGAAAAGGACCACAAACTGTTGACTTGGATTATTCTCGGAGCAAACAGAGATTTAATAAAATATTGAAGATATACTTTTTATGATTCAAACACAAAGTGAATTTAGTGACACAGACAAGTTAACCATAAGCTGTTGAAATCAGCCTTATTTGCTATCCCCCCCCCCCCTTGTGAGAACCAAGTGATTATAAAGTACAAAAGCAGCTCTGTAGTCTAAAATCAAGAAAACTGTGAATGTATATTTTTCGGATCAAAAGATTACTTTCGTGGCGGGACACATTCTCGGATATTGTGATTAATATGAATTATTTTAAAGCAATCAGGAACATAGGAACTAACCATCTGACTATCTAAAACATTTGTTCCCTTTTTGCAGCTGTACGCCTGAAAGTAAATCAAAACAGACTTGTTAAACCTAAAGGAAAAAACGTGCAGCTGGGATTGCACATTCACGAAGATTAACATGCGAAATAACCTAGAAGCACAGTCGCTATTGTGTATTGTTTTTAGAAGGCAACATAAAACACACAAGTTCACCTTACTGAAATTAGCAGGGAACAGAAGTGCAGGATGATTGCGATCAGGAAAGCTAGTTCTGCACTGCCAGAGACTTGTGGTGATGGACGAGCCTAGTAACTTCCCATTAGAAGTGAGTTCCATCAGATTGGTGCTGCAAAGCTCGTCGCGTTGTTCTTCCATTTGATTGTTGCTGATTGAAGGCTTTTTTACTGTATGGAAAAGCAAGGGACCGAAAATTGCATCCGAAAAAAGAAAAGAAAAACTCTGTGAGACCTGGTGCGCCACAAAGGAACAGTATGCCTTTAAGAAACAGTTGCATGATGGGACCTTCAGGGTCAACAACTTTCCTAAGGACCGGCAAGCATGTCGACAAGCCCAGGGCTCTGAAAAATAAAAAAAACCTGGCAAGAGACAAAATGAAAAGGATCTGACATTGCTGGCGAACCACTATTGGAGATCTTCGAATAGACCAACTGGTAAGGTAACCTCTAGCTTCCCCTTGAAACAAAACCGATGAAAACATCTTTGAAACCTAACACACGCATTTAAGTATAGATATATGAAGAGTTTAGGTTGCTTTATCCGGAACTTCATTGAATGATTTTTTAAAAGCCTCCTTAGCCTCTTCTAGGTTGTGCGCTGAGAACTGTGTACCCAAGTGAGAGTAGATAAGGGTGCTGGGATAGCGCATTTGGAAACGTATTTGTTTTCTAATGAGATAGGCACAAAAAAGAGCTAATTTCTGTCTCTCCTGTTTAATCGGGGCTGGAAGGTCAGGAGAGAGGAAGATTTGTGAACCCTTCCAGTCAATTGATTTTTTCTTCTTTGCTGCTAATACTAATTTGGTGACATGCTGATAGTTAAGAATCTTCACACACACTGGTCTTGGAAAAAGATTGTTGGTTGCTGGTCTTAGGGCTCTGTGAGCTCGTTCTATAATTATCTTATCTAAGAGTGGTTCTTTGTCCAGGAAAATAGAAAAGATATCTGAGATGGTCTCAAGTAAATCCATTTGTGGAATATGTTCTGGGATACCCCTGATGATAAGGTTGTTGCGAACATGTCAAAGGAACTAGATCACATGGATACTCAATCTACCAAAGCCAAATTCTCAGCTGTAGCCTCCGCAGAAAAAGAAGGAACCCCGAAAAGGTTCAGAACTACCAAACTACAAGAGGCTTCCAAAGCAATACCTTTAACATCAAAAGAAAAAATAGACTCATCTTACATGGAAGATCTGAAGACTGCTCTGCAACCTATTCAGACAGCAATCCAAGGTATCTCACAGCAGATTAAAACATTTAATGAATCCATTGACAAGATTTTAAACAGAATGGATAAAACAGAAGCAAAGGTACTGGGCAATGAGATAAAAATTGATCAATTACGCATAGATCAAAAAAATAATGACACTACCATAAAAAGCATCCAACAGAAAGCCCACAACTCTTATGGGGACTCATAGTCTCATAATATAGCCAAAACCTGGAACTCTCTCCCACAGCACATTCTATCCACCTCTGACACTCAAAAACCCAAACAGCTACTAACAGAATATTTCTCAAATCACTGGCTATGCTCCTGCACCTCCTCTGGCTAATTACTTTCCCATTCTGCTCCTCCATCTAACTTTAAGAATATTTTCTACTCTCAACCTAATTCTTAGCAAGATTGCTATTTGCCTAAAAAAAAAAATTGTAAAATACTAAGAATGTGAATATGACTTGAGGTATTGATTTTAGTGCATTTGCTATGTCTGTTTATTTAATCTCTCTGATTATTATTCAATATGATTTATGTTTTACATTATTTAACTCTTTTACTGTGTACTGTTTTCACCTTTGCGATAGTTTTTTATTGCTATCTAGTCTATTGTATACTTTTGTATTACTATTTAGCCTATGTACTAAAGTAATTATTTTATGATACTTTATGCAATGCTGTTTAACTATTGTAACTTCGCTTGGGAGTGTTTTCCCTGGTCTCTGCTGAAAAGGGGATTCTCGCCCAGCCACACACTACCCGGTTATCAAAAGTAAATAAATAAATGATGATGTCCTCTCAAGAAATGGTTTGTGTCTGGATCAGAGTCAGGCATTTTTATTTGGTTTCAGGTTGGTCTATCAGTAGCAGTCCCTCTGACAGAAAACTGTCCTGCTAACACTTGGCAAAATATTTGGTGGCTAATTGCAGTACTCTTTATTATCCAGTCAAAAGTAGCACAGCCTTTAATTTGCTGAGTAGCCATAGTTGTCCATTGGCAGAATTGCTGATATTGGACTAATATGAGTCTTGCTGAGGACAAATTATAACATGCACTCATGAGCATATATGCATCTTGCAGAGTATGCTTTTACAAACTAGTACTCATCTCATGAACCATTTTATGAATGTAGTGGTTAGATATTTGACAAGGTATTCCCAGTAGATGTTTGTCTGAATTTATGTAACATTTTTGATGTGGTGTGGCTGGATCTGTGTACATTTTTTGATGGACTGGTTGCCCTAGACAGATATAGGGAATTAAAACTAGACATGAGGATTTGTAAATGTATGCCTTCCTTGTTAATAATTTACTATTTTAGAGGTAGACTATACGAACAGTATTCATGGGCAGCACAGCACTACAGTTATTTTGAGTAGCGTTAGAATGTTTCCACCATGTCTGTGTGGATTTATTTAGGCTGACTGACATTTCTGAATTCACACACACACACACACACACACACACACACACACACACAGATATATATATATATATATATATATATATATATATATATATATGTGTGTGTGTGTGTGTGTGTGTGTGTGTGTGTGTGTGTGTGTATACTGCACATAGCAAAAACACCCAAAGTCAACTTACCTAAATGTCGACCACATTTGGGCAAGAATAGTTCACTCTGTAGTATGCATGCCCTGAGAAATGGCCTTAGAGCATGCAGTTTGTAACTTTAAGAAAACAAAATAAAACATCCCCTTCCTGGGGGTTGTCGATATTGAATACATGTTGATCATCTGCTTAGTCGACCATATCCAGCATATACAGCTGTTAACATTACACACACTATGCATATTCATTGCCACCTATATATATTTATATAAAAATATGTAAATAGGTATGGATATAGATATAAATAGATGCACACACGTTCCCACTTTGATGGCATATGAAGGTTGCAACATAGAGGTCCATTTTGATGTATAGGTATTTTTAATCAAATATCTATTTAATTTTTGCAAGTAATAATTTTAATACATTTTTAATACTACAGGAAGCTTATATTGCACACATATTCAACATTGTGTGATTTGTTTGTCTCTCTTTTTCTTGAGTATTCTTATATGGTTGCATGTTGGCAACTTCAGCTGTCTTATCTATGTTCAGAATCCTGTTTCATCCTATCCATCTGATTGAACTGATGGGAATTTAGCTACTTGCCAAATCTGATTTGATAGATTAGTAAGTGCTCCTAGACTCAAGCTTCTTCAATGAAATTCCCATAATGCCTCTGTCCTCACTTTGTCATCAGATCTTGTTTGCCGTCTTAGGTTCTAGTTCAGCAGATACATCTGAACTCTAAGTGCAACTTTTTCATATCTCTTCTGCTGTTTACATTCTAGTTACTGTCTCTTAACTAAGCTATTATAATAATACTTTCCCTTTTTTCTGTTATTTTGACTAAAAAAGTTTGCCTCAGCTTCTTCAGTATGTTAGTAATGGTGGTTTTATGTTTCCTATTAGTTTCCACCTTGGATCTTATATTTTATAACTTTTATTTCTCTCCTGTTAGTGTGTTACACTATTGCTTAGGCAATTGTTTTAAGATCACATACTATTAAAAATGGTTAAGTTAGAGCTTTGTTTGTTAGTGCCTGTGTGTCTTGTACAGGAGTATGGTGAAGGTCTATAAGAAATGCATACATATATGTATTTATTTATTTTTATTTATTTAAATTTGTTGACCGGGAGTGGTCCGACTGGACGTAGGTCCATTTTCAGCGGAGGCCCGGGGAGAAAAGCTCCAGAGTTAAAATAAACAGACAGTAGTTACATTGGATTACATAGCGATTAACAATTTAACATAGCAATTACTTACAACATATTTACAGATGAAGAACATAGTACAATAGTAGACAACTAGAATCTTTATCTGTGAAGTACATAACAGACATTTACAGTGTTACAATGAGAAGATCCTGCTGTATAATAAGTACTAGGCTTATGAGCATCTGAGCTTGCTATAATCAAGGTAGTTAGTGGAGTGGAAAGAAAGGTAGTGGTTGGATGGGGTGGGTGATATTAGAGTGGGAGTTGCAAGGGCATAGCCAGCATGTTTTTAGGTGCGCTTTTAGTAAAGTTTTGAAGTGGGTGCATGATGGTATGGAGGTAATTGTGGGTGGAAGGGAGTTCCATAATTTGGCTATGGTGCAAGAGAATAGTACTTCACCAGCAGAGTTATTGGCTTTAGTGATCTGCAAGTGATTTTTGTTGCTGGATCTTAGTGGTCTGGTGGTGTGATAGGGTTGGAGTAGATTCTGGAGGGATGGGACATTTAGTGGATGATTTACTAGTTTGTGGGTGAGTGAGAGTTGATACCACTGAAGGCGGTGAGGGAGTTCAAGCCAGCCCAGTTCAGCAAGTGAGAGACAGTGGTGACTATGGTGGGATGCCCCCGTATTTGGCGATTTTGTTGTAGCAGGTCTCTAGCTTGTTTAGATCGCATTGCCTTAGGTTGGTATATATTGGAGAGGCATAAAGTAGGGTGGAAATAAGTTGGGAATTTGCTATTGAAAACTTTGCTGCTTTGGTGAGAAATTGCTTATTTCTGTATAACGCTCCTAGTTTTTTGTGGACTTTTTTATGGTCATGGATATGTGAATGTCAAATTTTTGTTTCCATTCCTAGCAATTTGGTGTGTTCAGTTGGGTATATAGTGGTGTTGTCTTTTGCTGTGATGTTAAAGTGAGAGTTGTTTTGAGTATGTTTGGTGGGTTGGAAGATGAGTAGTTTAGTTTTGTTTGAGTTGAGTATTAATTGGGCATCGGATAACCAAGTTTCAACAGAGGAAAAGGCTTCCTGTGTGACTTTTTGCAGTTTTGGTAGGGACTGGGCTGAGCAGATGATGGTTGAGTCATCTGCGTATTGTATGAGTGTGCCATCTTTGGTGGCAGAGGCTAGATTATTGGTGTAAACAGAGAAGAGTAGGGTGGATCCTTGGGGAACCCCTATGGAGACAGGTAGTTGGGGAGATATGTCATTCTGCCATACAATGGATTGTTGGAGGTCAGACAGGTAACTTTGAAACCAGTTAGTGACTGATTGTGAGAAGGATAGGTTATTGAGGACAGAGATAAGGTGTTTATGTGGGACCATGTCAAATGCTTTAGATAGGTCTAGGAAAGTAGCAGAGGAGAGATAGCCATTGTTTTTATGCTAAAGGATAGTGTTAGTAAAGGAGAGTAAGGCAGTGGTGGTGCTATGGTTTGGTCGGAAACCATACTGAGTACTGGAAAGGAGGTTGTTAGTAAGGAGGTAGTCTGAGACCTGAGAGTGTATGCATCTCTCTAGTATTTTGGAGAGTGGAGAGAGAATAGCTATGGGGCGGTAATTGGTTAGTTCTGTGGATGGGTCCGCCTTTGTGGAGGGGAATTATGTGATGCTTTCCACAGTGTGGAAATGTAACTTTCTGACAGAGATCGGTTAATCAAGATGGATACTGGGTAGGCCAGAGCATCAGCTGTGATTTGTAGATATTCACTTGGGAGGTTGTCTGCTGCTAATTTGGTGGGTTTATGTTTAGTTAAGATTTTTTTTATTTTGGAGGCAGGTACATGAGAAAAAGAGAAGGCAGTGGGGAGATTACTAGTTGAAGGTGTGGGTTGGAGGGGAGGGGGGGGTTGTGTTGTTTAGCTAGTGATAGTATGGTTTGGGTGAAGTGTGTGTTGAATGAGGTAGCAATATTTTCTGAGGAGTGAGGGATGTTAGGAGGAGGAGTACTGACTTTACCTGGGTGGAGGATGGAGTTTATGGAGGACCATAATTGTTTGAGGCTGTGTTGTGAGAAGTCTAGGGCAGACTGGTAGTATTGGAATTTGTCTTGTTTTTATTAGCTTGTTGACTATTGCGTAGTTCTAGGAATTTCTGTCTAGTTGAGGGGGTTTTGGTTTTGCGCCAGTGCTCCCAGGCTTTATCCCTGTTTTTCAATTCTGACTTAGAGGTTTTCTGTAGCCATGGGGAGGGTTGTGCTTTGGTTCTGGAAAATCTTATGGGGGCATGGTAATTAAGGATGTTCAGGAAGGTAGTATTAAAAAATTCAACTGCGTCATCTAGACTGAGGTACTTCAGATGCCAGTTGCATTCTTTGAGGGATGAGATGAATGTGAGTGGGTTAAAGTTTAGTTTTTTATGTATTTGATGGTAGATGACAGGTTTAGGTATTTTTTGAGTAGGAATGTTTGGGAGTGATCACTGAGGCTATCTGATAAGCAGCCTGTTACATATGACTGGGGGCTCTTACTGACTAGTATCCAATCCAGGATAGTGTGCTTGCTGGAGTTTTTATTTATCCTGGTTGGCGACTAGACTAGTTGGGTGAAGCCATGAAGGTTTACATGATGGGTTGGATGGTTGCCAGAACAGGATTGGAAGTCAATATTGAAATCACCTAAAATGATAGTTTCTTGGGGCAGATGGTGAGTAGACCAGCTGAGGAGGTTTTCTAGTGGAGGGATGTTTTGGCCAGGTGGGAAGTAGCATCCAATTATGTTGATGGCTTTAATTTGGTTTATTTTGAGGTTGGTATATATTATTTCTTCACTGCCTATTTGTGGAGCTGATGATTTTAAGATCTGGATGTTTAGATGCTGTTTAAATATTATAGCAACACCACCTCCTTTTTTGTTTAGCCAGTCTACTCTTAGTATGCCGCAACCTGTAGGGAGTATTTGCTCACTGGTAATGTGAGGCTTTAGCCAGGTTTCTGTCAGGATGACTATATCTGGGGAGTAGAAGTCTATGGTGGCATGGAGTTCATGGACTTTGTTGGATATACTTCTAAAATTTTGGCTTAGTAGAAGGAAGTCAGTTGGCTTTCTATTGGCTGTAATATGGGAGAAGCTGTGGTTTCTAGTCTGATTATGAGGATTGGGGTTGGAGATGGTAGGGCCAGGTTTGGGGTAGATGTCTCCACTTAGGGCTAGTTTTGATATGCATGAGGTTATTAGTTTTCTCAGTTTTTGAATGTGTTTATTTATAAGGGAAACTTTATGATTGTGCTCTGTGGGTAATAGGTATGGTGGGAGGGTTACTATGTTAAGTTGTAGGGATGCTTTATGTTTGAGTAATATAGTTGGTAGAATATGTGGGGGGTGCATAGGGATGGTTCTTGAGCTGGTGGGAGGAGAGCTGAGTGAGGGTGAGACATGAGTGGTGGTGTGAGTAGTAGTACAGTGGTAGTGGTTGAGTGGGGGAATGATGGAGCTTTGGTAGGATGTACGATATGCAAGGAGAGTGCATGCAGTGAGCATAGGTAAGGTATGCTTGTACATGTTAGTTGAGGTGTGATAATAGTGGGAAGATGGAGGAGGTAGTGTTGGGGTTAGTGCTGTGGTTGGCTATTGGAAAGATGGGAAGGGTTTGTGAGTGCAATAAAGGTGGGACCACTGGGGGCGGGAGGGAATATGGGGCAGGGTGGGGAGCGAAGCGGGTAGAGACCCTGTTAGTTGCTCGTATGAGGGGGCTGGAAACAATCAGTTAACAGAGCTAACTGATAAATGAACATATGATAGTGACAAGGGTGGTTGTAGTTTTAAAAATGGTGCCTGCCACAGGTAATATTTATTAACTTTGGGATTGTCTTAAGGTAATAAACAGGGAAGGGATAGGGGAGAACAAGGGTGTGAGCAGGCAGTTCTTTGTACTGCTGCTAAATGAGCCAAAGCAAAGACAAGTTTGTGTTTAAGAAACAGTCACAATTGACCAAGGACTGCTCTGAAAATGTAAGTCATTTCTTAACCATTTCTCAGGTGGAAAAATAGGATAACCTTGTATCAGTAGGCTACTGTGGTCTCAGTTTAAATTAACAAACACACAGTATTGATCAGTTATGGATACTATTTGCTAACAGAAGGGAATAAGAGAGAAAGTGGAAGGTGTGTGTGTGTGTGTGTGTGTGTGTGTGTGTGTGTGTGTGTGTGTGTGTGTGTGTGTGTGTGTGTGTGTGTGTGTGTGTGTGTGTGTGTGTGTGTGGGCTTACAAGCCAAAGCAGAGTGCTCTCCAGGGGAAAATGAATATTGGCTCAAACAGGTAGACACATACTCAAAGTTAACTTTAGCTGTTTGCAGACAATTCAGACCTGGACTGTGCTTTTCTTACAAGAATGATAAAGGTGGTATGTATGTATGCATACTAATATTTCAGGAATGGGAAATTATGCCCTTCTAGCCAGCAAATAAACCAAAGTAGTTATTCTCACAATAAGTGTACTGCTTTACTTAAAACTATCTAAACTAGTAATGTAATCTGGTAGTCTGTTTTATGCATCAGCTATCAATTAATACACTTCTCATTCCTATAGAATCCTCTACATAGGTTGTCTGATGATTCTGTTAATTTTTCTCTCTCAAACATTTTTTTTATTTTTCAAATTCATTTGAATGAATTCCATAGTATTTATACATAACATCTTAAATAACTATGTACACTATTTACATTAGCCTGACACTATAACAGATCTTAATGTATACAGTTACTTTAGAAATATGTCCAATCCATTATCAGAGTGTCTGATCAATTATTGTACAGTGTCAATCAATGATAAGACTTTTCCCCAAGGGTTGTTGATAAATGGCTTTGGATAAATTCTTAGTTCTTTAATTTTAATTTCCATTAATGCTGTGGTCTTCAGTAGGCTGTAGAAATCTTCCAAAGTTGGTATTGTGTTTTTATTCCATTTTCTTGTTATTCACTTTCTCGAAATTGCAAGTATAGTCCATACTAGATACATGTTTGACCTATTCAAATGAGGACCATTGTTCACATTTAATAATACAAGAGCTTTAGTTAAATAAAATGATTAATTAAATTAAAGCTTGTAGAAAGTTAATAGCATTCCAAAATGGCTTAATTTTAACACCGTCAAAGAAGATGCGGTTCCAGTCTGCATTGTATTCTTGCTCACATCTCCAACATATTCCTTTTATGGAAGAACTAATTTTACTGATTCTATATGGGGTTAAGAATGCTCTGTGCAAGCATTTCCAATTAAAAGCTTTCCAGTATTGTGTAAAGGATGTATATTTTATCGATAATATATTTGTTTTAATATCTTCAGTTAATTATTGAGTGTCTTTTTGTTATATATTTCCAATATGAGGTTTTGGGTGTTGTTTTATAGTTTAGCAATATTTTGTAAAATTGTGAAATGCTGTTTCCCATGTCAAAGTAATTATATATTATTTCACATATGTATTTCGTAAATTTAGGCATTTCTTTAAATGAAGAATTGTTAATTATTCTACTTAAATCTTGTGAATATGACAGAATACTCTGTAAAGTTGGCCAGTCCTGTTGTGGAATTTTGTATGTTGTTTTTATTACTTGCATATCTAAAACTTTTACTTCTTTGATACATTGGAGCCAACAAACAAATCCTTTCTGTTCCCAGAAATTAATAATTTCTCTATATATTTTATGTGGAAAGTTCTTTGTGACTATAAATGGCTCTAAAAGATCAAACCAGATTTTTAAATCTATATTTGCATTAACAATTTTCCTAAATGAGTGAATGTAATAATTAATCATATGAGCTTTAGTGGGTTTAGTTATGTTATATTGAATACTAATACATATGTGCCATAGCAAATTGTTTTTATCTGTTATTTGAAATTTCTTTTGTAAATCAAATTCATTTATTGATATTACAGTTAGTAATTCTTTCCAATTTGCTGAGTAATATGGACTTAACCAATCTGAGATTGTTTTAGATACTGATGCTTTTACATATGCTTTTATATCAGGAACGTTTAATCCTCCCTGTTTCCATGGTCTGATATGATATTTTAAAGCTATTCTGTTTCTTTTGCAAAACCATAAAAATTTTATTAGCCATGAATTTATTTCTTTAAGTATATTTCTTTCTGGTAGTAGTTGTATTGCAAGGAGATATATAGGATTTTGGGCACTAAACCATTTTTATTTGCTGTAGTCTATCTTCAAATATTTTTGTTCCATTTTTTCACAAATATTTTAATTGTATTGAAGATAGTATTGTAGTTTTTTTAGACTAATTCATTATTAAGCTTGCATAACTCAAGTCCTAGATATTTTAAGGTAGATTCTTGTTTCCCTATGATGTGATCCCCCTTAGCCTGCAGTTTTTTTTTATTTAAAAATAACATTGATTTTGATTTATTGAAATGGAGTCCTGAAGTCATGTGAAATTTGTCAATTAATATATCTAATTCTTCTAATGATTCTTTTGTATTAGATAATGTTAGTAATATATCATCAGCAAATAGCATTACTTTAGAATTGTATTGTTCATAAACATCTATTCCTTTGATATTTATATTGTTACGAATTGAATCTGCCAATATTTCAATAGTCAAAGCAAATAGAACCAGTGACATGGGAATTCCTTGTTTAGTGCCTTTTGTTATATGCATAGATTCAGAGGTAAAAGGACCTAAGTTGACACACATTAAATTATTTGTATATATATCCTTTAGGAGATGAACAAAGGATGCAGGAAATTCAAATAGCATTAAGATTTTGAATAAATAGTCCCAAGTTATGGAATCAAAGGCTTTTTCTATATCTAAGCCAATTATGAGTGTTTCTTTATTTTCTTTATTAACATAATCTATAAGAGAAAATATCGTTTTAATATTGTCATGTGTGTGTCTATGATATATAAATCCAGTTTGGTCATTATTTATGGTTTTAGATAGTGGTACTTTCATTCTGTTAGTTAATATTGTCATAAATATTTTAGTCATTATATAATGATATAGGTCTATATGAGGTACAGAAGTTTGGGGATTTGTTTTCCTTTAGGAGTGGTGTGATTAAGGAATATCTCCAAGAGGGTGGTATTAAAGCTTGTGACTGAATTTCTAATATAGTTTTATGGAAGAGGGATAGTATCTTTGAAGGAAAAAGTTTATATATTTCCATAATTATGCCATCTATACCTGGAAATGTATTATTTTTACCCTCTTTTATTGTATCTGTAATTTCTTTGTAGGATATGGGTGCTTGCAGATCTAGTTTTAATTTTTCTGGTATTTTATTTATATTAGAACATTTTATCTAGATTTAATTTATTGATATGAATATTTTCTTTTTGTAAATGTTCCATATAGTGATTTCTGTAGGCATCAAGAATGTCACCTATATCCAAGACATTTTTCCCTTTCTTTTTCATGGAAGATACTTTTAATCTTATTAGCTTTTGATTGTATGTTGATTCTTGTGGAAAAATTATGTAGATATTTGGGAGAGATGGCCAAGGTATTGATTTTTAGTTTTTCTAAAGCTAAACTAATTTTATGTGTTAGAATTTTGTTGTATTTATTGTTTAATACTTCTACTTTCAATTTTATTTACAAATGGTTTTGATTTTTTTTTTCAGCTTTTACTGACAAAAATTTGGATTGCAGATCTAATAATTCAGAATCCCATTCTCTGATTTTTTTTCTATACCAAATTAGGATTTTACCATATATGTAAGCTTTTAAAGAGTCCCATGTCATTATTTTATTTATCTCTGTGGTGTAATGTTATTATACACAAGACCATGTTATTAAACTAAGTGTCTGTTGTCAATTTAATACTATTCAGAACATGATTGTTACATTCTGTGACATTCCAAGTTCAGGCTTCTATTGTTTCTCTTGAACAACTTTGTCAGTTTGATGTCCTGTATAAACATTAGTTAGCTTGGTAACAGTTTAAGTATTATATATGGTCAAGATGGGTTACAAAAACTACAGTTCAAGTTAAAGGAATTACATGACTTGTTATGCATATTTACTTATATAAGAAAATCATCATGCTTCCCCTTGATGTTCAATGTAGTGTATGTCATTTATGAAAAGTTAAAAGACAGCAGTGTTATTATACACAAGCCCATGTTATTAAATCCTGCTTCATCTTCTATGACAATTATATATTTTATGTCTAGATTTACTAAAATCATACATTACGTAACTTTTGTGTGTTTTTTTCTTGGTTGTTGCTTAGTTATTTGAGAGACCACAAGCTGTAATGCTTATTCTTATTAGCTCCTCCCAAGCATGTTTATACAGTCCATAGACTTTAAATTACGAGATCCTTCTAGTTTCTTATTTGTTATAAGTATATTTCCATCCTTACATACACACATATCAGTACTTCAAGCACAGGCAACAATATAAATCCAGCTTTTCCAGAATACCATTCACTAGTTCATGTGGTGTGTTTCCAGGCTATTCTTAAAATATCCAAACCAATATTTGTCCTGTTCTATTTTACCAGCCTGTTCCATGCAGTGGCCACTCTGCCAGTGAACCACTCAACACACCTTCCATTCTCACAGATATTTCCACAAAGGAAATCTGATGACTCTCTAGCACTTCCCGGCAACCCCAAACACCCCTAGAATCAGCTGTCCCCATATGCCCAACACATCTGAGCAAGCTCACCTCCCAGACCACTGCAAAGACCAATTGCCCTTAGTCTTTCATAATAACTCAGACTTCCACTCTTATGTAAGTCCTTAATGTGTTTGGACCAAAATACATTTTAAATATAAAAGTGTGCTTATTATTATTTTTTTTTAAATCAAAAAACAACCATCCAGGTGCAACTAACCATAGGCAAAACTGCTCTACAAATTGTAGCATGCTACCACCCACCTCTCTCACTCAGGGAACCACACAGCCTTCCTGAAGATCTCCTGGGTATAAAAAATATTCCCCAAACACCATCATATTTGGTGACTCAATACCTCTAATAATATACTGGGAACACATCTAGCCCCACGGTTCCTAGCCCAACGGTTCCTGGAGTTCATAAATTAAATGCCATGGAACAAACGAGACTGACCATATAGAGGAGAAAATATACTGGATCTCATGGTCACAAATGGGGACAAAAAAAAATCACACCAGTATCGTATATGATCTCCTCATTGGTGAGATCTGATCAATCTCTAATCTCACTGGAAAGCCACATCCCCACCCCAATCTCTAAAACCATAGTGAAAGACTTCCCTTCTAAACTCTATCCTGGTGGACCCCTGAAAGGGAGGAGTGCAGGACCAACTGAGCCAAGAGGAGGAAGCCTTACAACTAGCCACCTCCTTCTATAAATGCCTGCACACTTCCAGGATAAGGCCAATGGATCAGGCAACGTTTCCACAAACAAGAAGGGTCCACATCCAACCCAAACGTCCATTATGTGGACCCAAGCCACATACAATATAGAGACAAAGAAGAAAACAAAAGTCACCCAGGATCATTATTATATAAAAGCGATCAGTCACCATAAAATCAACTAAGGCCTCATTTCCAGGCAAAATTGCCATGGATTGAGAGAAAGGATCAGAAATTCAAAGGACAATCAAAGGACAATTTTTCAGCTATGTTAACCAGATATGCTGAACCTGGGTGGAAACTCCCAGATATGCTCAATGATACAAAAAAATCTGACAAAACAGACAGGATCACAACATACTGGCAGACAGGTTCAGTGCAAGTGCAGAGATCTCCCCCCCCCCGAAAAGGAGACCCGGACATCTCAACCCGCGGGTGAAGCTCTCAAATCTCTAGCTGAAAGCTGCTCTCTCTAAAACTAAAAAACACAGGGCTCATGGGGACCGATAATGTCCTCGTTGTTGCTACTGAGGAAAATGAAATTTTAAACCCCATAAGGCAGCTGTTTAATCGTGCAGGCAGGTGGCGTCACATACCAAGGGGTCCCCACTCGCAACTGTACCCCCACTTCCACGGACGGTGGTAATTGCCGCCCATAAATACACCCCAGTCCAGCCCTAAAAAGCTTAGTCTAATGGAAAGGAAGCTAGAGGATCATAATGGAGCTCTATAAGAAAGGATATATAGGGACTTGGAGACATTGGACCCGACCAGTTTGGCTTTGTCAAGGGAAGATCATCTTTTTTTGAACTGAGTTGGCGAACTGAAAGGTCACCAAAAGGCCATTGTTTGGAAAAGCAGTACACACAGCCTACCTTGACCTTTCAAAGGCTTTACCACACCCTGGTATTGTATTGTAAAACTTACAACTTAACTTAAAACCCATATGTCCATGTCACAAGATGGGCATGCAACTAGACTTAGGACAGAACCCACAGGGGTTACAAGCTGCTGGACTCAAGCCGGTCACAAAAGTGGTGTCCCACAGAAGTGGTCCTTAACTTCTATTGTTTGGCTTGGCATCTACTGGCACTTTGGCAACATGGGGATGACTTTGTTGAACAAAGCTTTTTGGCTGACAAAGTTTGTGGGGCATAAGAAATGGATCACGGGATATCTTTCAAAGGAATCAGATAGCAGAAGCAGAGCCATGGCCCTTATGGCCTGAGGTAAACCAAAATGAAGGCATCATATAAATCTCGGAAAACACAAAACAAGCTAAAATATAGGTGGCAACCAGCTACCCACCAGGTACAAGATCAGGGACCTGGGGACAGGGTTATCAGGGACCAGGGGACCTTTCTTGACAGTGGCCTTTCTTTTGACACAAGACCTTCACCATTGCCCTGAAAGACCTTCTACATTGCCCACCTGATCATGAAGGGATTCACATCCACCCTATGTAGGTCATTTGTTCCCTTGTAATGATAAATTATGCCCCAATGCCCCATACTCTCACCCGACATCTGCAGCAATTGGAGAGACCCCAAAAGTTCTCACAAAAAGATAAGGGACTCCAAAAAAAATTGATCAAGGCTGTCCTGAAACCTGTTAGCTGCAAGAAGAGCCAACCAGTCTGCTCTGAGGTGACCATCCTCTGCCTCAACATGCAATATCACACCCAACCGCCTGGGACATGCTCCATGATTAACACCAAAAACCCACCAATCCACCTAAAACCCAGCAAAAACCAGAAAACCGTTATTATAAATGCTTATACCTGGAGGATAGAGGGGGAGGGCTGAGTATCACCAGAGACTCTCCAGCTGTGGGGTCCATGTGAGACCATGTGTTGCAGAGAGCTCTCCATTCTGTTCAAGAAGCTCAGAGGCCCGAAATCTAGACCTGGTTTACAGGAATCATAGAGGTGTGACTGCTGCACAACTATGTGGCACAACAAATGGGCCACATAAGGTTTGGCAAAAAACACATAAATTTTTTATAAATTTTTTAGGGGGTATCAACTTAATGAGCTAAACAAAATGTTGGGAGACCATCAGTATGTGTAAATGCAGTTCAAAATAGCCCTTTTATTTTATATATATTTATTTATTTATTTAAACTAAAACCATTGTCGCAAAACATCTTAGAGGCTCCTCAGAGCCGTTAAACACTATTGCCACTCTTTCTCCATTACTGTAGCAACCTGGGAGCATCTGTTTCTGTTGGTGTGTCTCTGTACTGCATACCAGAGGCTCGCAATGCATGTGAAGCAGAGCTTCACTTCACTGAAAATTCACACCTAAATAGGTTCATAGGTAGGTACTAGGCTATCAGCCCTGGGGCCTATACAAGCCCAGCCAAAAAGGTACTCTGGCTTTTGCCACCCAAGAATATTATTTTCCTGTGCCACTGTCGAGCAGAGCCACAGAGGTGATCCCCGGGGTGAATTTCCTATTTCCCATCCAATCATCAAGATTTTTCTTGGAGTGCTAATGAGGAGCTTTGTTTGATATAGATAGGTAGTTTATTCCAGAGTATGGGAAGCCTCTGGGACAGGAATCTATCCCTCCGGCATGTTCTGCTTATTGTGGTGACAAGGTTTAGGTTCCTAGAGTGTGTAGCTCAGAGGGATTGGGATTTCTTTAAGTGTAGCATGTCCAACAGCTCTGGGTTTGACATAGCTTTGTATGTTAGGCAGAGATCACCTCTTGAGTAGGTGATATGCGATGGAGTAAAGATGGAGTTTTTTGAGACGGTCTGTGTAGGGCATCTGTTTGAGACCTGTAATCCTTTTTGTGAGGTATTTCTGCGGCCTTCCCAGTTGTTGTAGATGTCTTGTGAGGTACATACCAAAAGGGGCACTGTACTCTATAATGGGTCTAATGAGTGATGAGTAGAGGGGAACAATGACCTCTTTTTTTCTGAATGAGAAACCTTTTGTGATGAGGTGTGCCATGTAGAAGGATTTCCTGATTACTGTGGTGATGTGATTGTCAAAGGAGAGACTACTGTCCACCTGTGTCCCAAGGTCTGTTATCACACTTTCAGTGTTACTTGTGCTACCGCCTATGTTGTATTTCATGGGTACAGAGTTTTTACCAAAGGGGATGACAATGCACTTTTTAGCATTGAGTTTGAGGCCATGGTTTTGACACCAGCCATCTATCTCAGTGAGGCCCTTTTGTAGGATGTTCACATCGTTAGGAGTTTTGATTATGACTCCTAGTTTGCAGTCATCTGCGAACTTTGTTAGCCAAAGACCTTCTGTGTTAGCCTGTACTTCAGAGAAGTAGATATGAAACAGGAAAGGACCCAGGACTGAACCCTGTGGTACTTCACTTGTCACTGGTCTGAAGTCGGATTTTGAGTCTACTACTTTCACAGTGTGGGTTTTGTCCCCTCCCTTTCAGCAAGGCAGCAGCAAGGAAAAGAAAGGAGAGCAAACAGATCAAAAAAAAAAAAAAAAAAAAAAAGAGAAATCCTCCCAACAAGCCGCCACAACAAGAGATAACACATTCTTCCAGCCTTTCCACCTCTCACTCAGCAGATGTATAAACAAACCATTCTCTGCCAAAATATCCCAAATCACTGTTTTATCCACACCCTTCCCCTGGATCCAGGCTAAAATACCAAATGTCTCTTCCTAATACACAAGCATCAGTAAACCTCAATCACAAGCCGCAACCCACATCTTCCCGGAGACAAAAACGGCAACATACAACAGTTGCCAGGCACAGCTGTATCCACACACATCATGTCAAGCTTAATCAAACAGCACTCGAAGCTATGATACCTGCCATAATTGATATTAACTATATTTAGACAGAATAATAATGACATTTGTACTGGCTGCCAGACATGGCTGCATCCACTCACACCATATCA
The DNA here is from genome assembly GCF_019279795.1 of Protopterus annectens. Taxonomy (NCBI): domain Eukaryota; kingdom Metazoa; phylum Chordata; order Ceratodontiformes; family Protopteridae; genus Protopterus; species Protopterus annectens. Next base: position 1,495,680,435 of record NC_056744.1, on the reverse strand, counting down.
GGATAGATCAAACAGCACTCAAAGCTATAATACCTGCCATAGTTGATATTAACTATGTTTAGACAGAATAATAATGACATTTGTACAAGCTGCCAGACACAGCTGCATCCATGCACACCATATCAGGATTAATCAAACAGCACTTGTAGCTGTGATACCTGCCATAATTGATATTAACTATATTTAGACAGAATAATAATGATATTTGTACTAAGAGCTTGCTGCTATTATTTAACCAGGATATACATGACATTTTTTAATCTTATTTTAACTGAAGAAGGCATTAGCCTCTATGACAGCATTTTTTTTTTCAAAACACTTGACTGTTACTGCTATTATATATGATATTAATTTGTTACATTTCAGTCTGAACTCTGATGAATGGTACCTTGTTGAATTAGATAATTAATTACTTAAATTATTATAAGTAAAAACAATGAAAAATGAACAAGATAAGTATTCATTGAGTTTAAGTAGGGGAATAGAAACTTCTATATTTATATTATATGTTGCTTTGTTTGGCTTATATATAATGTAAATAGTAACCCATCTTGACCTACCTTTGTTTGTGAAAAATTACTAGACTCTTTGAACATTCTGAATAAATCATTACTGTTTCTCAGTTGTTTAAGAAACCTTCCTTTTTTAAAATAAAAACAGATGACAAGTGATGTACCATATCAGTTGATACTTTGAGAGATGTAGTTGTAAGAGATATTTTTTGGGGCAGCTATCTTGGAATTGTTTTTTTTTTTTTGTTTCTTCTTTCTAGCATCAGTCCAAGGATCTGTTTTTTTTTTTATTATTATTCTTTTAAGAGTAGGGGCTATCCATTCCATTTCTTCTGGGATAGACACTATGTCATTGTTTTGGATGAATATAGTAGATTCTTCTAAGTCATTAAAGGTTCTCATCTCATTAGCAAAAAGTATTTTTATCTTGGCTGGAAAGGCCAGCTGTGCTTTAATTTTGTTTTGTTTCAACAGTTTTATTATTGGCCTGATTTATTTCCTTTGTTCTAGTATTCTGGAAGAATAATCATTGTCAAACCTTATCAGGCTTTGATTGTATTTTAAGGGTGTTTTTCCCCAAGCAGATTTTAATATTAGTTCCTTGTCCAGAAATGAAAGAAATGTTATAACTATAGATCAAGGTATTTGGTGAGTTAGAAGCAGGTTTCCTCAGTGCTCTATGCACCCTTTCAATTCCAAATGAAAGTCCCTCTTTCAAGTCTAAAAATTCAGGAATCCAGGTTAAGAATGAAATAACGTCTTCTCCTTCAGTGTTTTCAGACAGACCAAAGATATTTATGTTGTTTCTCCTTTCCATGTTTTCTAAGTCATCTATTTTGTTAAGCAGCCATGTATTCTGTTTAAGCAGAAATTCTTTTTGGAATTCTTCTACTTCAATTTCATTTAGAGAAGTCTCTATATTTATTTTTGTATGGTGTTGCTGTAATAGTTCCTTAAGAGTATCAGTCTGTTTTTGAGAATTTAATTTGAGGTTTTCTAAGTCATGTTTAAAGCCATCCATCTTCAAAGATAGTTCCTGTAAGGCAGATGTCATCAATTGCACTTCTTTTTTCAAAGCAGCATCTGGATGAGAATTTATTGAGTTGTTCATATTCATTGACTCAATATATCTCCAACTTACTTGAAAGGAAAATTTTTGTACATTTCCACCAAAATTAATATTTATGTAGTTTAGTGATTTCTGAAATTTTAAACTTGAAAATAATAACATTTTCCTATATTACTATACTAGTTTATGGAGCTCTCAAAATTCACTGCTCTCAGTTGGCCATCTAGGCTCCACCCCTCAATTTAATTTTGATAACCACAGACATTCCAAGTAGTAGTTGTCTCTAAGTGCACTATATACCTAAATAAGGTCTCCTCTTAAATATCATTATGAAACACTGTACAAGTTCAGACAGTTTAATCTTTCATAATAACTTAAATTTTCACATTCATGGATGCCCTTGGTAGATTTCTGATGTGCTCTTTCCAGTTTACTCATATTGTTATTTCATACTCAGGTTTGGGTCTAGTGTAAGTAGCAATCACTGAGTTCATCATTTCTGATTTTCTAGACTTTATAAATCTTTTTATACAATCTATAGCTATCATTAACCAGTATTGATGACAAGCCTGAAAAATGTAAAGACAAAGAGAAAGACAAGTAAGGGAGAGAGAAGGACCTAGAAAAAGAAGATTGGATGATGTCAGCCTTAGTTCATTTTTGAAGTTTCCCAGACAGGAACCTCTGCATTCACTGACATCAGTATTAATGCTTTCCTCTATCTCTTCATTGATGGCCCATTCAGAGCTAATATTGATTCATGGCAAATTTCCAAAGAAAATTATTAGTAGAAATTCATCTTTAAAGTAATTTTATATAATTCATGGTCTCTTCTTGCCAATTATCTACATAACCTTTTTGATTTACTGGATCTTTTGAGTGCCTCAGAGCTGGACTGTAACCAAATAATGAAAGCTTCCCTGAGGCTTAGATTGAGATGGGTGTCATCATATCTCCTATTTTCAAGGTAAATCAAGTTGGCCCTCCATCCTCTGTACCAACACTTTCCCTGGCCCCAGTCTTAGCACCAGTAAGTGGCTTTGGATCTGTTAGCTTGGCTGAAGCTTGTATGCTTGGTACCAGTCAGTGCTCCCTCCCTGATACCAACTACTGTTCATCTAACTCTCTCGCCTCAAAACCTCTGATGTCAGAGGAGTCTCCGAGTTGACTGCATGATGCTGGGACTTCAGCACCATCTTCAGCACTGACTCATTCTGTGCTTGAGTTGGTATTGGAGTCCTCAGCATTTGTGGCATTGGCACTGAGCTCCACCTATGAGCTTTCTGAGTGTTCGACATATACTCTCCCATCATTAGTACTACTTATGTCCACTTTTGTGGGGATGGAAATTGTGCCAATTCTGGGGTCCCCATTACTCTAGATCAGCTTTCAGTGTGATCAATAGGATGATTGCCTCCTCCTCTTTATCCTCTAGAAGGATTGCAGAGCATCCATTGACATTAGGTCTACCTCTGATACCCAGAAATTAGACCTTCAGCCTTCACTTTACACATTGCTCAGACAAAGCAGAATAAAAAAGCCTCAAAGAGCTACCCCAGACCAATACTGAGTCTTCTGGAGATTTGTATCAGCCCCTTCTGGATGTTCTGGAGGAATAATATTTAAAAGGAGGCACCTGAGCATTGCTACTGAGTCTTTGACCTTTGTACTGACATAGATGATTAAGAGGGTTGCCATTTCACTTTGAAAAATGCCAGCTTTGCCACAGTCCTTAAATGAATGCACCATAGGGGATTTTGGCCCACCAACCCACCATATCGGAATGTCAAATTGTTGTTTGAGGCCTTCTACATTCTATGGTCTGCCTCCTGAGTGATACATCTTGTGGGTCACCTTATAGATTGGGTTGCCAGGAGAGTGTGGCAGGAACCCAACTCTAACAAGGCTATACCCAGCAAGCCAGACAAGATATTTCTCCCTCCAAAGTATGTGCAGTATTCAGGCATAGATCCTCTGCTCAACTCCATTATTATAGCACTAGTCATAAGAAATGAGCTGTCAGAAGATACAGCAGCTGTCATCCATGATTCAGGAAGCATAGAGCAATGGACAGAATGAGGAAGCATGCTTATACCTCAGAATAATTTGCCCTGAGGTTATTAAAGTACATCACACATGAATTGATTCCAAAGAAACTTTCCAAATCAGGCTTTGAACTCCTCAAGAAGACCTGAAACTCCTAAGTTAAGAAAAGAAAGCAAGAAATACTCACATTGTTATCATGTTGAACATTCCTGCCTATTCATGTAGCTGCTTCGCAATCCTTTTAATAGGATGGCAAGAGCAGTGATCATTGGCATTACTGTGAGGCATCGTACTTCTCTCTGCTTGAGAAGCTTCATAGAAATTTTAAAGATTATCTTCAATAATGCCCATTATGATGGTTCCTCCTTATTTAGACCCCAGGTGAAAGAAAAATACAGAATAGAGACCAGTTAGGGCAAGACATTGTTTGCAACAGGTGTCCAATTTGAGAACCCCAGTCATCCTATAAATGAAATCGGAAGAGGTTCAAATATTTACAGTTTAAGAAATCTGAATGACAGCTCTTTGTCTCTTTTTCTGACAGTGATAGCCATGACAGAGGTGGTGTCCTTTGGAGTGCTCACGTTCTTCTGGTTATTCTGTGGATGATAGAGTTGGCCCCTATAATGGGCAACACGCTAGAGGCAAAGGAGGTCCTCAAAGCCAAGGATTTGGGGGGTTTGTTCATTGGTAAACAGCCCCAGTGCCCATGAAAGCCTACATAACTGCTCCTCTGTGGATTAGATATTTCAGCCAACTACAAAAATTCACAACTTTAACCCACTCAGCCCATAGTGTTCATATGCTGACATCTTAATACAGCAAATTGCATATTGACGTTACATTCAGAAAAGCTTCACTCCCTATTTAATATGATCCACAGTGTACTAAACCATTTCTTACTCCATCTTCCTTAGTTCTGAGGTACTCTGTCTAATGGCACTGTAATTTCTGATGGTTCTCCCATGCTTGTTTCTTCTTGGGAATATCAGTGGATGCTAAGTGTTCAGTGGTTCCAACAGTCATATTCTTTCAATGCTCTCATATGTCTCATTCAAATTTACAAGCAACATCTGAATTGGTGACTAGTATCAGCAGATGTGTCTATGGGGAGAGGTTTCAGCCTTCTAACCCCAACAATGACAGTTACCATGGGTGCTTTCTCCCTGACATGGGGTGCATTATGAACAGAGAATGGTCCGAGGATCATGGACATACACAGAGGCCAATCTTCACATCAGCATCTTGGAGAAGACAACAGTTCTCCTAACATTGCAGGCACTCTAGAATTTCCTTTTTTGGGAGTGATTTCTAAATAGACAGACAGTATGTCAGTAGTATGTCACATAAACCACCAGCAAGAAACCAGATCTTACTGTGTTTGCAGACAGGCCATAAGAATGTCGCAACAGGCAATAGCTTTGCACCACTTTCTGACAGCAGTGCACATTCCAGGAAAAGTTCATCTGTCTAGTGGACACACTAACAGATTCATTCTAATGTCTCATGAGCGGTCGATAAATCCTTCATATGTAAAAATCATCTTTAGTTACTGGACCCAGTCTTGCAGAAGTCTTTCTGCTTCCATGTCCAACAGCAAATGCAACAATGGCTACTTTGTCCTAATCAATCCAAAGGGGAGCCACCAATAAAGGCTCTGGTGTGTCAGTGGTCACCCAGATTCCTTAATGCCTTTTCCCATATTCCAACAGTTACCAAATTCCTATAGGAAGCCTCCATGTGCAAAGCCCCCTGTCATCCACATTTCTCCATTTTAGCTCAGTTAAATCTGGTCCTCCCTGCAAAGGCCTCATTTACTAAAGCAGTCTTTGCTTCTGGATCCCCAGCTGAATCTTGTCTTCTCAAACTAACTGCTAGTTTTCTCCATTTCCACTGATGTCAAAAGATCCTGCCCTTTTCCACTTTGTGGCTCAGACTGTCAGCAAGTCAGAAACAATCGACGTGTAAAATCTTTAAAAGTAAGTGGAAGTATTCCTCTATATGGGCCAGTCAACAAGGCTTAGATGCCTTCTCAGACCCAATTCCAGCTGTACTCTAATTGTTATCTATTTTGCTTGATGCAGCTCCAGTTATTCTACTATCAAAGTTCAGCTGGAATCTACATCCAGTTTCCATAATGGATTCACTCATGCGTAGCAAGCCAGAACCTATAAATGGCATTTTTAAAAAGGGCTTTTCTCTTACAACCTTCAGTCAAGGATCCTAAACCTCCTTGGGGCTTACAACTTGTACTAGAATTGTAACACACACACACACACACACACACACACACACACACACACACACACACACTTTGACAGCTGTTCACTGCAGATTTAAAATTCCTTTCTTGGAAGTCTATGTTCTTGTTAGCCATTTCATTAGATAAGTATCATAACTAAAAGCCCTATTTTCGATTCCATCTTATTTTATTTCCCACAGAGAGAGAATTTTTTCTAAGAACAGAAATCAACCTAAATCAACTGATTCAGCTACCAGTATACTTCCCTAATTACAGCAATATGGAAGAATCTTCTAAACCTCACTGAATATGCACCTACAGTCATGCATTTATCTTCATAGAACCAAATATATGAGAAAAGATTCCCAGCTTTTTACTCCCTTCATACTGTCAGTAGATCTCAAAGATAACTCTGTCCAGATGGCTGTTGTACTGCATAACCTTTGTATATTCTTCCAGAAATAAGACCTTAGTCTTCCAAACCTAAAGCTCATTCCACTAGCATAGTTTCTGCTTCTACACCCTTTTACAGAAACTCATTAAACAACATTTGTCCTGCTGCAACATTATCTACATTGCACACCTTTACTAACACTATAAATTAAATATAATATGTAGATCCAAAACCTCCTTCAGAGCTTCTCTTCTTATGGGTATCCTGCCATGATACCACCATGGAACATGGGTAGCTTTTGATTCGGTTCCATCTTTCAAACCAGGTATAAAGGATGATATAGGATATGGAAGGATATATACTTACCATAATGCTGGAACCTATCCAATTATACATCCTCCCCACTCTATTAACTTAAAGCTCTTCTGTCTCAGATGATGCTTTCTGATTTTATGGCTTACCTACCCTGCACATCCTTCTCTGGATAAACAGCAAATGTACTCTGAGGGTAGACCAGGACAGGGGTACTGTGGAAATTTGTTTGAAGGATGTCAAGGCTATCAGCAGTGGCTAAACTGCTGGTTCAGATCTGACAAGTGGCTCAATTCCCTTCAATCAAATCTGACAGACTAAAGTTGAAAAAGATCCAGCTTTATGATAAGTACATAACTTCCATATATCAAACAAAACTGGATCTGTACTACTCCTGAAGACAAAACTGGAATTTCCCTATAACTAGTCTATATACCATGGGTGAGTAAATAGTTATCACATTTAATCTTCCATAATATCTTTGGTTTTGTAACCCTTGAATCTACCTTGTTGTGAGTCTGTCACTGTCTCAAGCTGCACCAATTGTGCTGTACTTGAGAAGTGTGCAGGTCAGCATAGTGAACAGAAGACAGATTACGTAACTGAACCAGCTAGAAATTCCTTTAAAGGTCAAGTGGATCACATCATAACCTTTGTAACCATTGTGACAGTGCTATGTTCAGAAGTGAAATTGCAGTCCAACATTGTTCCTTGACTTCTTATTATATTGTTTGTTGCTGTTTTTGAGTGTTTGTGTATCCGGTTTGTAATCACATGGCTTGTCTTTCTACCTGAAGCAGAAGAATGATGAATTTATTTTAATGAGAGAAAAGGGGACCTATCCTGCCACAATTCTAGTACAGAACCATCTACTGGTGTTCAAAGATTCATAGATATTCCAAGAGCATTCAGTATCATGACCATTTATGCTTTACTAGCACCCTACATCAGGCCACAACTCCTTTGCCATGAGGGCTATACCAGTCAGTCCTGGAATAAATACTTGGATACCATCCAGTCATCTAGTTTGTTTAAAATAGTGGACATTTTTCCAGAGATTTGGGAGGCACTGGAATATAAGTCTCACCTCCACTGTATTTCATTTATCAGTTAATAAAGATTTAGGATCTTGGTTATAATATTTGTAGAGATAATGAACTTGGGGACAACAGAAGGTCTGGGACAATTAGGTCTATAATGACATGGTAACAGAGTTCTTCCCAAAAGACACTGAATAAATGGGTAAAGCTTTCAGTCTCTCTTGGTTGTTCAGCGATTTTTAGGCCTATGATCTTTATGGTCAGGAACCTTTAGGGTCCATTCATTGTTTGATATGTTTAATGAGTTTCATCCCCAAGGGGGGGGGGCATTTAGACCTTGATGATGTTCCTTCAGCAATTAGTAGAGCTAAATAAAATAATTTCTTGACAACTGTTATCACATTGTGGTCAAATGAAGTGGCGCTAGTAACCCCATGACCTAGTTCCCTCCCTGACTATGTCTTTGTTTCATAGTGGTGTGTTGTCTACACATTATGAAGAGGGAAGTGATAATACTACACATTGAAGCATTCAGTTTGTGCCCATTTTGAAAGGTTTTGGGTGTCAGAGAGAGACTTAACATCGAGTTTGCAATTGTCTGCAGACTTTGGTTGCCAGAGGTCTTTGCTCTCTGTTTAGGTATCTGAAAAGGAAATACCAATAGGAAAGATCTCAGCATTGAACCCTGAGGGTCACCTCTGGCCACTTTTATACTTGTACTGTGTAGGTTCTGTTTTGCAGCCAGTTTGCTATCCAGCTTAACCATATATACATCAATTTTTAAAGCATTTAGCTTTTGTATCATGCCAGCACAGGGGACAGTGTCAAAGACCTTGTCCAGGTCAAGATAAACCACATTATTTATTAATTTATCTATTTATCTTTCTATCTTTTGTTGGCTGAGTTAGTATCACTAGGCCTCTTTTCAGGGGAGACCTAAGCTAATATTTATACTACTGGGGAAGTTTGGTTAAGACTTCATAGAATTTCCCTTACTCATTAGGAAAGTGCTTGGTCCATTTCTAGAGCAGAGACTGCTTGGAGAACAGCACTCAAGGAGACCCAAGATAGCAGATAGCACAGAGGTGAACATTGTTGCAGTGTTTGAAGCTCTACAACATTCTGAAGAGCTATTTCAGCAGAATGTGTGTTTCATTGGAAACAAGAGTTCAAAACAATGATGGATGTGTTATTATATACCTGGAGGGCTGCAGGAAGATAATTTTAGTGAACTGTTGTATGCCAGAGGGTGGAAATGATGATTCATGGAGTGAACTTACAGACAAGATTCAGTTGGAGGAATCAGAAGCTATTTTGAAAGAAGATTGCCACACAAAAAAATCACATTCCAAGACCGTTAAAGAAACTGAAGGGAAAGTGATGAGAGACAAATAGAGGAAAAGATGGGAAAGAAAATGTTGACAGTCAACTGAAATTAATGGTGAGAATTCAGAACAAAGATGAAGAAGAAATGGACAGGTATGACATTTGGGAAAATGTAATGGTCCCATTGGGAGTGAAGGCTTAGGAGTAAGAGCTTTTATTCTTAATTATAAATAGACATTTTGTGACATTATGTTTGAGATTGATTCTTTTCCTGAAAATTTATTGGGTGTAGTATGAGAAAAAAAGAACTATAAATTATGGAATTCTTGTGTGGTTACAGCATTTCATAGAGAAACAAAAAAGAAAATGCATGTTCAATTTCAAGCAGAAGTTGAAAAGGAGACTTTAAAGAGGCATTTAATAAAACTGTGTAAAGAAGTTATGGACATTAGCAAAGTTTATGATAACAGAGGATTATGGACTGGAAGATGGGACTCTAATATTGTACTGAAAATGGAGAAAGAAATGTTCATATTGCTAAGATAATAAACGTAGAGAGTAACAGGGGTGTTGTAAAATATGGGGGAAGATAGAAAACATGTTTTCTGTGGAAAAGATTATAATTTTATAAGTAACCATGATGAGGAAATGTTAAATTTGTGGTGAAACAGGTCATGATGCAAAAAAGTGTGAATTGAAATGTTATAAATGTAACAAAGTTAGGCATTTATGGATGGATTGTAATCTAGAGAAAAAGGATGAAGAAAAAAATAAAGTATAGGAAGAAACAGTCCTATCAAAAGATAAAGAGGAAGTAGGGAAGCAAGATCAGAACCAAAATAAAGATAAGGATAAAAGGGATACATGAAACAGAATATAATATAGAAGAAGGTTTGAAAATAAGTGATGATGATATAAATTTGAAAACAGTGAAAAGTGAATATAATTCCATTGGCAAGAGTAAGAAAAAGAAAGTTTAAAGGTATAAGTGTAAAAGAGAAAATGGGTAATGCAAATGAGATAAATACGTCAGATTTATACATTTTCTGGTAGGCTACAATATAGACAATGGAAACTTTAGAGTCTTTCAGTAAATGTAGATAGTATCAAAATATAAGTAGAAGAATAGGCAGCCTAAATTGGTATAGCAAGTGTGATGCTGACTTAATATTGAAAGATATAAGATTTTTGACACAACAAGAGAGATTGCAAACAAATAACCTTCGGGGAGGAAACACAATATGGAACCTAAGAAAGGAATAATGTTCAGACATAGTTGTACTTTGTAGAAAGTCAATGAAAATATTGAACATAACATTGTCAATGATGGGAAGATTAACTATTGTGGATCTCAGATGGCATCATCGGGTATATACAATTATTTCAATATATACCTGTGCTACAAGTAACAATGGGAAAATGTAATACAATTTTGGATTGTGTAGCTATTAATATGAATATAATATTAATGGGAGACTTTAATTGCAATTTGAGAGAATAAAGAACAGAGGAAATAAGAACATTTTTGAAGTTATAAAATGTGGCAGTTTAATGATTTGGAATAATAATTTGTGATCATACAGTTGAGGTATATATAAGCTTGATATAAATTATTTTATTACATCACAATGTTTAAATATAGCTAAGGGAAAAAAACCTGTAACAGGCTTTTCACATCACTCAGCCATATGGATAGAAATACAAGAAAACAAAGATTATATCTGATTGGGAAAAGGAATGAAAAGAATAAATGTGAAATTATGGGATGAAAATGGGAAAAAAAGTTTGTGTTTATAGAAAGATCACATTTCCACCTGAGTGTGTTCTAAAAACTGGTCTGAGTGGTGGCTAGCTTTGAAAGTAAAATATAGAAAATGTTTGTTTTTTTTTTTTTTTTTGGCAGTCAGATGTAAGAAAGGCAGAAAAAAATAAATTAAAAAAATGTATAAATGCTTTAAAGGATTTGGAAAAGGATGAAAGAGAATATTATGCAATAGAACATAGACCTTAAGAAAGAATCAAGAGACAATTAAAGAAATATTATTTAAGCAAATATATTTACAGGGTAGAAAGAAGAGGTATGAGCTTACTTGAATGCCATTGTTAAAAAGAATGCTAGTATAATGAGAGAAATGAAAGTTGATGGAGGGCAGGTAAGAAGATCTCAGGAAGAAATTGTGAATCATAGGAATCATAGGAAGTTACTAGGCTATTGGCCCTGAGGCCCTTACAGGCTTAGCCAAGAATTTAGTCCATGTTCCAACAAGTCAGTACCCTATGCCATTGTCCAGCAGGTACACAGGTGGAATTCCAGGGGTGTATTTTCTGTTCTCTTTTCAGTTATCCAGGTTGTGCTTGACATGGAGAGGGAGTGTATTCCACAAAAGGGGGTCTCTGGGAGACAAATATGTCCCACCAAGTCCTATTAATGTCACAGACCAGGTTGAGGTCACGCGTGTGGGTTATTTGAGTGAAGCTTGACTTGTGGATATGCAGCAGTTCCATCAGAGTGGGGTCTGAGATTGCTTTGTATGCCACACAGAGGTCACCTCTGAGGAATCTGTAGGAGACTGAGCAGATGGACAGGGCCTTTAGCCATAAAGAACATATTTCAAGCTAGAAGGAAATTACAAAAAAAGACAAAAATAATGGCATGTTAAAAATTTGACAGAAAAAGAAAATAAGAAATTAGAAAATGAGATTTCCTGATAAGAATTAGAAAATGTACTTTAAGTTAAATTACAGTCAGTTTCAGGATCAGGTAGAATAGGATAATGATTTTATAAGACTTTTATGGATTGGCAGAAAAATACTTCTTAAAATTATGAATGGTTAAATGAAGGTTTTGTGTATAAAGAGTTATGCATTAGCATATTTGAATTTGTATGGAAAAAGAAAGATAATTAAATTGAAAATTGGAGGCCTACAGTACTGAACAATGCAGATAAGATTGTTATGAAAATAATGCAGAAGAGAATGGAAAATAACATGAAAACTAGTATTGAATATAGCATATATACTTTAAAGGGAAAATATATAATGAATTATTATCAATAGTAAGGGAAAATGTGGATGATATAAATAGGACTGATAAAAACAAGATCATGATCGAAGATTTTACTTTTGATACAGTACAAAATGAGCTTTTGTAGACAGTTATGGCAGAATGTATGCTGTTCTGCATATAATAAAAATAAAGTAAGAATTTTATTGAGTGGTTAAGTGAAGAAATAGCTGTAAATAATGGCATACATCAGAAATGTCCTATGAGTAGCATATAAAAAAAGTAATCTCCATGGTATCCTGGAAGTCTCAGACAACCCACTAAACAAGTATAGGGGGTCCAAAAACAAAACCGTATATGAAACTTCTCTGTGTGAAAGATTTTCAATCCATATATATCTAGTTAATCACTGTATATTAATCAGATCAGGTAATGGTAGTAAAAGTAAAGTGAACTTAAACTTGCCCTAATTAAAAAAAATAAAAATATATATATCTAGTAATTCTGTACAATATTTCATATTATATATTTTTATTATTATTATTATTATTATAGTTTTTTTTTTTTTTACTTAGGACAAGTTTAAGTTTGCTACTTCTACTACCATTATCTGATCTGATTAATATACAGTGATTAACTAGATATATATGGATTGAAAATTTTCCACACAAAGAAGCTTCTTACACTGTTTTATAAGTAGTGTATTACTTGCAGTAGTTATGAATATATTAGTCAGAGATGTAAATTTGCAAATGAGAGACGCTACTTGTATTACTAATGAAGGGATAAAAATTCCAGTCATGATTACTTATACAGATTATATTATATTAATTATGAGAAACAAAGTCTAGATTAAAGAGTTTATATGGTGTATGCATCAAATGTTTAAATATAATAGGCATTACTTTAGAAAATAGTAAAGGGCTGGGTGATATAGTAAAGATAGGAGTATGTTTTGATGAATGAAATTTCTGTATTAGTAATAAGTTTTGTGGTACAAATTTAAGTGAGGAACAATGGAATAGGATACTAGATGAAATAAAGGAATTTTATTGTTTTTGGAAAATATACAAGGTAGTATTTAGTCAAAAGGTTTATTTGATTCATTCAGTTATACTGGGAAATATTGTAGCTAGTATTTACATGTTGCCAATAATCTTTGAAAAAGAAATACTACAAGTATTTTTTTTTATGTGGAGTTCAAGATTGAATCCAGTGAAGAGAGGAGTCGTATGCATGGACAAGGAAGATGGAGGTTTGTGATTTATAAATCCAATTAGATATGCTTCTTTTCTTGAATTTGTATAAAGTTTTGTTTTGGGGAAAATTATTAAAATGAAAAGTTAGTAGTAAATTTACTAAGGTACAGATGTAAGCAGCATTGAGATGTCAAAAAAAATCAAAAGAGGAAAAGCATGTTTAAATGAAGTAATGATGTGTTATCAAGAAAAAAGTATTTTATGGAAAATAAAAATTGATGAAATAGAAAATGAGTGTGGTATAAAAATATCATGATACAATATTATTATTATTTTAATCCTTGGGCTGAGCTAGCAAATAAAAAAGGTAAAGCTATAACAATACAAAAATCATGGTGTAAAAAGCAAGTAAAATCTCAAGATGTTTTATGGAGATTAGTGAGTAATACATTACCACTAAAGGGAAGTATGCCATATAAATAAATCATTGAAAGAATCTATATATATATATATATATATATATATATATATATATATATATATATATATATATATTGTGGTAAAGAAGAAACCACAGAGAATGATTTATTGCAATGTGTGAGGTTTGCAAAATTGTGGGTAAAATTGTGCAAAGAAAATTTATTTGAAAATATAAAGATGGTAAATGAAATAAGTATGGATATGATTATGTATGGATATTATTGCTATAAAAATAAAGAATATGTTAATAAATTAGATAAAATATTTTATGTTTGTGGACCATTTAGAGTGAAATGCTAAATGAAATCATGTTTAATGATAAATGGAGACTAGCAGTAATTTTAAGAAAAAATAGATGGTGGTTGTAGAAAAAAGGAGTGGGGTTAAAATCAGATAATGAAGGTTTAAGTTAAGAATGAAAAGCAAGATCTCCATGATTGTATGAAATAACAGAAAGGAATATAATTTTGTACTGTATAAATCTGTAAATATGTAAGTTTGATAGGTGTTGTGGGATTTTTTACATTTTACAGACATCAGGTTGATCAATTCAGCACTCAAAATCATGAGTATCTAATGTAAGACAGCTTGCCAACATGTGAAAAACATCATACACAGACACATCAGCCCCATGTCCCACTGGGCTGGTGTGAGTCTTGTATTTTAGTGTTTGCTTGTTTGAGTTGATAGTAGTAAGCATTGGATAAAACAGAAAAAACAGACAAAAGTTATATATTTGAAAAGGACAGAGTTTACATTTTTGGTTTCAAAAAGAGCTTGATCTACTCTTTCAAATGTAAAATTTATTCAGCCTTTGCTTCATTGCGGTTTGTAAAAGTACCTCTTATGCTTTTTCACTCTATATTGCTTAGTTCTTGAATTGTATACAATTGAATAAATTGAACAACAAATGAGTGCTAATACCTTGTGGTGTCATACTGTACATTTCACACACAGTATGTGTGGTACAACAAACTACTTCCTGTCTCTAAAGAATCAAGTTTAGACCCATTTAAAACATTCCACATTTTCATATTATTTTGATGGATATGCATGCCTAGCTTTTTGTGTAGCACGTGAAGGCCACAATATAACCTTTAAGCATTAAATCATTAAGAAATAAAGTATTAGAGGTACAGCCTCAGACAAATTGAAAGCACTGAACATTTAAGTTCCCTTTTATCATTGTCATATAGTAATGGATTTGGAATATTTACTGTTTCTGCAGTGAAAGAAAAATGGGTTGTTTTTAGAGTTTCCATTTGTAGAATTAAACTACTGATTGTCAGTTCTTCACTTGGTACATTACTGAGTTTAATAACTGATGTAGCAGCATATTAAGCCAATGGCCCAAGTGCACATTACATGAATCATTCATTATAGTCTGAATTTATGAATTAGTATGGGTCACTCAGATGCAAGTATGTGAAATCTTGCAACAAAATGTATTTATTTATGCCTGACCCTTTATCCTGGAGGGATAAACAACCCCTGAGCATGGCCCAGATGATCATGTTTGATTAGTAGTATAGGTTTTGGATGAGCTTGCAGGGGAGGATGTGAATGAGGGGCTGATTCTGGCTCATTCATCCTGGTGGGAGGGAGATGGCATCATTTACTTAACTGGTAATACATACAATAATTTTTTTTCCACAGGGAAAGCCTAGCAGGATCTGCTGCATAACAGTGCACTGCTTAAGGAGAGGACTGAGATGTGTGGTTGCAGGCATGCATCCTCATGCATGGCAGTACTTACTGATTCCCCCTGAAAAGCTGTGAAATAGGAAGGTGTTAAAGCCACATTGCAAAAAAAAATCCTTCTCCCACATGCAGATGATAACACTCAATCTGATAAGCTTCCTATCATATACATGGAGTTAATGGCTTATAGTTTTCTAACCTGGGAGAGTGAATGTCCCAATTAAAGTATCTGTGTGCACTTTATGAGGCAAGTTTAAGTAACAGGTTGTTGAAGGTGGACATAAATGTACAGTTGTTTAGGTTCCATAACAGTAGATGTTATAATAGATCACTGTTGTGGTAACTGTAACTACAAGGGATATATCCTGTCAAGGATGGGATGTCTAGCCAGTCTGTAAAATTTGACTCCTTCCACATGTCCCATATATACTCCCTCAATATGAGAGTATGTTCTGGGTGAACAGGGACATACAAGCATGAAAGAACTCCGAGATTTATGGTCCAAAAGTGATGTTGAACCCTGAAGCTCTTTAAAGACTTACATCAAATCCAGCAGGTATTGTCATGTCAGAAGACAAAGGTAAATCAGGGTACACACCAACTTGTCTGTGGAAAGCGAAGGACTAAAAGCGGGAAGGTGAGAGGGTGTTAATACTGCAGCAGTGATCTAGTCAAACATGTACTGTTTTAGAAAATTAACTTACACAACTGAACTATGTTCTTCATTAGATTATTGTTGCATTGTTCAATATGTGACATTTGCCATAGCTTAGGAAGAAAGGTGGATGGAATGAATCAATGTCTAGAAGCCCTTGAATGGTGTCTTGTAAAAATCCAGCTCTAGGTCTGGAGACTGAATCAGACCCCTAGAAAAATGTGCATAGGCTAGACCAAGTGTCAACCCCTTTTGAAAAAGCCTCAGAATTAGCCACAGATGTAGTAGAGTTAGCCCTGAATTTATGAGGTAGGATTTTTCTATGATGAGTGTAACAAAATTTAATAGATTGACACAGGCTTCTAGAAATGATTTAGAAACTGTCTGTCCTTTCTTTTTGCCATCAAAAGACAAAATAAATTTATTAGACTTTCCAAAACCCTCAGTCTTGTCCAGATTAAATCTCAGTCATCTAAGAGCATCTAAGGTATGCATAATGCTTAAATAAAATGCAACCATTTTCCAGGCCTCTCTGAAAGGTGTCCTGGAATGGAACTGTTTTAACTGTATACTGAGAAAGGGAAACAAGTTAATTGCTTGAGGAGTTCTCTGTAAATGGACAATGGTATGGAAGACCTCTGGGTGCAGAATCCAGTCATTAGAGTCTATCCTGGATCTACTTAGTGTCTGCTATTATGTCCCACTCTAATGGGATGTATATGGCCTGCAGAGACAGTCTGTTGTATATTGCCAGTTCCCAGGCAATCATGGTTAGTATGCAGAGGGAGAAATTACTTTCTCCCCCCTTGTTTCTATATATCCCATCACTGTGGTGTTGACTATTACCACTGATAATGGCCCAGGGATGCACAGCTGAATTAAGGCTTTCATAGCTTTCAATAGAACTTGTTCCAGAAATGAGGCCTGGATGTGCCTTGAACCTTGATGGCTTGGGTTACTGCCCTCCATGAGAAGTCTGAAACATCTGTCATGACTAAGTAACAACCAGGAAGATAATGAAAATATGGGAGGACCTGGCTTTAGCAAGACACGATTAGGCCAACACAGGAGTTCCTTCTGTATGAAATTGAGCCCTGGGATGAAGATTCTGGATCCAATCTGATTTGAGGTACCACTGAAGTTTCCTCATATTTAATCTGACAAAAGGAAACACTGGTATGGAAGAATCAATGAAAATCAGAATTTTGATAAACTGCACTGCAGTGGACATCTTCGGAGGAACCAAATTCAGAAAGTGAGCTCAACAAGTTAACAGTTTTTTTCCTGAAGGGAGGCATGCAAGGTGAGTTATTTATCAGGAATCCTTGAAGAATCCCTATTGAATGTCAATACTCGTAATGCCAAATGCTGACAAGTAAAAAAAAAAAAAAAAAAAATTCAGGAGAAGAGCAAATCTTGAAGATCACTCTCCTCCTTTAAACGTCTTTTTTGCAGTGGAACAAGCCCTCCTGCACATCTCCCCAAACTTGTATATACCAACTCTGCCATACCTTGGAGTAAAGGGAGTCTTCTGGCAAATGGCCATCTTGGACTTCATATATGTCCATCCATTCTTTCAGCTATTCAGTCTGCTTGTTTCAGGACTCAGTCTAAGAGGTCCTGACAGTTCAAATGGTTGCCATCCTTGAAACACTAAACTTTGAGGTGGGTTTAAGCACAACCTTTTTAGCTTTAGTTTGAATCCCAGAATTCTGAAAGGATTTATGGTGAACCAAAGAGCAGCTAGGATGTATTAGACTAATGGAGCATAGATGTGGCAGTCATCCAAAAATATGGAAAAATATGAAAGCCCTGAATTCTGCAAAAGGCTACAACTGGGTCCATTTACTTTATATTCTTGGAGCAGTAGAAACACTAAATATGTATTCCCAAGTTAAAGAATCTTATGAAAATCCTGTACATTTTGTGGATTGGAATATAAAGGTGGATATCCTTAAAGTACAAGGTTGCTAGCCTTTTTTGGTGGGGGAGGGTTTAGGAAGTTAAGTCATCATCTTGAATTTTGGAACCAAAAGAAATATCTTTATCACTGAAAGCTACAAAACTAGACTTGATGTGTCCTTTGTTGGACTGAGAAGCATTCTAGGATAAAAAAATTTGCCTTTTTGAGATGAGAAATTTCTTCTATTACACCTTGAACAGAAAATCTAACAGAACTAGAGGACATGGATAGATTTACATTTTTTGACAGATAAGGGTTCCCTGATAGAGGTGGGAAGGATGCCAACTGAAGTCAGTTACCACCCTTGATTATTTTTAGAGTGCAGTCATCTGAAATGAACTTTTTTTCCAGAATCAAAGGCAGGAGATTGCCTACAATTTGGCAAGATGGCCAAGGTGCAGAGGGGGGATGGAATGAGATAAGGAGGTATATATGTAGTCATTGGATTTTATTTTGAAAGGAGAGTCCTTGGGGTCCATTTGGTTTCCCTTTTTAATCTGCCTTCCATGTCTTTTTGTATCATTGCCTAGCTGGCTTTTTGGGGCGTGTGTCTTTAAAGGAATTCTGAAGAAAGGACCAGAAGAACATAGCTAATTCTTGATAGCGTTTTTTGACTCCTTGTATCAGCTTACCTATTTCTCTAGTACTTCTTCTTAAGAACTAACAAGCAAAAGGACTGTGGCAGTAAACAACTGAGTGTTAACATTCATTGCAAAGCTTTGCTGTGCCAGTAGCATCGACCCTGGACGCAGCCTCTATTGTGTCACAAGCACACTTCATAGCATGCTTAGAGACATGTGAAGCAGCGTTTAGCATTTCTAACAGGAAAGATTTTGTTTCAGAGTTAGGAAGTGAATCAAAGGTTTGCTGCATATCAGCAAAAATATATAAAAGATGCTTAGACTTGTGAGTTTGGAAGTTTGTAGCTCTAAAAGTCAAAGTGGAGCAAACCTTCTTACCAAAAGTATAAAAGGAATGACTATCCTTGTTATTTAGGAAAGGGTTGGAAGTGGAAAAGGCCTTAAATACCTTAGAAGCTTTGTTCCCATCCATAGAAATAACAACATGATCTGCAACATGGTTTCTGTAAAGGAGTTTGTGTGTGTGAAGTACCCTGTAAAATCTTTCAAGATTTCACTGGTGTAGGGAATCAGTGGAAATGGAGACAGAAACACATGCATCATTCAAGGCCCCTAAAACTGGGGGACTGGCTATTGGTTTAAGGGAATTTATACCCAGTAATTCATATCTGTTCTGTGATTCTGCAACTTCCTTACCCTTATATTTATAATATTACTTAATTTTTAAAATTGGTATTCTCACAAAGGAATTTCAGTGTGTGTGTGTGGGGGGGGGGGGGTGATCAAAGTAGAGGGTATCTGGTGATTCAAGCCCACAAGTTTTAGAGGAGGATAACTTCATAGGTGTGATCCAAGCCCTCCGTATCTGATTCAGAAAGACCTTCTTCATCTGAGTAAGAGATGGATATCATTCCTTTAACTGGTGTAAAAACTGGAAGTAAAGGCTGAAGAGACAGGATTGCCCTAATCAAGTCTTAGATAAAATAATACCAGTCTCCCTGAAATGTTTTCTGAGTACAACATAACAGAAATAGGGGGCAAGTGTCTTTTTAATCCTCAGTTTAAGAGACTCTAGCCATAAAGTCTTAGGAGTGACCAAAGGCCTGATTTCCATCAAAGATCCACTGAAGTCCTCCCTCACCAATATCTGGTGAAGAACCTTCTTCACCCTTAGAGATTATGATGTTAAGTTATTCCTTCTTTGCCAAAGCCTGACATATGGTCTGAATGGAGGGGTTTAAATCAGGGATCATAGTGGCCTCCTGAAGGGATGCACTAGAGGGACCAAAAAAATAGACTGATGTCTGAGAATTGCAAAAGTGCCTCGGTGGAAATGTCAGACCTAAACCACAGAACAGGAGAGAAAATCCAAAATTTCTTGGATACCTCTTTCAACACCATTTACTTATTCCTCTGAGGGAAAAATCTGCTGAAAGAGATTCAATCACCATGGTCTTGTAGATTAACTGTAGCTCTTTTTAAATATTTTTAAACAAGTTTTGCCTTATGCTTTTAGGAATAAACAAAAGGCAAATCCAACAGAAACTAGTATTGTGTTTATCCATTTATATAAAACACACACGTGGAATTGTATCCTTGTAGGGAATATGTCTACTATGTAAATATTTGCCCTACACACAGACATGCCCACTTTCCTAGCTGAAGTCAGCCACCAAACTCATGATGCTGAGCTCATGAGAATTCTGCTTAAATGTTGTAAATGGCAATACATTTTTGAGTTTTTGCATGGCTGTACATCTCTTTTATACCAGTATGCACAATTGTTCTAATGGATGACATATGGGGCACTAGGAAGGATTCTGAAGCTTTGTAGACTGGATGAATATCCAATCCTTGCGGGATACATCCCATATAGTTAGGGCTACTGCAGCAGTGATCTATCCTCTTGACCATATACAGTTCCAAATTATACAACTTGTGATGCAAAATGTGTATATTTTTGCAGTTTCTTTTCTTTATAAGTTGTTACTAGGTGGTAGACCAGTTAAGCCTTTTTAAACCTTGCTGACAAGGATGGTCCCCTGAAAATTTTCTTGGATCTGAAAAAATTCAAACATAACATCAAGAAAGACCGTTTCCACAATGTATCACTACCTAAATTAGTGTACAGGCTACTATATTTCCATTTTACTTGTAGCAATAGGAAAGCCTTGTGTTTGAAAAACTCAAATAATCAACTTTGACTTGTTTCCAAAATAACTTACAGTAAATATTGACATATGAAATTACGTACTAATGAAATGACAAAGCATGTTGTTGCTCTCCTAAATGAGAAAGTTGGTCTTAATTATCCATCACGGCTTGTTAGTGTATGTAAATTACAACCGCTGTCTACCTTGACATCATTTTGTGGGTTTGGTCATACAAAAAATAGATTGTGAAACCAAAGCAGCAATTTATATGATAAACCTGTTTTTCAAAACCATTTGCAACTTTAATGTCAGGAGTATACATATAAATTAAATTAAATGCAAAACTAAGATACTTTGAAAGTAAAAACATAACCAAAAGTAGTTATGAGGGAAGGCTAGTTTCTCAGAGCAGGAAATAAAAAAAAAATCTTTACTACATGATTAAGGGATGTATTTGTCCACTCTAACTGCTGAGAATTTAATGCAGAGGAAAATGATTAGAAGGTGACCTTTATTAGCATGTGATTTACCAGGTTCTTACCACCACATATTTAATTTCATCTTCTAATTTTGAAAATGCCAATTGTACTACCATTTTGTATGCCACTGAAATGGTCTATGAAAGCACACCTTCCCAGGAAAATATTGCTGAACTGTCCAGATTTTTGCAGAATATCCAGATTTTTACCTCGTACTGTTGGTCTGTTCCTCATGAAAGCTTTGGTTCCTGGCAAATTAATGATTAAATTAACTAAATAATAATGGACATTTCAGCTTCAGACTGTGTATCCTTCAGAAAATACATGTGAATGCAAAACATTTTATTCAACTTTCCAAATTTATAAGTGCAATATTTAAATTCTACCCCTGATTTTGGGCCTTTGTCCTCTTGTTATTTTTCACTTTGTCCAGATTTCTAAAATGTTGATGGGTATTAAATGAGTTTTCACCTTGGTCTGGCTGGTTCATCTGAAATACATTTTTTGTATATTTTAATAGCTTAATATGCTGTTGATCTACTGTCATTATAGGTTACATATTATAAATGTTTATTTTTTAATTTATCACCAACAGGTTGCAAAATGTATGCAAAGTGAGCATAATGTTAATTATGAAGTACATCTTTGTGCACAAATATAAACCTTGTATTGTAATATAAGCCTTACATTTCACTGAGGTATTGACTATATGCTAGTTGTAAAGTATTTTCTTTTTATTTTGATAAAAGAATATGACGTAAACAGTTTTATTTTTACAGGTCTCTCTAATCTTGTATTGGACGCAAAGACAGCACACCCTAATCTTATTATATCCGATGACCTGACCAGCATAGAACATGGTAATAAAAGACAGAAGCTCCCTGACTACACTGAAAGGTTTGATGGCTGGTACTGTGTGCTGGGATCAGAGGGATTCATGTCAGGTAGGCACTACTGGGAGGTAGAGGTGAAGAACAAGACTGAGTGGTGTGTGGGTGTTGCCAAAGAGTCCATCGACAGGAAAGGATTCATCTTACCAAGCCCTGAGAAAGGATACTGGACTTTGTATCTTAGCAATGAGAAGACTGGGTATGTAGTATGGGATACACCACCAAGGCGTCTCAGACTTGGGGAGACACCCCAGAGGATCGGAGTGTATCTGGACTATGAGGGTGGACAGGTGTCATTTTATAATGCTGACAACATGTCCCATCTCTACACTTTCACTGACACCTTCACTGAGAGACTCTATCCTTTATTCAACCCTTATACTAATGCTGGGGGTAGTAATGCAAAACCCCTGAAGCTCATTTACTTAAAATTATAGTTCTGACTGAAAACTCTTGGTGTACTGACATGGAAGATAAAATGTTTCTACTGTATGAAAAGTATGTTCGTAAACTCAACACAGAGAATGAAACAGTACAAAAACTGAAGCAGATTTACTGTCTGACAACCTTAATGTGAAGGGAGAATATTAAAGAATAACAGCCTTCACAGAGAAACAAAAACACATGATGGCAAAGTATTTTTGAGATGATATTCTGTTAAATAAATTGTGCTGTTATTTTAAATTAGCTGTTTGAATTGTGCAATGTTCTACGTATTTCTTAAGACATTCTAATTAATTTTAAATCTTGAATTGAAGGTCTGAGCATTAATAATGTTTTGACATGTAATATAGAATTGGCATAAGTTTTAGCAACACATGACTTTACTTTTCAAAGTCTGTACTCTTTTAAAATTATCTTGAATATGAAACCTGTATAAATAAACCACAATTCTAATTTATTTTTTTATCTTCTGTCTTTTTAGTGTTGATAACTTATTCTGTGTCTCAAGCCCCAGTTTTGCCTTTCATTCATCAGATTCTGTGTAGTGCCATAGTAGATGTCACTTTCTACTAGTTATAGCACATGCACTGGCCATATAAATGTGGATTGCTGGTTCTTTCAAGTACTAGCATCTACAACAGTCCTCCCACACCCTGCCCAAATGAAGATCAACTGCTTGTGTTGTTAGTAAGAGTAGAGTAGCACTGCTTGTTTTATATAAACAGTCATTTGTAAAGACTGTTATAAGCAGCACTTTGTAGGGACTGGTGGTCTGCTCTATAGCCTAGGATAGTATCCTACAGTGTGGTCAGTGTTGATGGATGTAATTAAATTAGAGCTGCATTTTTTATTTAATTTGTGATACTGTAACTGTCAGATGTCTTGCTTTCTAATTTGATGAAATTAAAAATTAGTTTTATTATATCATTTAAATTATTACATAACCACTGACAGTTTAATACAGAAAAAGTAACAATGGATGATTACATTACTGACATATTTGTGCTGTGTCATCTGTAAATATTGTGAATTGAAATATATCAGTTCATGATATGGATTTAAATTTGAATCCTGGCCTCGTAAGATTTGTAAGGTCTGAATTATAGTGAAGATTCTTTTCCCTCCTCCTCCTCCTCCTTTGTTTCCTTCTCCTTCTTGTTATAAAACTGACCAAGGCAAAAGCACTGCCAGAATCACCCTTGTAACTGCTAAGTGTATGATAAAATACACAAGTGTAAACATTAAAAGGATTTTTGTTTTATTTATTGCTTTTCAGAATGATGCATTTTATATAATCACTGGTGAGATGTTATACACTAGAATATAGAAATAGCTTCTGGTGGGATGTGCTCTCAACCTTTCATTTTTTTTTTGTTAATGATTCTCCAAGACATGCACAGTGACCCTGCTCTTTAGCCCGTCCTCCCTGCAGTCGAGTGACATTTGAAAGACATGCGTAGAATGGGCGTGCCTTCGTTGAAGGTTGGGCATCGAGCTGGCACCTCGGCACCCATAAAAAAATCTGCCAATCATTAGCGGACTGGAGTTCCGCTGTGGCGACCCCTAACCGTGAAAAGCCGAAAGAAAAACAAACTCCTCTCTCAGATGTTAGAGTCAGGCACTCACAGACTGTATGAGAATCCTACAGTCCATTTGCTCCCTAGCTGTAGGACCAAATTATCCCATTCATTCTTGAATAGAGATGACACTGAGGAGGCAGGAAGCAGGCCAGTCTTCCATAGCTAGTGAACTCTCCTCCCTGACCTTGGAGCTGCTGTTCCCATTGTTACTCAGTACAACTGTGCTAACCCTGCTGACCATAAAGAGCATGCATGTCTCTGCTGGCATGTTCATACTGACCCCTGGGCTTTGCAGGCTCAAACTCTGTGGATGCTACATCTAATGTTCACTCTAGACCCAAGCATGGCCAGAACTACATTCTGACCTTAGGGTAGACAATTTAACAGTCCCATCCTCCCCACCTTGCTCCTGCCAGCACTCATGCTGCCAGCCAAACTTGTACTATGTGGGTCACAATCAGGGCTTCATCCCTTTGTTCCACAAGAGACTTGTATTTTTTATTAATCTAAAGTAGTTACAAGGCCATCCTGTTTTTCATAAGATTTGGTCAGTGGTAGACTGTCTGCAGAATCTGAGAAGATTTCTTTCACATGCAAACTATTCCAGCCATTTGCATATCCTGAGTACCATGAGACAATGAACAAACACCTTCTTTTGAGAAATACATATAGCACTTAGACTTCCTTGTATCAGAAACTGCCCTTGTTATCTTGCTTTTGGCTTAATAGTAATTCTGCATAAAAATATTACTATAATGCATATTACTCAAATGCATTACTTAATGTCAACAAGGAAAAATTCAGTTAACCAAGGATCAGAATGCGATGTGTATGATAAAAGGACTATATTACTTTGTAGTCATTTAAAGTAAAATTTTCACATCCCACATACATTAAATTATTCCCAATCCATAACACTTCACCAGTTTGGGATTTTATCGTAATACTGAAGTAATACTCTTTCATTTGACAACAATCACTTTTTCTATTTAGGGTTTTAGGTGATCTAGATACTGTGGCAGTATTCAGTAGGGCATACAACACTGAACTACTTCTCTCTCTAAGTCCACTGTGTCACAGACTATACACACACACACACACACACACACACACACACACACACACACTTACATAAATACATACATACATACATACCAGTGCACATGTAGGAGGAGCGCTACTTTCACCTATAGCATGTATCATGATTTGGGAGTCACACACTACAGCTCCCACTGAAATCCAGCATGGACACAATGAGTATATTCCTACATTCCACAGAAGGTAACTGAACCAAAAACAAATCAGAAAATCGAGTAATGTGAGATAGCAGTGTTAAATGTTTCGGCAATACTGATGAATTCCCATTATAATTTCAAGGAAGGTAAGCATGTACCTAATAAAAGTCAAAATTTTAAGTGCAATTTACGAGCAAATATAATTTGCAATGGTTTTGCCCCAGACAACTCCTTATTCTCTAAGGTGCAGAAATGTCTGAGTAAGTGTATATAAACTTGAGGTGGTATTGTGTATACAAGGGAGTTTATCCTTTGCACAAAATGCTTTCAATGTATAGTAGTCAGGTTGATTTTATTTAGTTGTACTTAAATTGACAAAGTTGTGTGACTTACTGTAGGGAATTTCTAACTTTCAACAGGTTACTGAAAAAGGAATGACTGAATGAAGTAAGAGCAATATAGGGTAGGAGTGACAGTTTTATATAATGCTGCACTTGGACTTAATAATTATGATTCATACCTAGACTTTCTACTCCACAGGGTCAGTCAGAACCAGGAGCAGATTTTTCATTGCATCTAATAAGAAGAATAACATCTATTATGGCACAGGACTTAAAGCTATTATCTTAAGTAATCTTACAAAAAATATCTCTTGACAATGGAAATACATAAAACCAGCCAGTCCTGATGTCCAAAGAGCTCTTGAGGACAAAGCAACAAAAATTTCCAAGAAAAAACACCAGGAGCTGAACACCAAACACTATTTTAATGAGTAAAATAATAAAACACAGCAAAGCCTTTGAGTTACAAAACTCTTTCTCATTGCAATTACACATCTCATTATCTTTGTAGTGTTTAAATATTTATACCAGGCAGTCGTTCCTAAAATCACATGGGTTATTAAATAGCTAAATGCAGTTGAAATAAAAGGGCATAGTAAAAGGAACACACACATGTATATAAACAAGCCCAGGACCAAATAAAAATAAACTTTAAAATCCAAATATAAATAAAGAGTATAAGTATTGCCAATAACTATACTAACTATTATTATACTAAATATTATGATATAAATAAAAACAAATACTAGTTATATGCATGTTGATGTCTATTTTGCAATATGGGCTTGATACTACTGGTACAATTCAGTTCTGGCATTTTATTAGCCCCAAAATAATTAATCCAGTCATATTGAATCATCTCTGTTTTATTCACTAGGTCATCTCATCTTGTATTGTGATAGACAACTTGTAAAACCCTAAACTTAAACTCATGATGAGAACCCATAAATAAAATGTGCTTGCTCGGGGGAACCCACAAATAAAATGTGCTTGCTCAGGGCATTCATCTCAACTTTTTTTTCAAATTTCTGAAGATGCAACCCTATCCTTTATTTTAATTTCTTATTAGTTGTACTTGTGTAAAAGCACTCATAGGAAGTGCAATTAGCAAGATAAATCAAATTCTGAGTATTACATGTAGCAAAAGCATAAACAACAAATCCATTCACTGTGATGGGATGCTTAAAAAAAGGGTCAGTATTAATATTTATGCAATATATACAGATGTGACATGGAACTGTCCCATTCCTATTTGCTAACTATATTTCAGCTTTTATATTAGTCATATCCTTATAGCATAAATACTGTTTAAGGTTTCTTTCTCCCTTATGAACAAACTTAGAATCTTTCCCTACAACTTTAACATCCTCTTTCGATTGTAAGATGGTCCAATTTTTTTACGTATAATATTTTTAATTGTATTACTATGTCTATTTTATTTCATAATTACTCTAAATTCCACTCAAAATTATTACTAGCAGCTTGCTGTCTATTTAGTTGCCTACAAAAGGATGGTGCACCTAAGTTAGTCCATTCATTTATCACTACATCTTTCATATCTTCTAACAACTTAATACTGTAGCCCCTAGAGCAAAAGTCATTAGCCATATAATCAATATCTTGTATAAAATGTTCAGTTTTAGTGTTAAGCCTACTGACTGTAAGAAATTGACTTTTGACTATTCCTTTGTACATGTGCCTAGGGTGCATACCTTTAGAGTGAATGTACCTTAAAGATTGCACATATTTCCTATAAATCATATTATTAAACTTTGTTCATTATAATCTACTGTAATATCTAAAAAATATATTTTTATCTGTACCATTAACATCAAATACCAAAAACAACTGTATGATGTAAATTCTCAACAAATATATATAACCTATCAAAATCCCTCATCCACAGCAAAAAAAATGTAATCTACAAAATGCTTAAAAAAGGACAAACCTTGATTCTTAAACGGTGCTAATTCATTATCATTAAAAACATTAATCTCTTCCCACGTTGATAAAGTAATATTAGTGCAAGTGTTTGCAACCAGAGTGCCCATAGCCACCCCAAGTTGCTGATGACAAACTTCATCATTAAGCAGAAAAATGTTATTCACACTTTATCCAACATTGAACATAACATATCTATCTTAGAAGCTGTAAGTGTGCTATGTTCACATGCATACTCTGTAACGCATATTACTCCCCATTCGTTAGCTATCACAGTAAATAAGGACTTAACATCCACTGTAACAAGTAAATTTTACGACAACCCCCCCATTAATATTCAAAAACGTGCATGCTGATTGGTCAGCGTGCATGTTGTAAATCAGAGTTATAGTAATGGAAAAAGGTCCGGTCGCCCAGACTTTTTCCATTACTATAACTCTTTTTTTTACAGCAACGGAGAATGCAAGATCTCCATTGCTTCACACTGCCTCGCTATGTTAAACGATTTTAACATAGCGAGACAGCTTTAAAAAAAGCAACGTAGAATCTCTGTTGCTTTTTTTAAAGCTGTCTCGCTATGTTAAACTCCTTTAACATAGCGAGACTGTTTGTAAAAAGCAACGGAGATCTTGCTTTTTCCGTTGCTTTTTTCAAAACTGTCTCGCTATGTTAATGGGTTTAACATAGCGAGACAGCTTTAAAAAAGCAACTGAGATTCTCCGTTGCTTTTTTTAAAGCTGTCTCGCTATGTTAAACCCATTTAACATAGCAAAACAGTTTTTAAAAAGCAACAGAGATCTTTCTTGCTCCGTTGCTTTTGCCCACAGCGCTGATGCTCTGTAGGCATATGCATGCGCAGTACATTAGAACTGCCGCAGAATACCAGACAGCTGCGGAAAGGCAGCAAGGAGGCATTATACAATGCCATTATTTCAGAAAAGTAATTATTTTTTTTCTTAAATAATGTCATTGTATAATAGCAATAACTCACTTCTGGGTGTGGGTAATGCTGGATTTACCCACGGTTGGCTTTGTTTGGCCACTCGGGCTTCATCCTCTTGACCAAACCACACCAACCGTAGGTAAATCCAGCATTACCCACCACCAGGCGTGGGTTATTGCTATAATATCTATGCCTTAATTTTCCATGGCCAACGGCTGAGTGCAGAAAAAAAATCATTAATGTCCTGAATAAAACTTTTACTAAAACTTAATAATGGGCATAACTATTTCTCAAGGTAGTTAGACAAGGGTGTGGTAATCCAGGAGCTCCCCAAGATTATAGGATTCATGGGTGGTACTAATAAATCTTTATGGTTTTTGGCAATCCATAAATAAATGGAATAATAGGATGCAAGACTTAAAGATAATTATATACTTCAGGTGTAATCAAATTTTCCATAAGTAAATCATATAAAAAGTTCTTTACTCGATGCATAATTTGATGAACAAATTTTCTTTTAAAAGTGCTTAAATCAGATAAAAGTCATGCATCCTGTTATTATAAAACTCCATGCCCATTACAACAATCTTACCTCACTTAGCCTGTTTAATAACCACATTCTGATTCATGCATAATTTATTAAATGCTTCTCTTTCTTCGTGTTTTAAGTTATTTTTTTCACAATGCTCTTTTTTTAAAAAAATATTCATAAATCTCTTGTTCACACATTTTCTGGAATGCTTTCACTACCGGACTATTGTTCAGTATAAAAGTGCTTGGTCACCTTAAACAATCATACCTTACACTATTACTTCCATGCAGTAGCTTTAAATCTATATTTCTAATGAATAGCCTATGTTCAGTTAGTAAGTCGCTAATATTAGCTCCTTTAGTAGGAACAAAAGTAAGCGCCTAATCTAAAAGCAAAGACAAACACAGCAGTGGGTAGTAGTAGATGCAGAACGTCCAAAAGTATAACTTCCAAAGTAAAAAATCAAAGCTACTGTGAACACAGTAAAACCGTCAGTTTATTGTGCAAGTATAAAACTTTCACCAATTGGCTTCCTCAGGCAATGTTAAACTTACAAACTGCACTTGTATTTAAAACTCTAAAAAGTCAAATGTTTAAAAAACAATTAAGCAATTAATGAGCTTTAATTTCTTAATTGTTTTTAAACGTGACTTTTTAGAGTTTTAAATACAAGTTCAGTTAGTAAATTTAATATTGCCTGAGGAAGCCTGTTGGCAAAAGTTTTATACTTGGACAAAAAACTGACAGTTTTACTGTGTTTCCAGTATCTTTGTTTTTAACCCTTATCTAAAAGCATTAGGTCAGCATCACTAAATGGCCATTTAAACAAATTAACCACTATAGGACTAATAAAAACTAAGTCTTTGCATGTTTGTTCTTTACTGTTGGTCCTACCTTCATGAAGGTTTGTTGTCCCATTTGATGCTGCGTGGTTGGTTCTGTCCTGCCCCAACTCCTCTTCCTGCTCTTGCTCCTTCGTCTGAGTGGTTCTTTGATTTGAATGGCCAGCTGTAAGAAAAATGCCAGTTACAGTTGCATTCTTGTCAGTAGAACTCATAGAATGACTGAAAACAACATTCTGTTCATCTGTTTCAGGATTTCCATTCTCAGCTGTATTATTAAAATTCTTAACCTCCGACACAAAATTGCTTGCCGCAGTCTCCATTTGAATGAGTGAAGCAATCCAAATCTGTGACTGCTTCATTACGTTTAATAGGACCAACTTCAGTTTCACTACTAGGGGAAAGGGCAGGTCTGCCACTAGTCATTTTAAACTGGATTTCCTCAGTCTGCAGTACTATCTCATT
Organism: Protopterus annectens; assembly: GCF_019279795.1. Classification (NCBI taxonomy): domain Eukaryota; kingdom Metazoa; phylum Chordata; order Ceratodontiformes; family Protopteridae; genus Protopterus; species Protopterus annectens. The sequence continues at coordinate 1,495,650,066 of NC_056744.1, read as the reverse complement.
CCTTAAAGGGGCAGCAGCTTCTGAGGTAAATTGCCTGTTTTCTTTTGGCCAAGAACATACATGATTTAATTTAAAGTCATTCAAGTCCCGAACAACTTTTTTTTTTTTTTTTTACTGATGATAATTTCTCTTCCATTCTTTTCAGTCTATCCAGCATGTTATAATCACTAGCTATTAAATGGAAGCCAGTGGAATTGACAATCTTATCTTCCATCAGCTCAATTTCTTCCAGCAATTCAGTTTCATAAGTAAGAAAATAATTATTCATCAGTCTCATATACTCAGAACTCAAATTTAAGTTCAGCTGTTGCCATTGCTTCAACAGTTCAAAATTATTTATTCCTGTATGTAGGCATTTTAATCATTTTAAGACCTCTAGGTACTATACCTAGGTCTAAATATTCTGAAAAACTTACCCCAGGATTTAGTAAACCCTACACAGAGTGTAGGAATAGTGCAGCAGCTGCTGCACGGAATATGTCCGCTGAGCAATCCAGTTAACAGGTCTCAGGACGTGCACGAGCACTCCTACACTATTCCTGCATGGACACCACTGCCTAATGCTAATTACCTCATTTTCTGGTGAAAACCATGCAAATGAGATGAATTAGTAATTCAGCAAGCAGGCAGTGGTCTGTGCAGAAATAGTGTTAGTTGCAGAAATGTATTCAGCTACTAGCTGAATACATTTCTGCAAATAAAACGGAGGTATGACAGCTCCAAATAAAGCATGTATTATATCTGTAAGCATGCCAATGGCCAAATATATGGCCATTGGGATGAGAAATAGTTTAATTTTTAGAAAATAAAACTTTTTTTTGTCTTATCTCGCCTGTTTAAGCATAGGGCAGCAGCTCCCAAATGGGGCCATGCCGAAAATTAAAAAAAAAAATGTAAAAAAGCAATTTGTAGGGCAATCTGCATTTTGCCATTATAGTCAATGACATGCAGAATGAAAACAATACCAGAGAATATTGGTTTCTAAGGGGAAAGGCTCAGTGTAAGTGTTGTAACTATGGAGTATGGCAGTGGTGTATGCAAATGAGGGAATTTATACTGAATCACAACATTCTTCTAAGTGTCAGACTGCACCTAACCATGTAGGTGCACCAACACAATTGTGTAAGCAGGAGAACAAGATGACATCAAAAGGGGGTAGGTAAGCACATTGGAGCTCTGTGGCCCGTGTTTGCCCTTAGCTAAGCACAGCTAAGGAAGGGTGTGTGTCTGAGGTTCCTTAGCAGTGTTTACATTGCCTAAATGGGTGTGCATGGTGTGCAGTGGGTTTTAAACAAAACAAAAAAAAAACAAGAACTAGAAATGTTTACATTTGAGCACCGGGTATGCGCGGTATGCATCAGGGCTTAAACGGGGAGGAGAACTACCATAGCTGGCAGATGGAATGTATCAGAGTCAGCCAATTACACAGGCAGCAGCCCAGCACACTACTATAAACTATGCAAACATATTTGTCTGTTTTTTCCCACAAATGCTACACCACTGGTGTACACATTCGGGGGATGATAAACAATGTAAGGGTGTAAAGGAGGTTCAAGTCAAGTATTCTTAGTCGATCCTTTTATTCCACATAAATGCTACAATATGCCACGAGTTTTTATCTAAAAAGCAGACTTCATCAAACCATTACAGTATATCAGCCCCTTAAATACCCTTATCAATTAAAAAGCACCAGTCAACATCCTACATTAATTAATTTGTATATTCAAGTTCTAATTGTTAAAATGCCTGTTGTAAAAATACATCAAAGCATAACCTTTCTGTGTAGAAAATATATTAATAAAATTCTTACCATTAAAATATATCCTTTTTTAAAAAATATGTATACATGTTTACTAATTTTCTTATAAGAATAAATGTATAATGTGATATTTTGACGCCATCTACTGACCTACCCTTTAAAAACACTTGAACATATACAAAAATGTAAAATATTCAAAGTAATGACTCAAGTAAATGTTCCTTCCACCTACAACTTTACTGCTATAAGCTTTAATAGTGGAACTGTTGAAATGTGCTCATTTAGCCCAGGATATCTACTAGCATCTAAAATTACCTGCCAGCACAATTCTCTGTACTCAAGGCGGGTTTCCCAAGGGCCCCCTCTAATGTCCAAGGGGACATTTTCAAAGACAAAAAATTGAAACTTTGCCTGAATACATGTAATAGAGTGCTTAAACAGACCATTTCTTTTATTCCGATTCTTAATATATGCATGTTCATAAATATGTCTTTTAACCTACACTCCGTTTTCCCTATATAGAATGAGTCACACTGGGAACAGGTAGTAATATACACTGCTCTTTCTGTATTACAGTTATAATGTTCTGTTCCCACTAAAGTGCTATCCCTACTAGTTATACAAATCCTTTATTTATTGGAAATGTAGTCACACTGCTGACAGGCACCACACTTGAAAGTACCTTTACGTTTACTACGTCTAAGTTTGTTGTTTTCTTTTCCTAATTTGAGGAATGTCTTGAGACTCTTGTCTTTCCTATAAATACATTTTAGGGGGGGCTGTTCTGCCGAGTGGAAGATAATTTTCAAAAATCTTTCCCATTCACATGTTAAAATGTTGTTCAAATCTTTATTGTCACTGTTAAACTCAGTAATAAATGTCCCACTACTATCTGTTTTATTCACTAAACATACATCCTACTTAGGTGGTACATTATTACCTTTGCCCAAGACAGGAACAAATTTTGTTTTTCTAAAAACACTCATTTCCCTAATACTCTCAACTATTGTAACAGGATAACCCCTTTCCAAAAATAATCCACTAAAGAAGTCACATTCTTCATTAAAATCTGTGTCACTAGAAGTCATCCTACTTGCTTGGATGAATTGCCCCTTCACTATACTCTTTTTTTTTTTTTTTTGGAAATAGGGGTGGGCACTAGTTTAGTAGAGGTAGTAATTAGAATATGTGTTCTTACGAAAAACTTTAGAATTTACACTACCATTATCCTCCTTTTCCAAAGTAACATCTAGAAATTGTAGAGTGTCCTTGGAGATGTTGTGAATGAATTTTAAAAATTCAGTAGTGGACTCAATATATGTCAACAATTCCTGCAATTTAGTTTTTGTATCAATCCAAAGGATACAGATGTCATTCAGGAATCCAGGAATCTCACATAATGCATCCAACATTGCCTAAAGTCTGATTGAAAGATGTATGTCTTCTCCCACCATGTTAAAACCAGGTTGGCATATATGGGGGTACAATTCTCCCCCATTGCAACCCCCTTCCTTTGGTGAAAAAATTCACCATTAAAAAATATAAAGTTGTTTTTTAAGACTATATCCATTAAGCCCAATATTACATGCAAGTCGCTGGTAGAAATTTTTTGTTCTTCTGTTAAAATAGCTTCCAACCAATTCATACCAATTAAATGGGGGATGACAGAGAAAAGGTCCTTAATGTCTATCATGACAAAAATGACCTTATTGTAATTGTAGTGAGTGTCTATACTACTTAGGAATTCCCAGGAATCTTTCAACATTTGGTTACTAGTACCCCAAATTGATTTAAGCTCAACATGTATGTACTTAGCCAGTGGTGCTGTTTTCAACCCCTCTGCTGACACTATAGGCCTATGGGGTGGGTCCCTAGGATCCTTATATACTTTGGGAATTCCAAAGATTGTGGGTACCTTAGGTCTGTCATTACTCAAATACTGGAAAGAGTCTTGACTAATCAGCTCTACCAGAAATAGGTCATAAAGCATTAAATCTATCTTCTTTTAGGCTATATGTATTTCATTTTTTGATACTCTTGTAGGCTATATGTATTTCATTTTTTGATACTCTTGTGTAAGTGTCAGTATCACCTAATAAGTTAAACATTTTACCTTCATATATATAAGGGTGCTCATTATCACTGCTCCCCCACCCTTATCGGGCTTCATAATCCATATATTGTGGTCTAATTTAAGTTTGTTCAATAAATTCCACTCATTTTTATCCAAATTAAAATTCCTACTTCTCAGATTGTGTGTATAAAAACACCTAAGTTCACTTTTCAACCAAGGTCTCAAAATTCTTAAGTTGGGGGTGAATAGGGGGATTAAAAAGGCTCTTACATTTTAATTGCCCAGTATTCAACTTCTTGTGATCATGAAATATGATTTCCAAATTCTATTTTCTTACCAAAAGCTTTAAATCCAGAATATATTTCGAAATGTCAGTCTTGACATATGGAATAAATTTAAACCCTTTAGATAAAAGTTTAAGCAGCCCAAAAGTAGGTTCCAAATCAGAATAATTAAATATATTAAAATTATCATAACTATATTTAAAACCTTTGGTGAAAATACCATCTTTATTAAAAACATCATTGTGTTTAAAATTACACTTTGCATAAGTGGTAATTAATGCCCCCCATCTCCCTCCCCGCTTTGCTCCTGCCCCATAATTCTGATAGTATTGAGGGGCTTGCTGGTTCATAATCCTCTCGGACCTGTGAAGCAGGGGAAATTCTAAAGGGTCATCTAATAAAATTTCTGTATCATTGTAATTATTACCCTTAGAGTTCTGGTACCAATTAACCCTGTCTTTTTATTGTTCATAATTATCTTTGGTGTTAATACCCCCATAATTCCTTTTGGGATCAGGGTAACACATTTTATTTTTGTAGTCCACCAAATCTCTCTCTAATTTCCTAATTTTCTTGTTAATATTCAGCTCACATTTCACATCAATAGCATCTAGTGCAGCAAAATATTTTTTTTTCTGTTCAGTTTCAACAGTAAATATAAGGTCAGTAGTAATATCTCTATTTAACTTTTCAATTTCAGAATGCAGTTCACTTAAATTAATCTAATTTTGTTTTACAGTCACTCTAGTAATATCCAGTCCAAAATTTTAAACTGACAAAACTAACAAAACATGTTAGGGGCTGCTGTCACTTTGATCTATCAGTATGTGCTAGAGGCTGAGGGTGGTGAAGAGGATAATGCTGAAAACTGTCCCAGAGTGAGGAGGAGGAGAAGAGTGTACAGACCCAGGGTAACCTACCAGCGACTACATGAGCTGGAGATAGTGGAGCGCTATAGGGTAGACAGGGACATTCTGCAGCAAATCATTGAGCTGTGCCAGCCACGCCTCAGAACCAGAGCAAAAAGAGGGGAACCCATCCCAGTGGATACCAAAGTATGTGTAGCCTTAAGAATACTAGCCACAGGTACCTTCCAAAGACCAACTGGGGATATCATAGGGATCTTACAGGCATCAGCATCCAGGGTACTCCACCAGTTTCTGGATGCCATGTCACCACATGCCGGTGAGCGCATATGTTTCCCCAGCACCCGTGAGGCATTGACCAGCAATATGTGTCTCTTCCACCATATAGCAGAATAGCCTGAGGTAGTGGGTGCTGTCGATTGCACTCACATCCACATCAAAGCACCACCCGGTGAGCAGGGTAGGTTCTACATAAACCACAAGGGTTTCCCCTCCACTAACTGCCAGGTCATGTGCGATTCCCAGGGCATTATCATGCAAGTGTGTACTGGCAGCCCTCAAAACTATAACAACCCCCACATCTGGCATTGCTCAGGGCTGGATCAGGGGTTTGCCAGGTGGGACATCCCATATAGTCATTTGGTGGGGGATTCTGGCTATGCACTAGAGCCATGACTGAAGACAACCAACAGAAATGCACACACACCCACACAAGAACACCATAATGAGGCACACACACAAACCAGTATCATTATAGAGCATGTGTTTGGGATGCTCAAGTCATGGTTCCTGTGCCTTGACATATCTGGTGGAGCCTTGCAGTACTCTCCAGCCACATGTGCACAAAAATACATAGTTTATGCCAATGCTACACAATATGATCCTGTGTAAACAGCTGCAGCAGGAACAGCATGGGGAAAGGCCACACAGCCCCCTCCATTGCCAAAGTCACCACAGGTACAGACGGACTTGGAGGAGGAACATCCTGAGCCTGCCCCTGTAGGCAGATGGAGGCATGCCAAGTATGCCCATGACTTGGCAAAGAGGCAATGCATAGCACACACACTGACACTGTAGGGACATAGGGTCTGGGACTGATACCTCTCTCTGACTTGCACATATGGTAAAAGGAATGCTAGATATTGACACTACCTATGTCTTACCATGTATAGGCAGCATACTGCATGCATCTGACATAGTCAGCCCTCGAGCACCGTCCCCAAAACTGCCTCAGGCACAAGGTAAGTCACTCTTAACAATTAGTGAATGGAGTAGTATGTTGTGATAGTATATCTATGGTATGGATGCAAGCATGCAAGGGAATTGGGTGGATGAATAGGATAGCAGCAGACAAGTGACAGCTATATCGGACAGCAGGAAATCTATAAAAAATACTGCTGTCACCATACTAGGCAGTAGTACTCAAGGGGACAACTCCCACCACAGTACATGTGGGGGGCCAACTAACTAGATGGCCATAGGTCACACACATAGATGTTAGTGAGGGTTACCATACCCACCCCCAGCCTCACCCAGCAGGACAGGTGTAGGTGACCATAAAGAAAGGTTGGGCAAAGGCCCACAAATGCTGGCAATGGTGAACATCCCTCCCTACAGATCTACACAGACATAGTACAACAGGCATGGCAGTTACAGTATGGTTCTGAAGGTAAGAATTCTGAAACTGAAATGTATGCCATTGCAATCGAATCTGTGTTCTCTACTGATATGCCTCCATTCTGTCAGATAGGGCACAATACAATACTAAATGGAAGCAAACAGAGTAAGTGAAATACCAGCACAGTCATTGCAAATGTGTAAAATTGTCAGGTGTGCCCCCCCCCCACATAGAAATGCAGTAATATTTAAACTTGTAGAGTAATATCAGCAAAGCACACATTGCCAAACCTATCAGAATTAACAAGATAATTTGCTGCATGTCCACAATATGTAGGGGTCAATGTGCTAAGTATGTGTGTGGTTAATATTGTCAGGAAGTGGTCAGCGGGTGCCCCTGGATGTTGTTTCTCAGTGGCCTAGGTACAGTACTGTGGTTGATAGGGGCATGTCCCAAGAACTGCAGTACCAATTAATCTGCCTGTCACCTACACCTATGTTAGCAGTTGCACACACTGTCTAGATGTCAATATCAGTCACCAGCAGAAAGCTGGACAGGCCATGAACAGGGAGCCATACATAGAAACAGTACACAGGTACTGCCATGCCTGTTGTACTATGTCTGTGCCCTACACAGTCAGTGCCAACTCTCAACTGCACACAACTTTTGAATAATGTATAGAGGTTTGCATCACATTTGTTGTGCCTCTACCATGAAATACTGGCTGTCTGGCCAATCAGTGGCAGACCACAAAAGCCATATCAGCCCTATAGGCTCTGTGGCACTTGTGATAACTGTGTGACAGTATACTACCGCTATTTATGTAGGAGTTCTAATCTCAGTCCTGACAAATGTAAAAGTGTGTCTGTTGTGTGTGTGTGTGTGTGTGTGTGTGTGTGTGTGTGTGTGTGTGTGTGTGTGTGTGTGTGTGTGTGTAGGTAATGTTTGTGAGGCCAATCACACTCAGTACACTTCCATTTGCCCTACTTTAGCACTGCTGCCAATGTCACTCACCTTTAAAGATACCTTTGAGCAGCCTTCAATCCTATAAGCTCTGTGGTGCTTGCAATAACTGCATAATACTATAGTGCAACAAACTAGTTAGATAGGAATTCTAATCTCAGTCCTGGCAAATGTAAAAGTGTGTGTGTGTGTGTGTGTGTGTGTGTGTGTGTGTGTGTGTGTGTGTGTGTGTGTGTGTAGGTTAAAGCATTGTGTCCATCCCACAACCAGTACATCTCAAAGTGCCATACTTTACAAGGGCTGCTGATGTTCCTCATCTTAGAAGTATGTTGTGACACCCTTCTACTTGTAAGCTCAGTGGCACATGCAATAAATGCATAACACTGTAGTAACAATAACTAGATAGGTAAGGGTTTGAATGTCAGTCCTCACAAGTGTGTCTGTTGTCAACCACTGTAGTGTTAGCTGTGGACACTCTGCAGCCCTATAAGCTGTGTGCCATGTGAAATAACTGTGTAGCAGTATGGACTCAAACACAAGATAGGTGGCTCTTGTAATCCTTTGATACCATTCCCCACTCAAGAATCATAGACAAACACACTTAGGCATCAAAACTTATGTCACTAAGTGGGTTGCAAACTGGCTGATGTGTGGAATCCACAGTGTAAAAGCAGTGGACTCCATGTCAGACTGCCAACCAGTCGCCAATGGAGTACCACAGGGTCTGCTCCTGGGTCCCCTTTTGTTTATGTATGCCTCTGACATCCAGTCCAACATGAATGGACTCTGGCTGACAATGTTTGCAGACAGTTGCAAGTTGGGGGCTATGTTCACATCCCCATATTATGTTAACATCCTGCATAAAGACCCCACTGAGGCCTCCAACAGTTGTCAGAACACTGGCCTTAGGCTGAAGGGAAAGAAATGTGTCGCAATTCCTTGTGGAATCAATGTGGTTCCCATGAATTACCACATTGTTGGTAGTCCACTGGACACAGATATCCTTATAAGAGGCCTGGAAACACAGGTTGACAGCAATCTCTCTTATGACCACTACATTTCCACTGGGGACAGAAATTCCTTCTATGTGGCATATCTCATAAGTAAAGGTGTTTCATCTAGGAAGGAAGAGGTCCATGTCTACCTGTACTCTACCCTCATTAGGTCAAACATCAGTTGCAATGGCCCATTTGCCATGTAGCTCACTAGACACATGCAGCCTCCACAGTTGTTGCAAGTGTACCTCATAAATAGGACCCTAGCCCTTAAACAGCTGTCCTATATGGACAGAGTTCAATACCTCCACGTATTCTTGGTCACATCTTGGCTATGTACAGGTGATCCCTGCTTGACTAAAAATGCCATGTCTGCCCAGCTGTGTTAGGAATGCCATATGTTGTGAAACTTCATTCTGTATGCCCCACATGCCATGGATACCGCAACCTCATTACTACAATCAACAGGACATGATGAGGGACAGGTCCATAACCCATTGAGTGGCCATGTTAGGCAATATATTTCACTAAATGTCAATCGGAGCACCTCACTGGCCCTCTCCAAGAGAAATCCAGATGAGTGGATGGAGAATTCAACTGTCATCCTGGGCATCACTCAAATGGCAATAGTCAATATACACTCTGAGGACAAATGTCAGGTGGCATGATGCCAGGGTACTCCCATGGGCTAGGCTTTTAATGGCTCCATTGCCATTAGCCTGGTACAGACCTATGAACACATGAACCTATGAAACTCATTACTGGCAAACGTGTGTGTGCATTACTGTGTATACAAGTGTTTGTGAGCATGTAAACCTGTAGGTGAAATTACTTTGTGGCCCTTCTCACCCACTCCACCCCCCCCATTGCCATACTTTGCGAGGGCTGGTGATGTTATTCACTGTAAAGTTACTCTGTAACACTCTTCACCCTATAGGCTCCATGAAGCTTGTGGTAACTGCATTACACAATGCTACCAATTACTAGATAGGTGGGGGTTCCACACTGAGTCTTTGAAAATGTGAGTATGTGTGCATGTGCGAGTCTCTGAAAGTGTGCAAATTTGCAGGAAACAGCATTTTGAGGGCTTATTCCACATGCACACTGCACGTTGTCATACTTTACAAGGGCTGTTGATGTTGCCCACATTACAGGAGCCATGGAACAGTCATCACCCTGCAGGCTCTGTAGTGCATGCGATAAATGCATATAACTATATAGGCAAGGGTTCTAATCTGAGTCAGGCCAAATGTGTGAAAGTGTGTGTGTGAGCACAGTATCCTGTGTTTGAGTGAGTACTATGTCCATTTGGAGGGTGGGTTTTACATTTTAGACAGTGGTACTCCCAGTACATGTCACAAGGTCCACTGTATGTGAGCCACTGTCTCCACCAACCTTACAATTATCTGCCAACACTCTTCAGCCCAGTAAGTGCTGTGCTGTTTGCATGAACTATGCAACAGTATGGACTGACTGATGAGATAGGCAGGGCTGATAAATCCAGGTCTGTCAAATGTGTGTATGACTGTATATGGGTTTGTCATTGTGTATATTTCAGTAGGTTAGAGTATTTTGAGTCCATTCTCACCCAGTACATCCCCCATTTTCATACTGTACAAGGCCTGGTGATGTTCACTTTACAGGAAGCGTGGAACACACTTCACCCTACAAGCTCTGTGGCATGTGCAATTAAAGCATAACACATTAGTAGCAATAACTAGATAGGCAGGGGTTCTAATCTCACTACTGGCAAGTGTGTGTGGGTGTGTGTGTGTGTGTAAAACTAGAATGGTGTGTCTGAGTTAGGTATATATCTATTGGGTGGACATGGGTAGCAGTTTTTGGCCATGGTACTCCCAGCACACTTCCAACATTCTACTGTAAAAGGGCTGCTTTTTACATCAACTGTAGAGGTATCTGTACAGACTCTGCAAACCTATATGCCCTGTGCAACGACTTTGTAACTGTATGGAATGAGCAGCTGCTCACAGTACTGACACACTTGTGTGCGTAGAGCAGTGTTTGGGAGTGTGTACACTTATGCATGACAGTATTATGAAAACTGTCAGACCAACTACACCACCCATTGACATACCTTACAGGGGCACGTGACATTAATCACTATACATGTATTTTGGAAATGCAACACACTATGAGCTCCATGCCCCCTGCAATAACTACTTAACACTGTACTACCACTAACTAGATGAGTAGGGGTTTCAAACTTAACACTGGCAATCATGATCCTCTGTGTGTGTGTGTGTGTGTGTGTGTGTGTGTGTGTGTGTGTGAATAGTACTCTCCATGTGTTACATCAACACAATACACACACATGTGTGGTGTTCACAAATCTTTGGTGTGTGCCACCCACTACACTTACCATTGTCTACTGTACAAGAGCTGCTGACATCAGCCAACATGCACTTACCTGTATACACCTTTCAGCCCTATCAGCTATGTGGCACATGCAATAACTGTAATACAGATCTGTTAATTGTGTACAGCTATACCCTGGATATGGCACACTTAATATGTTGCCACACTGCCATACCCCTTGTAGATAATGACTGCAGGGCCACATCCTGCTGGCACACAGATACTTAGAACACAAACAGAATACATTATGGAGACCACATTCAGTCAGTGTTAATAGCAACACTAGTGCATCATGGCTGGACAGCTAGACACTCTGACATGTAACCATTAAACATACTGGCTGACAACACTTTACACAGCATTACATTGCTAAACTGTACTAAGTTCACCTGTGCATCAGAACCATATTAGCATGTTCCTGCATCAATACTGGATGACAGGGATATGACACAGTTATCATCATATGCACAGGATGTGGTGTGGGTTAGCCAGAGGCTTAGGCTGAGCCATTTGGTTGACATCGTGTGTGTGGGTTAGGGTGTTGTTTCTGAAAGGGCCATGCAGATTTGGTGTGTGTGTAAGTATGGAGGTGCCCTGGCTGTGAGGGTGATGTGTGTATGTGTGTATGGATGCACACAGTCCCGCCATGTGGTTGCCCTACACAGGGATATGTTGTACAGCTATGGACCGTACATGGCAGGGTGTACAGTTCACCTTCTCTGGCCACAGACATGGGAATTGGGCCTGCCAGGGGTCCCACTGGCACCACCAGGCCCAAGACCAGATGCAGTACTACTCTCTGATGGTGACTGCTGTCTGCTGGATCTCCATCCCTGTTGGGACCAGACAAGACCACGTGCCCATGGGGTTTACTATTGTTGTTAAGTCTGTGCTTTGTCTGGCCCAATTCATACCCTTGATTGTGTTCAGATGGAGCCATTCTTAGCTAGCTTTGGATGTATGCTTCAGGTCATTGTCATGTTGGAAGCTGAAACCCCTCTCCATCCTCATCTGTCTTGCAGATGCTTGATGGCATTGGCCCACATGTGAGTGTTATTTGGAACTGTTCAGAATTCCCTCCACCATGTCTAGAGACCTAGTTCCAGCTAATGAACAGCAACCCCAAAGTTGGAAACTGCCACCAGCGAACTTCAACGTGTGGATGGTGGTCTTCAGGTGAAGTGAGATGTTGCTTGTGCTCCACATGTAGCTTTAGGGATAGTGTCTGTAAGTTTGAACCTTGGTCTCATTACACCATTGCATATTTCAACACATGCCTTTGGGAGACTTGATGTTATGTTTTGCTACTTGTACACAGCCCTGGATTATGTTTGGAGTCGGTAAATACTTCCTTCTACTTAAACTACCCCATAGGCCAGACTTATGCAGAATCTGGGTGATTGTTGCCACATGTAGTACACAGCCAGTACTTACTAGAGATTCCTGCAGCTCCCTCGGTGTTGCTGCATGTCTCCTGGCAGCCTCCCTGACCAGTTCTCAACATGTCTTTTCATCTGTTTTTGAGGGACATCTGACTATTTTCAACAGCACTGTTTTCCCTTAGTTAATCCACCTGTAGATGACTGCACTGTGTTCCATGGTATTTGCAATGCTGTGGTGATGTTGTACCCTACTCCTGACTGATACCTTTCAGATATGAGATCCCTTTGATGCTTTGTAAGATGTCTGCAAGCCATGGCTGCTTCTGTTGCAGGCAAATGAGCAAATGTCATGAACATACTGCATGGACACCAGACCATTATTTGGTGTTACATTAAGTCCCTGTACTGGATGGCCAGTGTGTACCCAAGTAGTGAATGCTGTCAGTACATCACAAGCTGCCTCCATAATATGTTATTATGAGGGTGTGCAAACATATGCATCCAGCATATTGTAAGGTTTGTATACCCAATATTTGTTGCCCAACATATTTTTCTGTTCTACAAGTTAATTGTTCATGTTATGGTCACATTACATGTTAGAAAAGGTGTGGAATGTAATATTGTGGTCTGGCGTTGTATATATCAGAAACACTTGGCATCTTAACAGGGGTGTGTATACTGTTGTATCCACTGAATAAGATTAATGTTTCATACATGTCCCTACTGTAGCCCCCCCCCCCCATTTTGTTGGTCTCTATCCAAACATCTTGCACTGACAGGTTGTGAGCTATGCTACAGAAATGGTACATATCCTTCAGATATGCCCTCATGGTAACCACTGTGATGCACTGCAGTTAACACCAACAAAAGTGAACATGCACATCATGCCATATGGCTAGGTGTGATAGTTGTGTGCATGGCAAATAGCATGGCCTTAACATGCACAGGGTATTGGCAAATCACAACAAAACAATTCCATACTCACCATCTACAGGCTGCTGTCCCACTTGTAGACCAGAGGGACCTAAATAGTTGTGGGTGAGAGGTACTGTCAGCAGACTCACATGTGGCCTTGGTACAGGGTGGAAACAGTATTTCTGCACATTAACAGTACAACCCCAATACTGCAAAATATGCTGCATATCATCATAGATGTGCACTTCTGTGCATTACAAAACACTGTCAACACCTACCATCTTATCTGAAATATGCATGTAGATACTATATAGATACAACTATGTAAGCTATACTATTCTAGAAATGTGCACTGGAGCCTTACCTGTATGCTCCTCATCGATTGTGTGGGTGCAACCCACCTCCACAATGCTGGCTTCTGCTTCCTGTCGGATTCTTGGGGTGCGTGTCAGTGGGGCCTGGATGGATGGGCCCCACCTGTCATTAGGTGGTCCCTGGCTACAAAAGCAGCCCTTCGCTGGGCATTACGTATGAGATTGGTAGCACATTACCAGACCTGCTCATACATTTGACCATGCAGGCCGACATCATTTACCCTGTGGACAAGGTCGTTCCACAGGGTGTTCCACTCCCGCAGATCTTGTGGTGTGCAACTGAACAGCATTACATGGTCCTGTGCTAAAGCTTCAATTATTACAGCAGTTTCTGCCTCTGTAAATGCAGGCAGTCTTGGCCTCTGCATTGCACCTGGAAGACATAAACAGGGAAACACATCACAGGAACCTCATACAGTTGTCAAATTGCACATCAACGGTGGATACTCACAACTACACCATAACCCTCACCCCTGGTGCTTGTCCCTATACCTGACCTACCTTCCTTCTTTCTCCATTCAGTCTACCTCTCTTATACACTTAGGCTCTGTCCACTAGTGCCTACCCACCTACCTAATCATTTTTCCTCCTCCTTCCCATACACTTAAATACCACTTTTTAACATCTTTCCCTATACTAACTGCTAAATTACAGCTCTATCCATTCTATCTCTACTTTTTGTCCTCGCCTTTCTCAGTTATAGTGCACTCCAAGAGTCACACGTACCACCTTGCTTACCTTCTTCTGTTCTTACCTCCACCTCACTGATTGTTTCTCACACTGTCCTGCTGCCTACCTTCCTTAGGTGTATCCCACTCCGTTCGGGCTCACTCCGCTCCCCTACCCTACCCCCAAATTCCACCCACCCCCAGTGCATGTACACTTATACCATTCTAACCACTTACACTTCCTCCCACACATCACTGTCAACACCCACTTCCTCCCTAGCAATTACACCACTTCCTCTTAATCACAACATTCCACCCACCCCCTCTATCCCCCTTAATCCTATCCTACTTACTTTCCACCAACTACACCCCTCCCTTTTTCACCAACAACGTCACCCTCATAAAACTCCTCTTCACACCTCTCCTCATATCCCATAACTTCACATCTACTTCACACACTTATTCTCTACACAACATACAACACCTTATCAAAACCACAACATGACTATAACATACAAATCACTCTTAATTCATCTACTATTACTTCTCATCCTTACTTACATCCACTATCTCACCCAACCCAACACCACATATTATCTTCCACCCACTCACTCTACCAGCACACTCCCCTTTTCTGACTTAAAGTCTTTTATCTCAATAGCCCCTGAACTCTATCCCATTAACCCCCATCTACTTTTTCACTATAAACTAAACACTTCTTACAAACTCTTTAGTCCCTTCCCAAGCTCCAATATTCACAAATATCTGAAAACCTATAACATTCAATCAAGGCAATCCAATCATCTTAGAAATTTAATTGAACATCTTACAACCATACTCCTATCTAAAGATATACACCCTAACCCAGGCCCAATCACCACTTCCTCCATATCCAAATCCATCCTACTTGCTTCTCTAAATGCTCAAAGCATAGCAAACAAAATCCCTAACCTACAAGCATGGCTTCTACATAACAAACCCGACATCTTAGCTATTTCCGAAACCTGGCTAAAACCTCATATAAAAGATACTGAAGTTCTACCTCCAAACTACTCAATAATCAGAAAAGACAGAATCCATAAAAAGGGTGGCGGGGTAGCTTTACTCTATTCTTCCACCCTATCCATTACTCCCTATAACAAACCCATTCCAAATTTCTCCAACGCAGAATTAACATTAGCTTTATTTCAATTAAACAAACACAAACCAATCTGCATAGTTTCACTTTACATCCCCTCTGGTGACAATGTCTCTGTTTTAGAAGACATCCTATCCTGGCTTTCTATCAATATCAGTAATGAAACTATTATCATGGGTGACACAAATATTAATTGGTCCTGCATTAATTCCCCCACACACCCCATAAACATTAACCTCTATAAATACTCCCAGCTCATCAACCAGACTACCAGACCCTCTAAAGATTTCTCCACTGGCAGTACCCTAGATTGGATTTTAGTATCTCACCCCCACTACTACACCGACAGCGGAACTCTCCCTGACTCCCTCAGTGACCATCTTCCCATATTCACCAAACGTCTTCCATGTCCACTACAAGCAACACATAATTACATCAGCACTCAAAACCTAAAAAGCTTTGACCCAGTAACCTTCTCAGACTCCCTAAAATCAACAAATTGGCACCCACTAAAAACTCTACCCCTGGATAATGCTGTTGCATACTTCAATACAAATTTCCTGAAACTCCTGGATAGTCTAGCCCCCATAAAAACCAAACGAATTCAAAACAATACTGCCCCCTGGCTTACAAAAAATACACTAACTATCATGCGACTGAGAGACAAAGCCTGGGGACACTACCAAAGAAACAAAACTTCCTCTACCCTAACTGAATTCAAAACTCTTCGAAACAAAATCAAAAAGCTTATCACAATAGATCGTCAAAACTACTACCCCATACTTCAAAACAACCATAAAAACAACCTTCAAAAATTCTGGAAAGATATCAATAAACTCCTAAAACCTGGCACTGCAGAAAACCTAAGCCCAGACCCAAGTGCTCCAGATATCAACCTCGCCACCCAATTCAACTCTTTCTTCTTAGACTCTATCTCTGAACTTACCACATCCTTCTACACTAACACCACACCATCTACACCAACATCCCACCTCCTTCCTCCACCCTCATCTCCTACCTCTCAACTCACACCTTTTTCCCTAAAACCCATCCCTACTTCTACCATAAAAAAGCTCCTGCAAAAGCTAAAACCATGTACTAATGCACCCGATAACATACCCTCATACTTCCTTAACATTGCTGCTGATGCCATTGCCTTCCCCATCAGCATCCTAATAAATCGGTCTATCCAAGAAGGTCTTATTCCCACACTCTGGAAAAGAGCTTTCATCATACCCTTACATAAAGGAGGGAAGAACTATGATATCACTAACTACCGTCCCATCGCCATCCTTTCTCCTATATCAAAACTCTTAGAAAAATGCATCCATCTCCAACTCCTTCCCTATCTCCTAGACAATAACTTACTAACCCTCACACAACATGGTTTCAGACCCAGCCACAGCACCATGACTGCCCTCCTTTCCTTCCTGGAAACAGTAAATACTGCCCGAGACTCCGGCTCTGTTGTATCCACTCTCCTTCTCGACCTTTCTAAAGCCTTCGACACCATATCTCACAGCCTTCTCCTTACTAAGCTATCTAACCTTAACCTATCCCCTGCCACTATCAATTGGTTCACCAACTATCTCTCCCATAGGCAACAAGCTGTCAAATGGAAAACAGCCATCTCCTCCTTTCTAAATACACCCACTGGTGTCCCCTAAGGTTCCATCTTGGGTCCTCTCCTCTTCAGTATATTCATAAATGACTTCTCCCACACAATTCCCCACGCCAAACTTGTTCAATATGCAGATGACTCTACAATCATCTGCACAGCCACATCCATTCCAACTCTCTTAAAATTAACCCAGGAGGCCTTCTCTGCCACAGAACAATGGATGAAAAACAATCATCTAGCACTCAATGCATCTAAAACCAAGCTTATGGTATTCACCCCCTCTAAAAACACAACCATTAACAAAACTCTACTCTCTATCATCAGCCAAAGCAACACCCCTCTTGAACTAGTATCTGAAAGCAAACTGTTAGGGGTCCTGATAGATGACCAGCTCAAATTCAATAGCCACCTACTACTAAACATAAAAAAAAACATTATAAACTTGGGATGCTTTATCGTCATAATAAATTCCTCTCCACATCTACTAAACATACTCTTGCTACAACATTCCTCATTCCTTCACTTCTATATGGGGCTCCCCTTCTAACAAATCTTCAATCATCCCTTAAAACAAAACTGTCCTCATGTTATAATAAAATTGCCAAATTCGCCACTGGCCACAAAGCATCTACCCACCACTGTCTATCTCTCCACAAACAAAACTGGCTTGAGCTTCCTAACTATCTCACCTTTACTCAGCTCTGCTTTGCCCATAAACTCATATTCCATCCATCTCTCTGTCCCTCACTCAGCTCCACCTTTAAAATGCACATGCCACAAAGAGCCCTAAGATCTAATAACCAAAATCTGATAGAACTGTACAAACCTCTTCACTCGCCAGGAAAAAATCTGCTGTCCTTTTCCCTGACACGCAATTGGAACTCCCTTCCCCCCTCCATTCGTACCACTGCTAACCTTCCAGCTTTTAAAAAATCTCTACACTCACACTTAACATCTTCCTGGGAATGCTCCTGCTCTCATCCTTCCTAGTCTAGCCTGCTTCCTACAGGCACCACATCCTATATACCAGAAACTATAAATTAGCTAAAGCAATAACACCCTAATAATTCTTAAACTCTAGTATTCCATTCTAAATACTACATATTTTCTACAACAATGAAATGCTAGTCTTATATAGCATAACCAAAGATTCTTTGCTTGTAATCACCTGTTCCTCTGTTTTTTGTCTTGAACACACATTTCTCTTTTTTGACAACCACTGTTAAAGTTTTTTACCACTGTTTTTATCAATTTGTATTAATTTGACTGAATGTGTTAATGTGTAAACTTCTGTAATATTTTGTATCTTTATTCAGGAGCTTTTCTCCCCAGGACTCCATTGAAAACAGGTACTTTGGCCCCAATGGACAATCCTGGTAAATCAACTGTAAATAAATAAATAAATAAATAAAATATCAGCTTGCATTGCACTCCTGGCCTTGATGTGTCATATTCCCCCTAATAATGGGCAGTTAATTACATAGTCCTCTATTCCCCATTCATTTCTGTGTCGAGAGATGACAGTGGCCATCTTCCATGTGGATGGGGTGTGGATGGAACCAAGGCTGTGTTTGACTATAGTGTGTGATGGAGCTGTGAGCACATGCCTGAGTTCATGTAGGAGGCAGACAGGGATGTTATCAGGCTCCATGGAGACTTGCTGTTGTTACCCTCATTAGGCAATATGTACCTGCTCACTGTTGATTAGGGGAGGGTTGCGGTTGATGTGCATATCCCTCTATATGAATGGGGGGACAGGGGGGTAATGTTCCCACCTAACCAGTCTAATGCAAGTTGCCTATAACCATGGCATGTGTGTATGAGCTGTGATTTACCACCAGTACAGGGAGAATTGTGTTGTTGCCTCTGAGACTCACAACATATGTGGAGACACCCTTGTGACTGACCTTGGTGGTGTGGATATGTCATCATAGTTAGCCTTACAGGGAATCACCTGTGACCTTACATGCTTGTTCATATAGAGGTGGACATGCTTCCAAGTTGTTGCCTGCACCTATGTGGCCCTGTACAGCCAATATAGCAACCTATTATGTGGTTTATGTATTGCTACTGTCCACTAAAGGGGATTACTCTACCTTGGTGGAGGCTGGTTTTACAGGTCAGGAATTGCTGAGTACATACAGCTACAGTGGCTATAAAGTGTACACACCCATATTACAATGCCTGGTATTTGTGCAACTGAAGCATGACACCACAATAACTCATTTCAAAACAATTCCCACCTTTAATGTGACCTATAGCCTGTACAAATCAATTGAAAACATAATCTGTTATGGGAAAGCATATGCAAATAAAAATCAGTACAATAAGCTGGTTGCATGAGTGTGCACACCCTTTAACTGATACATTGTGTAAGCACCTGTTGAGATAAATACAACATTCATTCATCTTGGATCGGAGTCTAACATCATGGCACATCTTTACTTGGCTATAGTTGCCCACTCTTCCTTGTAACAGTGCTACAAATGTGAGGGCATCTCTTGTGAACTGCCCTATTCAGGTCAACACAGAGATTTTCTATTGCATATAGGTCTGGGCACTGGCATGCACATTCTCAAACTATACTTTTCATCTTGTGACGCCATTCTTTTGTTGCTTTGGATGAATGCTTGGGGTCATTGTCATGCTGACAGGTAAAATCCCTCTTTGTCTTCAGCTTTCTAGCAGATGACCGTAGGTTGTGGGACAAAAATGATTATTTGAAAACTGTTCATAATTCCCTCCACCTTTAATAAAGGCCCAGTTCTAGCTTAAGAAAAGCAACCCCTAAGCATGATACTGTCACCACAATTCTTCATCGGGGAGATGTTCTTTTGGTGATGCAAATTGTAGTTTTGGGCCAAACATACCTTTTGGAATTGTGGGCCAAATGTTCAACCCTGGTCCGATCAGACCATGACACATTTTCCAACATGCTTTTGGAAGACGTGATGTACTGTTTGGCAATGTTTGTCCAGCCCTGGATGTTTTTCTGTGTAAGAAAATGCTTCCATCTGCTACCCTACCCCATAGGCTAGACATATGGGGAACACAGAAGATTGTTGACACATGTGGTACACACTCAGGACTTACCAGACTTAAAGCTCCTTCAGTGCTGCTGTAGGTCCCCTGGCAGACTCCATGGCCAGTTGTCATCTTGTCGTTTCATCCCTTTTGGATAGACGTCCAGCTGTTTTCAGCATCACTGCTGTCCCATATCTTCTCCACTGTGTGATGACTGTCTGCACTGTATTCCATGGTATATCCAGTGTTGTGGACTGTTTTTCTACTCTTCTCCTGACTGATAACCTTTCCACAATGAGATCCCGTCCCTTCAATGTTTTGTAAGCTCTCTGCCAAATATGTCTTTTGCTGTAGCAGGCAACTGGGTAAATATGAAATATATCCTACTAGGGCAGTTGAACATTATTTGGGGTTAATCAGAGTCTCTTTAATTGATGGCATGTCTGTAGCCAATAACACGGAATGTTGTGATTACAGCAAGAGGTGCATCAACAAAGTATTAGTCTACGTGTGCGCACATGTATGCAACCAGCATATAATACATTTGTTATGGTTAAATTGTCTCCCCTACCAGATTTGTTTGTTTTTCAATAGAATTGTACAGGTTATGGGTCACATTCAAGGTGGGAAACATTTTGAAATGATTTTCTGTGGTCTCATTTTCATACAGCACACAAACCTGGCATTTCAACAGCGGTGTGTACACTTTTGATATCCACTGTATATAGGTTTCATATAGCTGTTAGTCGTAGGCATGGACAGAACGTCATAACACAGTTGGACACTTCTCATCCTGATAATCATGCCTATTCTAGTACCCATATTAGTGTCAGGGTAATGCAACAACAAGTAGCTGTATACATGTATGTCTGTTGTATGCACCAAAACTGATATTACACACATGTACAACATGCACAACCTATTTACCTGACCACTTGTTACCCATGTTATTTGTTTTGTGCCTTCCAGCTGAGCATACGCACACATACATGTGCTCAGGTGATGCCTGGTATACATTTCTCTTATATGTTAGTGTGGCACACTGTATTTAAAGTCTTGCTGTTCAGTCATATCTCTCAACCTGTTATAGCAGGACTTCTGGACAATGGCACACAAAAATGGGTGGCAAAGGCGTATCAGTAGTGACACTGTATTAATATAGCTGCACCATACATAAGTAAATTGATTGAACAGTAGGCTTTGACATCACAGTGATAACCTGGAGGTTGTCCAACAGTCATAACTAGGCTTTTATGTTACAATGTCATTGTTCACAGATTTGCCAATGGTTTGGCTGACATAACACAACTGTATGTGTATGTGACTACAGATATCAGGCACAAATGTGCTTATTGTCCAGCAGAACACTGTACAGTTGAATGGTATGAATTCGCTATATCACATGCAGTTCAACACATACTTCTGCAACAGTACTTTACTATGCAAATGCCCTATATAGGTCTCTTAGATTTACAAGGCAAACATGTATCATACTCATAGTCACAGGTAACATATGTATATGTACAGCATCCCAGTAGCTGGCCTAACAGTCGCACAGTCAGTAGTGTTTGACAGACACTCCAGTGGTTGTCATATATGAGATGTCCTTTCCTGGGGTGAGTCAGGGTCCTGAGCTGTGATCTATGTAACTGCAGACAGAGCCAGATGCTATGGTCATAGGTGCTGTTCAGCAGGACATCACTACAGCAAGTCTTGTTGAGACATATTCTTTCAAACTCCTATTTCCCATTATTGCAGACCACCTACTGCATTCAACTACATGCTTACTTTTTTCACATACCTTTTATTTATGTATTTATTTGTTTGTTTTTTACAGTGCAGTAGGTAATATGTTGCAGTTACCCTTGTCCTTTCATTTATTTCTCTCTCCCACCTATAGGATAACAGCTGGTTTGAATAGGTGGCAACTTGCCTTTTGTAGATAATCCTCATGACCAGGTGATGGCCAGTGCACCAACTGATGTTCTCCACTTGCTAATTGCATGCAGAGAAGCTGTGTAGTTCTTCCAATAGCCAATGTCATGGCAACACACTCCTATAATTGAGTACTTCATGTGGACGTTGGCCCTTTACCTTGCCTGTGAGGAAGCCATCCTGAGGTGTGTGAGCTACAGTGTTACAGACAGCAGGGGGGAATACCTCTTACAATAAGACTTGTGGAAACAGGCCAACTAAATGGTAGAAAAGGTTCCAGACTTAGGGACAAAATGTAAGTATTGCTTTTATATGGTTTGAATACTGTTAGTTTAACAGGGTTTTGTCTGGACATACTAGTTCTGCCTAGATTTCAGTCTGATAAAGTTATGCAAGTTATGCATCTGCATAGATCTCAACTGTAGGGCTATCCTCATAATGGCCACAGGTTTGCCTGTGATGTTTGGTCTGTTCACCAGACAGGTGTTGTCCTTGGCAAATCAGTGACATACTCTGGTGATTGCTATCAGTAAATGGCAACATCCATTTGTGTTTCTGACTTCATATCCCTCAGGAAATATATATTACAAGCAACCCTGTAACACCAGCAACTTTCTCAGTGTATAACAGCAATATTTCAAATATGGCCCTGTGTTTGGGCCTCTCTTCTCCACTTATATGTTACTTTGCCCAGATGTCATGCAGTAAGAGGTTGATAAGTATGGTCTATCATTACTTAGTGCTGTCGTTCTTGCTATCATACCACTGATGTTGTGGAATCCCACACATGTTGTGGGGTAAGGGCCATACATATGAGTGCAAAGGCTGAACTATGTGGATCTCTGTGCAGTCAAGAGGTTGCTGTATAGAGAACACTCTTAGATGCCCTTGTAACACATTTTATGTGGGGAAGAGTAAGATGTGTTTTAAAATTAAGCTGTTAGAACATGTGATAGATATTACTAATAAGAAAGACTACAGTTCTATAGCTGTACATTTTAATACATTTTATCATGGGGACAGTAGTGGGTTACAAGGTAGTGTTTTGGAAAAAGTCTGTTTCTCAGTTTGATAGAACACTTAGAACCATTGTTATGTAAAGGATCAATGTACATTTTTAACATTTGATACTTTATCCCCTAGGGGGTTAAATGAGGAGTGTAATTGGAGGCTGTTTTGAATATGTAATTAAGTGTTAATTGCTTCTTGTATTTAAGGAAAGTATGTTTTGTAATGTTGTAATACTTGTAGGCTTTGGCAGAGACATCAGAGTATAATACATTTGTGTGGACTTCTGGCTGGTTGTTTTTCTGTTTACTATCTTCAGTCATTTCATTTATTTTGCAAAGAGGTCGGTGTTTGCCTGCCATTGTGTATGGCCTATCATGATTTTGTAGCAGTGTACTGTGTACTTATTAATTGTACTGTGTGTGGGGGGTGGCAGATATCAGTGGCATGTCTGTAGCCAATAACACGGAATGTTGTGATTACAGCAAGAGGTGCATCATCAAAGTATTAGTCTACGTGTGTGCACATGTATGCAACCAGCATATAATACATTTGTTATGGTTAAATTGTCTCCCCTACCAGATTTGTTTGTTTTTCAATAGAATTGTACAGGTTATGTGTCACATTCAAGGTGGGAAACATTTTGAAATGATTTTCTGTGGTCTCATTTTCATACAGCACACAAACCTGGCATTTCAACAGGGGTGTGTACACTTTTGATATCCACTGTATATAGGTTTCATATAGCTGTTAGTGGTAGGCATGGACAGAACGTCATAACACAGTTGGACACTTCTCATCCTGATAATCATGCCTATTCTAGTACCCATATTAGTATCAGGGTAATGCAACAACAAGTAGCTGTATACATGTATGTCTGTTGTATGCACCAAAACTGATATTACACACATGTACAACATGCACAACCTATTTACCTGACCGCTTGCTACCCATGTTATTTGTTTTCTGCCTCCCAGCTGAGCATACGCACACATACATGTGCTCATGTGATACCTGGTATACATTTCTCTTATATGTTAGTGTGGCACACTGTATTTAAAGTCTTGCTGTTCAGTCATATCTCTCAACTTGTTATAGCAGGACTTCTGGACAATGGCACACATAAATGGGTGGCAAAGGCATATCAGTAGTGACACTGTAATAATATAGCTGCACCATACATAAGTAAATTGATTGAACAATAGGCTTTGACATCACAGTGATAACCTGGAGGTTGTCCAACAGTCATAAATAGACTTTTATGTTACAATGTCATTGTTCACAGATTTGCCAATGGTTTGACTGACATAACACAACTGTATGTGTATGTGACTACAGATATCAGGCACAAATGTGCTTATTGTCCAGCAGAACACTATACAGTTGAATGGCATGAATTCGCTATATCACATGCAGTTCAACACACACTTCTGCAACAGTACTTTACTATGCAAATGCCCTATATAGGTCTCTTAGATTTACAAGGCAAATGTGTATCATACTCATAGTCACAGGTAACATATGTATATGTACAGCATCCCAGTAGCTGGCCTAACAGTGGCACAGTCAGTAGTGTTTGACAGACACTCCAGTGGTTGTCATATATGAGATGTCCTTTCCTGGGGTGAGTCAGGGTCCTGAGCTGTGATCTATGTAACTGCAGACAGAGCCAGATGCTATGGTCATAGGCGCTGTTCAGCAGGACATCAGTACAGCAAGTCTTGTTGAGACATATTCTTTCAAACTCCTATTTCCCATTATTGCAGACCACCTACTGCATTCAACTACATGCTTACTTTTTTCACATACCTTTTATTTATGTATTTATTTGTTTGTTTTTTACAGTGCAGTAGGTAATATGTTGCAGTTACCCTTGTCCTTTTTATTTATTTCTCTCTCCCACCTATAGGATAACAGCTGGTTTGAATAGGTGGCAACTTGCCTTTTGTAGATAATCCTCATGACCAGGTGATGGCCAGTGCACCAACTGATGTTCTCCACTTGCTAATTGCATGCAGAGAAGCTGTGTAGTTCTTCCAATAGCCAATGTCATGGCAACACACTCCTATAATTGAGTACTTCATGTGGACGTTGGCCCTTTACCTTGCCTGTGAGGAAGCCATCCTGAGGTGTGTGAGCTACAGTGTTACAGACAGCAGGGGGGAATACCTCTTACAATAAGACGTGGAAACAGGCCAACTAAATGGTGGAAAAGTTTCCAGACTTAGGGACAAAATGTAAGTATTGCTTTTATATGGTTTGAATACTGTTAGTTTAACAGGGTTTTGTCTGGACATACTAGTTCTGCCTAGATTTCAGTCTGATAAAGTTATGCAAGTTATGCATCTGCATAGATCTCAACTGTAGGGCTATCCTCATAATGGCCAGAGGTTTGCCTGTGATGTTTGGTCTGTTCACCACACAGGTGTTGTCCTTGGCAAATCAGTGGCATACTCTGGTGATTGCTATCAGTAAATGGCAACATCCATTTGTATTTCTGACTTTATATCCCTCAGAAAATATATATTACAAGCAACCATGTAACACCAGCAACTTTCTCAGTGTATAACAGCAATATTTCAAATATGGCCCTGTGTTTGGGCCTCTCTTCTCCACTTATATGTTACTTTGCCCAGATGTCATGCAGTAAGAGGTTGATAAGTATGGTCTATCATTACTTAGTGCTGTCGTTCTTGCTATCATACCACTGATGTTGTGGAATCCCACACATGTTGTGGGGTAAGGGCCATACATATGAGTGCAAAGGCTGGACTACGTGGATCTCTGTGCAGTCAAGAGGTTGCTGTATAGAGAACACTCTTAGATGCCCTTTTAACACATTTTATGTGGGGAAGAGTAAGATGTGTTTTAAAATTAAGCTGTTAGAACATGTGATAGATATTACTAATAAGAAAGACTACAGTTCTATAGCTGTACATTTTAATACATTTTATCATGGGGACAGTAGTGGGTTACAAGGTAGTGTTTTGGAAAAAGTCTGTTTCTCAGTTTGATAGAACACTTAGAACCATTGTCATGTAAAGGATCAATGTACATTTTTAACATTTGATACTTTATCCCCTAGGGGGTTAAATGAAGTGTGTAATTGGAGGCTGTTTTGAATATGTAGTTAAGTGTTAATTGCTTCTTGTATTTAAGGAAAGTATGTTTTGTAATGTTGTAATACTTGAAGGCTTTGGCAGAGACATCAGAGTATAATACATTTATGTGGACTTCTGGCTGTTTTTTTTTCTGTTTACTATCTTCAGTCATTTCATTTATTTTGCAAAGAGGTCGGTGTTTGCCTGCCATTGTGTATGGCCTATCATGATTTTGTAGCAGTGTACTGTGTACTTATTAATTGTACTGTGTGTGGGGGGTGGCAGATATCAGTGGCATGGGTCCCTTTGTATCCAGCTGTGCATGCTGCTCCAGTTGTTGGTGGTCTATCAGCAGTATATGTTTGTATGGGCATTTTGAGACATGTTCCATACCACCCCACAATTCCAGCTACATTGTGACCTGGCACAGGATATGTTGGGGTATTGTGTGACTCTCATGGAGGATATATCTGTGCACACAGCCATTGTACTGCATTATTTGTATGTAGCTGTGACTGTGTTGCAATTGGTTGTGTGTATGCACTTTCACACTGTTTGACTGTTTGTCAGTACAGTTCCATCCCTATAGTGTGTGCTGTAGCAGCTAATGCAGATGTAATTCCCCAAAGCTGCTTTGGGGTAGTGATGTGTTGTCCTGACTGTATTTTGGATGTTACTTGGTGACATGCTTGTCAGCTCAGTGTAGTTTTCCTAATGTTACATAGCTGCGCTCATAGGTCTCAACCTTCCAGGTGCTTGTAGGACGTACAGTTGTCTGGCTCATATATTTGGTCTGCTTCCCATGACAGGTGTATATTCCTGACAATTCAGTGGAATGATGTATGGAATGGAATGACAGTCAATTGATGATTCAGTCATCTGATATTGCATTCAACATAAGTTAGGACAGATGGTGTTACTGCAGCAACTTTCACAGTTTATCTTCCAAATTTTTACCAATGTGTTTCTATTGCCATACACTTGTCTCCCCACTTCATCTGGCTTGGTCCAGACTCCTAGTACTAAGGTGTTCTGGGGTATGACAGCACTGCAAGTTATTGACAAATAATGTATATCTATATATGGGTCCACTTTGTAATCTCGAAATACTGAAAGCTCGAATTTCAGTATTCCGAGATCACAAAACCGAAAACCCAAAAGTCCGAACGTTCAAGAAGGCGAGCCTGAGTTGTCCGAAACTCAAAATATCGAAAAAAGTGAATGCAGCTGTTGTTTTGTACAGATATGCACCCTACCCCTTTCACAATAGAAATATGCACCCTACAACACCAACAAAAGCAGTTACAAGCATTCCGTCTGTGTCAACACCAACAAATCCAGGAATGAGAATTCCATCCATTTCTATGCATTCTACACATTAACATCATATCACGTGAAGCATAAGGTAGTGCTGCCAACCTCCCCATGCAGGAACAGCCCCCAACATACAGTAAAACCGTGCACTGACACATTTGCAGGACCCTAGCCACAGCCTTTAGGAACTCCATCATAGTGTATTAAACCCTGTGTGCAAGCACAGATTCAAACTGTGCATGCCTCTGCAGCAAGCGATGCCTTGTAGGGGATGGCAGGCACTCACTCGCTAAATGGTTCCTCAACTTCTCCACCCTATCCTGCTCCCTTGCCAGTGTGTGCATAAGAACAGATAGGTTAGTGGCCTTAGACTCCAATAAACACTTCAGCCGGCGATGGCACTCCTCGACTGAGTTCTGTGTATGGGGCAGAAACAAAGTGTTGAGATCATGCACATTCCAGAATGAAATGGGGAATAAAGGGGGGAATCTGCAGGCTGCAGTGGACCATGTAGTGAACATCCTCTCTCCCAACCACATACCAGTCCCCAAAATACTTTATAAGCTCCTTCCCCTCTGGTGGGAAACACTCTATCAGCTCCTGAAATGCCTGTAACAATCCCCTTCCAGCACGAATGCAAGTGCAATCAAACACTTGACTGCAATCTGAAATGGCATGGTGGTGTTGTAGAGATGGGCTAGCCCTAACTGCTGCACCTTGCACCACACATTTCCCCGAAATGGAATAGGCACCCCTTAGACTTCCCACAGTTGATATTCTGCTGAATGGTCTTCATAGCAGCGATCTCAAAATCGTACAGGACATACCAGAGTGCAGTTTGAAATCCCTATTCAGCAAACAGGGCAAACAGATAGTTCCACATTAAGCTGTAAGCACACAGGGACTTCTTGCTCATCAAATAATGCATGAGTGGTACTGATTTACTGTACCCTCCATAATGTACCAGTCCATGTATGCTGTACAGCTGCCTGCAGATCCTCCCTTTGAGGAAGAATGTGCCATCCATCAGCCAGATGGTTGCACGGCTCAAATCAAAAAGATTATCGACAGTGCTGAACACTATCACTACATGCTCGCCCCCACCATCCGTCATCCACTTCTCCAGGAATGTACCAGTCTTGATGGGGTAATCCTGGACATTAAGTGTCCTCAGTGTTATTCCGGGGTCAATTGGGACCCTAGACACCTTTGGACACACCTGACCCACTTGTTGCAGCAGTGCATGCCTTGTCGGCAGGTCGGGAACTATATCGATTGATGTGGATGCTAAAGCGTCCTGTACGACCAGACAAGCGGCATCCCTGGAAACAGCAGCTCTGTGCTTCAGCTCTGCACACATGGCATACCTTTCAACATCAGGTGCATCCCCTGTGTGGCTGTGTGGTGCTGTTTTTAGTAGCCATTCACCGGTGGGAATGCATTCTTTTGTCAACCTCCCTTTACTTTTCCACACCGACTTCCATTTGCAGCATGAGTAGGTCCTTCTGCTGCCTCACTTTTCCAGATGATGCACATGACCTTCCACTATTAAAACAGGATTCCCCTTCTCTGACAGCGTGGTCTGGTAGACGCTCCCTATGGTTCCTGGTGGTTCATACGCAAATGCCACAGACACCATTTTTCTTTGGGTAATGTGTACAAGCTGTTAAAGGTATACTGCATCCTTTTATAAGTTTTTTGTGATTGTAGTATGCATGATTGTGTGAATTTGGACTTATGGGTTTTCGGTTTTGTGATCTCGGAATACTGAAATTTGAGATTTCAGTATTTTGAGATTACAAAGTGGACCCCTTAATATATATATATATATATATATATATATATATATATATATATATATATATATATATATATATATATCTATATATATATATATATATATATGTGTGTGTGTGTATGTATATGTATCATTTGAATCATTACTGATTCCACAGTGTTCATTCCCTATGATAAACTGACTGTACTGCATGATGTTTAAATAACATGCTACAGCTTAAATGGCTTAGTGGTAAAATGCTCTGACCATTGTGTACAGGGTCCTGGGTTCACGACCTGCAAGGGCTGTTTATTTTATTGCTGGGCAGAACAAGGGCTGATGTAAACAGAGTGATTAAGGCAGACTAATGACTTTATTTAGTAGGTGTATATGATTTCCTTCACATAACATGCCTATATGTGCTGTCATTATAGTAGCAAGAGGTATGACTATACTGTATGGGACACTTGTCTATACATGGGTGGTTTCACATGTTATATGCACTCACACTTCCATTGTACACCAGCAACACTACTGTGGTGACAAAGATTATTTACCAGACATTTTACTATTAAAGTAGTACTTTTAACACTACTTTTCCATGTAAAATGTGATTGCCTGTTGTAGTACTCGAGCCTTGGTGGAGTACCTCACCTGTGATCTTATTTGCTTGTGTCTGTGTATCTTTGGCCATTGTTAACAAACTGTCAGGATTGTGTAGAAGTATAGTGTGTATATGTTCTTTGGGCTGTGTAAGTAGGGGGTACATGTGAGTGTCATGGCCCTTTTCTATCTGACTGTGCATGCTGCTTTGATAGGGGACTCTGGAGAATTCCGTCAGTCAATACTAATATCCCTGTACTGCCTGTTATCTTTGCCAATTCATGTGTATAACCCCAGAGTTGGACTTGGATAATGTTATGTCAGTCTGGTTATAGTGTGCATGGTGCTTGGTAGCTCAGTGCAGTTTCTCAAATGTGTTATGTCCATATATCCATATATCCATAGGATGTACAGTTGTCTGGCCAGTACCTTTGGTCTGGTCCCCATAACTGTTGTGAATTCCTCGCACATCAGTGGGATAATGTAAGGATTGCAGTCACTAAATAATGAGGAGCACTTGAGTCCCATACTTGTGATATTTCAGTATGTTAGGAGTAATAGTGCTAGTACAACAACTTTCTCAGCTTATCTACTCACGTATTTTGGATATGTCTCAATTGTCATGCCTTTGTCCACCCACTTTGTCTGGCTTGGTCCATATTCATTGCACTAAGGGGTTCTGAGCATACCTCTCCACTGCCAGGCATTTTGCAGAATGTCCAGGTGTTTGGCCCATACTTTGGTTCTGTTCCACAGTTTATTTGCATTTGTCTTTTAAAATCACTGTTATAATCCAAGGATTTATGTCAGTGAATAATGACATAACATGTCAGTTACTATCCTCATATTTTTCAGAAGGTTCTGCTGAAATGCACCCTGTTGCTGTACAAATGTTTGGTTATGACAGCAATATTCTGAATATGTCCCTATATGTGGCCTACTTCCCTCCCTTTGTACAAGCCTTTGTACATGTTTCTTTCACTAAGAGGTTGATAGGTATGGTTCTGAGGTGTGGCTGCACAGCATGGTTTGTAAATACACACACACATATATATATATATATATATATATATATATATATATATATATTCATATCACTTCACTTTCACTGACACTCATTTCACTGAGACCAAATCATCTAAAGTTCATTTCACCTAAAACTCATTTCACTGACAAGTAATACTCTAAGGCAAGTCAAAGGTATATGTCCTTTTCCCCACTGTAGTGTAATCCTGGTGTTATACCTTTGAGTTGCCTTAGAGTACTACTTGTCAGTGAAATGAATTTTAGGTGAAATGAACTTTCAGTGAAATGAACTTTAGGTGATTTGGTCTCAGTGAAATGGGCTTCAATGAAATGGTCTTTCAGTGAAGTGATACGAATACACACACATATATATATATATATATATATATATATATATATATATATATATATATAAAAGAAATATATATATATATATATATATATATATATATATATATATATTCCTTCATTCACATATTTATATGTATATATGTATTTTATGTGTCTGTGTTTTCATATGTTTCACCAGATATATATATATATATATATATATATAGAGAGAGAGAGAGAGAGATGTATGTGCCTATATACAACACATGAATGATTCCACAGAGTTTTCTCACTATTGTTGTATGCCTTTATTGCATGATATGTTTGAAAAAGCAACAGTAATTCCTACAGCTCAGATGGTGTAGTGGTACATTGCTCTGACTCTAGAGTACAGGGTCCTGGGTTCAAGTCTTGGGACGGATGTTTTTTTGTCATTAATGTTAAATGACCAGACTGCATGATAAGTTTGAAAAAGCAGCAGTAATTCCTATAGCTCAGATGGTGTAATGGTATATTGCTGTGATTGTAGCGCACAGCTTTCTGGGTTTGAGAGTTGGCAGGGCTGATTATTTTGTTGCTGTGTAGAACAAGGGCTGTTGGATACAGAGTGATTAAGGCACTTTTAAGCAGTTCTAAGTGGGTCTTTGTGACACTAAGCGATGCCAACACAGTTAAACATACAGATGCTTAATCTCTGTTGGCTTCACAACGTGCAAACATGCTTACTCCCACTTACTCCTGCACTAATTTTGTTAAAAGAAAAGTAAAAAAGGGTGATCAGAAAGTGGTGAAAAAAGGGGCACAAAGAGGGAAGTACAGTATGACACTTATCTAGGGATGTGCAGGATGGGTATAGGAAAGGTCCAGAGCTGTCCATTTCTCCTACAGCAATGCCTGTGCATGTCTACGGAATTTGGAGGTGAATTTGGAAACTCTAACCCTGCAAGAGGGGTGAGGACAACATTAATGTGCTGTCAAGCCAAATGGATCGGATTACATGTGTCCAGTGGACATGTGTGAAATGGACAGCTACGTATGGGGCAAATTTTTTTGGGGGGAACAGATTGACCTTTTTTTTTTAAGATGAGAGTGGAATGTTGGGGAAGGATAGTAGGTACATTTGGGGAGGTAAGTTAGGTAGGATGACAGACAAGACAGCTGACAGGGGTGGTATACAGCACATGTGGAGGGTAAACACCTTGGATGGGGAGGGTGGTTGGGAATCAGATGTACATGAGTCCCTGAATTGTTACAGTGGGACTGAGGTCCCCACCCATGGGCAGTCACCACAGCAACTTCACGGCCCTAAAGGTGGCTGTGCTAGGGGCTGAGCAGGAGGGGCAGGCTGACCATCAAGGTGCTCCAGGTGGCCTTCAAACTGGAGCAGCTGATTCACAAATGGAAGACACTGTGCACCAATCCCCGGACCTGACTTTGGGTGACGGTCTCTTCTCCATGCCCACTCCCAGGGGGGTAGAGCCCCAACCTCTGAGGTGGCTCCACCTGAAGGTGGTGCAGGACCAATGGAACAGGACGGTCTGGGTGAGGTCCCAGATGTGCTGGGCCCTGGTGCCACAGCCAGATGAGGCAGAAGAGGTGAATCCACTGGGATCTGCCTTTCCAGATGTTCTATGGTGTTTTGCTTTAAAAAATATATTGGATTGTCATGAGCAACACATTTCAGGATCAGTTCTAATAGCATGCATGGATGTTCCAAATGACACCATAAAGACTTAAAGCAGAATTGAAACAGTTGCATAGCAAACAGAGCCATGCATATATGGAACCACAGTAGGCATTATAACAGCATGCAGGTTACATTGATAGCAACAGGCCACCAATGATAGTAGTTGAACAGTGAACATTATTATTCAAATAGTTCAATATTTTGTGTAACAGAGGGACACATGTCCCAACAGTAGGTTTGGAGATGAAAATATCCATGTAATATGTATGACGTATTGTTGCAGATAGGGTGGGGGGATAGTGATGTCAATTAGCAACTGTCTAGGCTTCAATTTTCCACAACTGTACTCATTACTCTCCAGGGTTGACCTCAATTTATATCTACCTATGGCCTGGGGTTGGACAGTGGGATTGTTGTACACAGTGCATTGGTTAAGGCTTCTTACAGCTAATAGAAATATTTCCTTACCTGGCAGACCTGTTGAAGAAATATCTGTTAACACTACCTGACTGTTTCTACACATATTCACATCTTCACAGTTGCATATGTGACACTGACTGTGGTGCTCTGCACTCCTGCTTGGTGGGTGTGCTTCTGACATACTCCACTGGGGTTTCTATCTGTCTCCCTGGTTATTGGCAGCAGTGACTACTAGCCATGACAGCGTGACACTTGAGGGACATGTGTTGGAACAAAGTGCTTGGTGTTTGTACTCATCTTGCTGTCATTTGCAGCCTTGGTGTTGGACAGTGGAAGTGTTTACGCAGAGTGTGTTAGTAAAGCCTTATTACAGCTGATACAAACATTTCCTTACCTGGAAGACCTCTGGAAGAAATTTCTGTTAATACTACCTGACTATTTCTACACAAATTCAAATATTGTTGTGAGAAAATATGCATACAGCTTACTACCACTCCTGGGATTCAAATTGTGCTTATTTGTGCAAAACAGTACTATAAGGTTGTGTTTCATCACAATGAGCTACTGAAGGACTGTTAATTCTTGCTTGACTTATTTCTCCCTAATACTCTCTGGTTTGCACAATCTGACCTTGTAGATGAGACATTCAAGCATGGCAGATAGTTCTTGTACTGTGTATTCATTAGGGTTGTCACCTTTCCCTCTCTGCGAGGGACAGTCCCACTTTTGGCAGTTGCGTCCTGAGAAAAACCTCAGTAATGACAACTGTACTGCAATTTTCAGACAGAATATATGTGTTAACCTTTCATCAGTGGCTGCATACAACAGTTATGTTCTACCATAAACACATACATATCAGAGCAACTACCATAGGCAATTCCAGTGTGACACAATAATCATTTATTTTGGAAAGGAAGTGATGTTCTGTCCTTTGCACTGGCCATAGCTATGTTCTGTCCTACACAATCTCACATTTTATTAAAAATGTACCACTATGGGCATTTGCAAAGCTGTCAACCCTAATATTCATACTTTGACATATTACAATCTAGGAAGCAATGATTAACACAAAGCACTGCTGCAGGGGATATCCTTTTCTATTTTACACATTCTATTCAGGGTTAAGATCTTGCTGCATGGCACATTTCATTATGTTGATCACCTGCTTTCAAGTTCCACAATCTTGGTAAAATGAGCTTCACTTCATTCTTGCTGTCAAAGGCGTGGTTACTGGGCAGAGCCTGTTCACATTTACATTCCTATCACAATAAGACAAGGTAAGCACAACAGTCTGGGGTTTTTACTTTTAATCAGCATTACACAGACTTTATTAACCTGATAACAGTCCTTTATTCTACTACTATTTGCTATTTATTTACCCTGAATACTGCAAGCTACATTTTTACTCACCAATCTCCCACTGCAGCCTTAACAGCCTGCTGGCATGCGTGTCTACATTCACAGCCCTCTCATCTGCAGCTGTACAGGAGATAAAGAAGCAATTATGCATACCTATCAGTCACATACTCAAGCTGAAGTTTATTACACAATAAGTGATATTCATTCTTACACACTTCTGGGACATTCCATGCTCATGCATCTTGGGTCCACTGGTCCAAGAGCTCCCTCTTCCTATGCTTCAGGTTAGCATAATGGTACTAGACCTGCTCACCAGTCCGAGGGATGCCAGTAGCAGTTGTGAGATCATGTGTGAGATGGTCTCAGGCCTCTGCTTTGTATTGGGAGCCCTGGTACTGGTCCTGCAGCAATCTATCTTCATGGACTTTTACAAGGAGTCCAACCATGACCCTGGACTCCTGAATGCCCCAACGCTGCACCTGAAAGTGCATACCCTCACCAGTGCCAGCCATAGTACCTGCCATGATCAGCTGTAACTGGTTATGACTGTATTCCCACCTATGAGGTTTAAATAGGGCTGACTTCCCACACTTTGTCATGATTGCATGATTTTGAATATGCTGAGCTAAGTTAAGCTGTGGGCAAACCTGCTCAGCTAAGGTAAGCATTGCTTAAAGGGGTAGATGCTGAGCACAACTTACCAGTGCACAAATCTGCTTAGCTACACTAATTCTTGCTTAGCATTTAGATTTAAGTAATGCTTACACTAGCTCAGCATAGCTGAGCACAACTTAGCATTGTTCATCTTTCATTTTATGGATTATCAGGATTGTGGGGTTGATTCCTCATTAATGACAAATTATGATATGTATATTTACCTTCCATAACATCTCCCTATGTGCTTTCATTACATTACATTTTGTGTGACTATACTGTATGGTACACTTGTGTTTATATGGGGTTTTCACAACTTAATTTGACTGACACCTCACATTTGGACCTGCTACACTACTCTGGTTGACAAATATATATTATTTACTACCTAATTATAAAAAAAAAAATAGTACTGCTTTCACATATAAAAGTGAACAGCCTTCATTGGAGATCAAACCATGAATGACTGCATGCAAAGTGGAAGCTATAACCACTACATTATCTCATTTTGTGTGTTTTGGTTGTATATTTCTATGTAGCTCCTTGGTATGTGTAAGCTAGGCTGATAATAGCTGTGCAACGTGCACACCTGCTCGGCTATGCTTAAACTTTATTGGAGAAGGAAAAAAATAAACGTACATTTCTGCCTCTTAGTGCAGGACATCTGGACAACTACATCATAAACTGGGGGAATGGTCCATATTTTAAATGATCCTCTTGGGAACATACTTACTTATTTGGTATGCCAGCATGTACACTGGCATACCAATCTGGACATTATCTGTGCTAGACCATTGTAGGGGGCTGTACTTATGTGTTATTTTAGAATATTTGTCCATGGACACTGTTATGATATCATAACTGTGTCTGCAGACACTGTAGTTGCTTTGGAATTGCTGTAGGGCAATTTTGGAGTGCAAGGGGTATGTATACTCTTAGAGCACTGCTCAGACACACCCCCTGCACTCCTTCCAGTTTCATGGCTATGTAGGGAACACAGCAGTATGCCTTTATGAATATGCAAGGCACACTGCTGTCCTATACGACCACAAAACCACAGCATGCAAGAATAACACTATTCTTGCATGGAGCTTAATGAATCCTGGTGTTAGTCTTTGCCATTGACGCTTTTCATACATCTCAGTTCTGGATTCTTAGGAACAAATACTTTTCTGCAACTCATTCAGTTCATCATTATTTCTGTTCCATCTGGAAATGTAAATTAATTCACATTCTCTTATTCTGTGGATGTCTCAAGTTAATAGAACTAACATTTTAAAAGTGTCCTTGATTTTTTTCTGAATTTGTCCCTGATTCTGTTGAACTTTGTACGTGATTGGTTGAGAGCTATGGGACTACATAACGCCAAGAGGAGGTTTATATTCACTGTTAAAAAGTGCTGTAATCTTACATAAGATGACTTAGCTGTTTGCATAGATGTATAAGATGTACCAAACACTGTAAAAATGTAGGTGGTCCGGGCTGTGGTTCCATAGAAAAAACACACACTGGTTGGTAGAACAGATGGGTCACCAGGAACATTAAAAAAGCAAGAAACATTCAAAAACAACTACTCGTGGTGTCCAAACAGCTCTTGAAGACAAAGCAACAAAACTATCCAAGAACAAAAACAACAGGAGCTCAATGCCACACATTATTTTAATGAGTAAAATAATAAAACACAACAAAGCTTTCAAATTACAAAACTCTTTCTCAGTGCTATTATACAGCTCATTATCTTTACAGGGTTTAAATATTTACACCAGCCAGTCATACATATTCTTAAAATCACATGGGTTATTAAATAGCTAAATGCAGTTAAAATAAAATACCATAGTAAAAGGAACACACAAGCATATATAAACAATGCCAGGACCAAATAAAAAAAACTTATAATGAAATCCAAAGGTAAATAAAGAATATGTTATAATATACGTATTACTAATAACTATACTAACTATTATTATTGAACTACTATTATTGGATCATCTTACAATTGAATGAACAAGTTAAAAAAGTTGTAACTTGAAAGCTTTGCTGTGTTTTATTTATTTTACTCATTAAAATAGTGTTTGTTGTTTTGTCCTTGGATATTTTTGAGAATGGAAATAATTCAACAGCCACCTGTGTATAATTCCGATCACCAAGGCTTCAGGGCATATAGCTGTATGTAGAACTGTAAATACTCACATTAAAATAAAACTAAATACAGGAAACAGTTCAGCAGATGTCTCCCCGATACAGATACAAAAGTAACAACCAAGGAGATAAAACTAGTAAAGTAACGCAACAATGGCTCAGATTATTCTCAGGTTAGACTTCATTTCTACCTCCTAACTTGCTGCAGCATCTAAGATGAGGACCTCTGGGTTATCAACTTACATGTCACTCACTTCTTGAAAGTAAATAAAACCAAAAACTGTTTTTCTGGCATTTAATAATAGAAAACTGTAAATTATGTCCAATGATAAAAAAGGGATGTGGCAGGAACTACTGTTAAAAAAGGAGCCTTACCCTGAATCAGGGAGACAGTAAAAATGGCATCCTAGTAACCAGGGGTTAATTACTCATCACTAACTATACATACCTTTGCAGAAAAGACAACAGTAACAGGATAACAGTAACTGATACCAGCAGAGTATAGAACATCAGGGCTGTCCTAGTTAGGATTCTGATGAGGAATCATCATTTTTTTTCTTCAACTGTATCGCTCATATTAAAATAAGCAGCCCCTGAAAATCACACTTTGAGGAAATAATTGTTGATGTATGGTCTTGACTCATGGTATCTCTATGGGTGGGCTCCACAGGGTGTTTTTGGCATATTATTAAATTAAATTTCCAAGCCCTTCTTGCAGGCAGACAGTTCTGGTGCCCAGTTGTGCACCAACCTGGTGTTGAACCCAGGACTACCAAATGGTAATCCTGTGCCTTAACCTCTGTATTAGGCTGGGATGGAGAAATGATGATAAACTTTAAAGATGTTGTCTCATTGCTTTCATAAAAAAGGATGAGGTTACCATCTCTTGCATGCTTCTTAGTCATTTCAAATTTTATTAGAGTTTTTCAAGTTTTAGCTTTTGGTGTTTAGGCCCTGCATCTGAGCAGGTTTCTGCTTGTCTGTACCAAGTAGAACTGAGGTGGGCTACCAGCCAGGGCTACCAGCCACAACTCTAAGCTGACATACCAGACTACTAGAGGCTTCTGAGCTTCCAAAAAAACCATAAGTTGCCTTTTTGTTTTTGTCTATTTATACTATTTACTGCAATTTTTATTGCCTGCCACCTACTTTTATATTGTATTTATTAACTGTGTAATAAACTACACTGTTATACTACAATTGTCTGCTCCACTGTGCCTGTAAAATCATATTTTATTGCTGTTTTCACTGTTTAGCAAGCTTTGTTGTTGTTTTCAGTGTTTAAGTATTTACTGGTATTTTTTCACTGTTTTAAAGTTATCTTGTCTGCCTGCTCTGGTTTTCCCATCAATCAGTACTTAATTAACTGATTTAACTATTTAAATCATTCTTTATAGCCTTTTGGCTGGTTTTCTGCTGTTTTAAACATTTTTCAGTGTCTCGTTGCCATTTTTCTGCTATGTTAAATATTCTCTAGTGTTTCTGCTGAAACTAAGGTAGCTAGTAGCTGTAGCTTAGTCCAGAACCAGGCCTGCTGCTTCTGGAACTGTTTGTAGTGGCTTGATTGTTCTGAGCATGTTTTCCAGGCCATCTTGGATTAGAAGGGGCCTATCTGCACTTTTCAGACAGAATTATGTTTGACTGGCACCTGACCAGTAAAGGGAGGCCAGTCTAGGGGTTGGAATAAGCATCCTCATTGGTCCTTTATAATTTTTTTTTCATGTTTTAGCTTCTGATATTTATGCCCTGCATCTGAGCAGGTTTCTGCTTGTTTTCATGTCATGCAGCACAATTGTACTACCTTGCAATTGTGCTCCGAAGCCAGACAGTTAAATTCAACAGGCAGAATTTCAACACATTTTCCTTTAAAACCCAGGCAGAAATATCCATTCACTGAGCTCCTCCATGATAATTTCTGAAAAACACTCCTAGTGACAGTAGTTTTTAACCTAGCATTATGGACAATTGGACTACCCTCATTTCTGCTGCCAACCTTGTTGACTTGGGTCACTTGAGACAGTGAAGAAAGTGCCTCTTGTACACAGACAACCCTGTACTAATAACATAGTCTAGTGCAGAGTGTGAAAAATGTATTTACAATAAGAATCTATGCTCTCTCTCACTCAAAAGTAACACGGAGAGAGTTGTCACCTCACCCACCACTACATATTCATATAGTACCACTACTTATACACATACCACTACACATACACATAATATGCATCAAACACGTAAATCCACATACATGGAGGTTCTCTCGAAAAACTTACCGAAACACCAGAGTTCACCAAAAACAGCTGACACAGTCTCCACAACAACCATGACACATAGCAACACCAGTGTCTCACCCACCAAGCCTGAGGTATAACACTCAAAAAACAAATTTTCTTGTCATTGGAGACTCAATAATGAGACATACGATTGTCCCACTCACCACGCACCAGGTTGGACAAGGAGATAGTCATGGTCAGCTGCCTGTCTGGTACCAGGATTTACCAAATCACACATGTACTCAGGTCTCTCAGCATCAAGTACTGTTATGTCTCTCTCATAGTTCATGTTGGTGTGAATGTCATGAGACATACCTCACTGGACTATATGAAGAGAGACATGGTCAAGCTCTCTGAGTATGTGTCCCAGGCAAGTATGTTCCTAGCCTTGAACAACATACTACCCTTACCTAGAATGATGCCACAGCATAAACAAAAAATAATTGATTTCAATAATTGGCTTAGTTTTTGGTATCATTCTAAGGGGATCCATTTCCTGTCTGCCTGGGAAGCCATGGTTGACAGATCTTGCTGCTTTGCCAGAGGTGATTTGCACCTGGCACCCGTAGACTTTAGGCTGCTGGAAAAGGCTCTTGCCTCTCACATAGTGCTTTTTTTATGCAAGGTCTCATAAACAACATTACTGACATAAAATTAATCAGTCTGAGCAAGATAAGGGCCATGCTGCTAAATGCTAGTAGCTTAAACCAAAAATTGCACTATATGGAAGCACTCTTATCACTAGAAGATGTAGATGTCTGAACAGTCAAAGAAACCTGGCTTAAGGCCTCAGAAAGTACCCTGCAAGGCTACAATGTCTTCCACACCTTTAGAGTACAAAATGAATGTGTGAAAACCAAAGAGGTGGTGTTTCAATCTATATTAGAAATAAATTCACCTCATGTCTAGTTAGACTGGTCAACTCCATGGAGTTACTCCAGGTCCAGGTTACGATGGGTAAGACACCCATTCAAGTCCTAGCCAAAATGTCCCTTGACTTTGTGAATTCAAATGCCCTGGAGCAAATTTCCCATACCCTAAGAAGGGGAACAAACATTTTAGACCTGGTCCCCACCAACATGTTAAACAGGTGCACTGCTGCAACTGTAGGACCCTCATTAGTTAAAACTGACCACAAACCAGCCACCTTTGAACTGGCACTAACACCAGAACTCACAAATGGTGAAATTAGACTAAAAAACTTCACCAAGGCAAATTATACCATCCTAGGTGAAGGTATAAATGCATTTCAAGCCCAACCCCAAGCTGAAAGTGGTAACTATGCTGAAGCTTAAACTAAAGCTCCGTAAATCACTTTCATAAGTGTATAAACTTGGCTGCACCAGATAGAATCAAAGCCAGAGCCCCAAGTAAAATCAAGCTGTTATTGCCGACTTCCAGCATCAGCAAACTATACAATAAATGCAAAAAGTTGCTGTCCAAGAAAACAAAGACTAGAACCCAACAATGGAAAAGCACCCTCCTCAGCCTTAACAGGCAAATAAGCCAACTTGTCAAATCCTCCAAGATCTCCTTTGAGAGAATCCTAGCAAGTACTGCCAAGGAAAACCATAAGGCCTTTTACAGCTACGTACATAACCTAAAGGGTAGGACCCAAGCATGTGCAAAATGCTAGCGGATAGGTTTGGTGAAAATTTCACTCCCTTATCCCCTCCTAACATACAACAAACCCTCCCCCAAACTCCCCCTCCACCTTGCATATCTGAAGAGCAGGTCCTCAAAGCCCTATCTAAGGCAAAGAACATGGCCTCTATGAGACCAGATGACATCCCAGGCTGTCTTCTAAACAGGCTAAAACATGAACTAGCATCACCACTAAGTACCCTTTTTAATCATAGCCTAACCACAGGCTTTGTTCCTGTGAATTGGAGAACAGCTACAGTTATTCCCCTCCACAAAGGTGGCCCGGCAACAGTCCCGGGGAATTACAGACCCATAAGCCTGATCAGCCTCATCTGTAAGGCCATGGAACCTATCATTATGGACCTCATATATAAAGACAAAAGTGACCTCCAAACCCTGGATCCTACCCAATTCGGCTTCATGAAGAGCAGATACTGCCTGTTAAATCTGGTGCATTTATTTGAAAGTGTGACCAAGGCCATTGATGAGGGCAAATCTGTCCACATACCATTCCTAGACTTGGCAAAGGCTTTTGACATGATCCCACATTCAGGTATTACCAATAAACTTAGCAAACTGAATGTAACCCCCTTCATTGTAAGATGGGTTGCCAACTGGCTCACAAAGTGGATACACACACTATTAAAGTGGGTGACTCCACATGAACCAGCAGACCTGTTACTAGCGGGGTTCCATAGGGGTCAGTGCTGATTCCCCTACTGTTTGGTATATACTTCTCAGAAGTTCAGGTCAAAACTAAAGGGTTGTACCTGACCAAGTTTGCAGATGACTGCTAACTAGGTGAAATCATTGAATCCCCAAATGATGTCAGTATACACCAGGATGGTCCCACACAGACCAACGACTGATGTATTAGTCAACGGAATACAAAGAAATGCATAATTATTCCCTTCAGCACAAACAATGTCCCTTCACGCTATCAAATCTGTAATAATACCCTTAGTACCCATGAAGTGGTAAGGGACCTGGGATCACAGGTTGACTTTGACCTTAAGTTCAACCACCACATGTCTACTGTTGTAAGGAAAGCTTTCCAAATAGCTCACTTGATTAGTAAAGACCTCGGCTTGAGAGAAAAAGAAGTTATAACCCCCCCTATACTCTACACTTATCTGGCCCATAATTGAGTTTAATGCCCATTCAGTGTGTACTGTACTAAGCATCTACAGCAATTAGGGAGACCTACGAGGTTTCTACCAAAGAAGATCAAGGGCATCCAGCATGCGACTTACATGGACCGACTAAAATCCCTGTCACTATACTCCATATCAAACAGACTTCTTAGGGGAGACTTATACCTGGCCTACAGAGCAACCCATGACCCAAACCTAATGAACTTAGTGCATATCCATAAATCAAATGAGTCTAGGCCTACCCCTTCCAGGGACTTAACTATGACCTGCAACTTAAATATGACATGCTGGAGGGACAGATTTATCTCCCAGTGACTACCACATCTTTGGGACAGGATACCGATTCATATGAAGCAGAGCACTTTATGACACTGTTCAACAGGAACCTGGATGAGTGGATGGGGCACTGTAAATTCTTGCCGGGGGTAGTGCTCACAACCCTCCTGGACATGGGCAGTCATCACTGAATGCAATCTTAGGTATTCACTAGTGCCTCAATGGTATTACATTGGGTAGAAACATCTAAGAGTAAAATTACCTCTGGGTTGATAGACTAGGCTAGTAATATCCTATGATCCTATGAACATCATTGTCAACAACTACTCAGTAGAGCTATACATGGTCTGATTCTTCTTTTGCAGAAATACTTCAGAGGTTCCACTGTAGTTCCAGATGTACCTTTAGCTCAGCTTGACACTAGTAGCTAGCTGTCTATTTGTAATCAATCTAACTATGTCTGTCTTTCTCTTTTTTTTGACTGAACTATCCCTCTAGGCCTATAACCTCTTTTCAGGGGAGACCAGAGGTGGTATCTATACTAATAGGGAAAATTTGGCTCTGGCATTGGAGAACTTCCCCTTTTATTTTTAATAGATGCTGAGGGATCTTTTACATCCATCTGAGTTACCACTGACTTAAGCAGCTGGGACCTTGCTTTAATATCTCTATTACAAAGGATGGCACACTCAGGAGTGCAACACCTTAGTAATGCTGCATCACAGTGTCAGCAGTCCAGTCAGTTAGAGTGGGAATAGAACCCACAGCCTTCTAGTCCTTTTTTTTGATTCATGGCTATATAATCAAGTAATAATGCCCCAAAGGGTGTGTGTTAACATGTAATTAATACCTGCCCACGGGTGTTAAGAGGCCTAACACCGCAGGTGGAGGGCCTCTACACCCCTGGAAGGGTGTTAATTACACATTAACACACACCTTGGAGGGAATTATTGTGCTTAGAGAATGGGCTCTCTGTAAAATTGTTGTGTTTTACTTGCTTATTTATTTTTAAGTACTATATTATTTTTTATATATTTTTAATGTAAAATAGTTCTTCTGCCTAATGTTTCAAACTTGCTGTAGTATATGTTAATGGTGTTGGAGGAAGCATTTACAT
The DNA here is from genome assembly GCF_019279795.1 of Protopterus annectens. Taxonomy (NCBI): domain Eukaryota; kingdom Metazoa; phylum Chordata; order Ceratodontiformes; family Protopteridae; genus Protopterus; species Protopterus annectens. The sequence continues at coordinate 1,495,606,195 of NC_056744.1, read as the reverse complement.
CAAGCATATATAAAAAAATAACAATAGTGCTTAAAAAAAAAGCAAGTGAAACACAATTTTACATACAGCCCACTCTCTCCCATATATACATACGCAGTCTCTTCTGCTTTCACACAAACACATAAACACACAGTCTTCTCTTTCATATGCACATTCACTCACACAAGATTGGACTCACTCTCTCTCTATCTCTCTCTCTCATACACAGTCTCCTCTGCTTGCATTTATGCATTCAGTCACACATCACTCTCACTTTCTGTCTCACACACACACACACACACACACACACACACACACACACACACACACACACACACACACACACACACACACACACACACACACACACACACACATACCATACGCAGTCTCTCTGCTTTCATGCACACATTCACACACATGCAGACAGAAACATAAACATACACTTTTCTGTTTTGCTCGATCACGCTCTGTTACTGTCATACATGCATACACTCTCACACACACACTTTATTTTAATTTTTTTCTTTTTTTCTTTTACACTCACTAAACAGCAAAAGTGCTGCTTAGCGAATGTAAAATAATGGCTTGCTCTCTCTCTCACTTTCACTGACCTGCACACATGCGCTCAAATCGTAAACACGCACACTTGTGTGAGCGAGCACATACACACACACACACACACACACACACACACACACACACACACACACATTTTTCTTTTAGTTACCATTCCATTTTCTGAGTCTGAGCTCATGAAGTGGTGGACTCATTCCTCTCAGTGGGCATTACTTGTACATTAATACCCTGTCAAAAAATGCTCATTCTTCAGTCAGGGTACTGATGTACAGTTTGCCCATTGTCTAAAGTATAGTAACATAAAGGCCTTGAAAAGGGTAAATGTTTTAAAAACAAGACCACTGTGTAATGTTTATTTCTATTTTATATGCACACCCTTAAAGTGATATCATGAACATGAAGGTATTTGTCCATAGTTTCTATACACAATAAAGAATTGTGAATATCAAAAAGTCATGTTAAGTACTTCAGAACTGAAGATAATTTATGTTGTGTATCCAGTACTACTTAATCTGATGCAATCCAATGTTATATAAAAGCAGTATCTAGTTAATATCTCTTTACAGGGAGTGCAGCCCTCCTGTGGTTGTAGTTAGCAAAAAAAAATAGTAGCCCGTGAACAACAATAAATGTTGAGGTCTCCGGAAACAGGAAACATTTCTTTCATTGATTCATACATTTATTTATTTAGTAATTAAATAATTTGATTTGTTTTTTTTTCCCTCGTGTTGACTGGAATAGTGCAGGTGAAAAGTCACATTTTTAGTAGAGTTCTGGTGAGTTAAACTTCAAATACAGTCTGAGCCATATTTATACAAAAGCACAAGTGAGAAGAAAAACTGGCATTTTTAGTGTGCAGATTAAATATTTGCCCTTTCTAGTTTCGCATATCACTTCCAGCAGTGTCATAAGAGGCAGACTGCAACTATATGAATGTTGGAGTGATATCCATTATGAACAAAATCAAACACATTTAAACATCTACTTTCTGTGTCAGAACAATATAATGCAATGATGTCTACCATAAGTGAGTAATTACTAATTCCATCCAATTATAACTTAATTCTAGTACCAAAATTTGTTTCGTGATTTTTAGCTTTGGTTGTAAATTTTTGCTGTAATTTTAGTAGTTTTGTAAATAGGGAATTAACAAGTATATCCTAGCAATTTACTTATATGATTTTTTTTTACTGAAAATCAGCATAATCATTTTGCATTTTGCACACATTTTGGATCTGGTACCAGTGAGGGTGGGTAGCATTTTTTTATAAGGAAAACACTTCCCATACATAGGAAATACTTGACAACAACTAATCCACAGTACTTTCAACATGTCCTTCTTTGAATACGTTAGGCATTTGATTGCTTTGACCTAACAGTGGTTTACTGACTCATAAAAAATCATAGAGTGCACTTCATTTTCTGGATAGAGACTTAATCCCCAGCAGGGTGGGCATCTCAGTGAAATAATTGCCAAAACCCATGTGTTTTTTGAACCTAGACTCTGCAGGACAGCCTCCCCACCCTTGCAAGGATAATTATTTCTCTGTAACACCTACCCTGAAGGTCATTATTGGATTAAGAAAATGAGCTATCTGTCAATTTGTTTTGCATTTGGTTTTAAATAATTTTTTCCACCTAATTCACCTAATGTTTAAAAATTGGTCTAGAAGTGGTAATTGTTTTTGGAAGAAGTACTTTACATCTAAAATAAAGATATGTAACTATTAAACATGGGTTCCTATCATGAAATCAAAGAGGCTTTGAAGATCAAATGGCTTTAACATTGGAAATGCCATTCATCAATGTTTTTTGTGAGATTGCGGTACAATAAAGATCGGAAAATTTTCCATTTCCTCACTGTACTGTGATCTCGAAGTCGGTATATATAATTAGCAGGGGGTGTGGGGGGCTAAGATCAACATTGAGGTATGGCATTTTCGATTTTATAATATAGACCCATTAAACACATATTTCAGCAAGACTATTCAGCAAGCACACACACTCATACACACAGAAACACAGAAACACACACACACACACACACACACACACACACACACACACACACACACACACACACAAATTTTCATTATTTTTTCTTCCCATATATAAGCAATGATTACACTATTGTCTGAAGTGAATTACTGAATGTCAATGATTTGATGATTTGCAGAGAGAAGAGATGACACTAATCATGTATTACAAAATGGGTGATGAGAGAATTAAATCATTTCAGGAGTAAGAAGAAGTCCCTGCGGATAATTTCACACTGTGTGTTACAAGAACTGGGAGATGTTGATATTTTGTACCACATTACTTGGCATGCCACTGTTATTACAGCTTTAGGTGTTGGGGTGACTTAGAAGCTATATTAGCTCTAAAGTGTACAAGTCATTTGTTGTGCCAGCTCAGAGGGGTTTCAAGTTACTTTTTCTTTTGTTTAGTATCTTGTGAGGAGATTATGATTGAATTATTGATGTAAGAAATTGCTTAGCAACAATAATTGTTTTTTAAGGCTCTTGGATGATGTGCTATTGGTAGGCACTCTTATTTTTTATGGTGCTCCCATATACACTGATTCACCCCTTTGGAACTAAAAAGTCAACCTTCCAGTGGGGTTTTCATATTGTCTGAGCCTATTTTGAAATATGTTTAGAAAATTACCATCTTAAGGATTTCAGCGTGTACCCAGGATACTGCACAATTAAGAGCAAAATTGGATATTACTAAACAAGGTAGTTTTATGATTAATCAAGTGTTATTAGCTGAAACTGAACTGATGTTGGAAAAACATTAATAAATGTTCCCAGTGAAATGGGCCATAAAGGAAAGGGTAGATGTAAAATACATATTGATAGTTACGTGCAGCTAATTGATATGCATGGTTTTGTTGATAAGGAAGCACATGGTCTTGTGAATATGAAAAATTTTCTAGATAAGAAATTGCATGCAAGTGAAATAGAAGATTAAGATATCTTATTAAAAAAAGTTTCAATTAGGAAAGTATTTTGGCAAGTACCCTGTCAGTATGGGATGTGAATGTTAAAATGGGGTCTGTTGTAATACTGAGGCATTTTGCTGGCAGTTGGATAGTGCTAGAGGGTCACTTATTTGATGCTGTATCCATGCCTTTATTTTTATTCAAGTACAGAATCTGTAAATTAAGCCTCAATGTGTGTGTTACTGTGATGGTTGTAGTTAAATGATGGAAGGTAACTACAGTAATGAAATGTACATGAATATGATATAAATCTGTGTCAGATAAATGATATGCATTAAGCAATATAGACCAGTGAATAGATCTATATAAAAAGTATTTGTAGGAAGAATACAGTTTGGACTAGTCTAAAACTAGATGAGCCAACTCACCTACCATATTAGAATGTGGGACAGGTAGAATTTGAAATCACTTATGTGGGTGATCATTTTATGAGATGTGACAGGGAAGAGGCAAGTAGTAATCAAATGGCAGTACTGAATTATCGGTTACACAGTTTGCTGTCATTGAAAGATATTCTTCTTTTGTTTGTACTTCATTACATTAGCACCAGTCATCAGATTGTTTATATAGAGACAGGCACAGGATTATGAATCTGATGAAAAAAGTCACTTCATTGGGTCTAACATATTAGTTGCCTCTCTTGTCAAGTATTATCAACGATTGCAATTCCCCATGACCAGTCATCACTTTTTCTCCATTAGCTTACTTCCTTGGACTTTGTGCACAATGAATCAGGCAGTATTATGTATTAAAATGAGATAATATACATAAGAACAGGGAATATAAGATGTAGGAGAGGATAGATCTATGGTGTACTATGTGTGCCTGAACTGAGATGATCAGTGCATGCTCCTGTAAAACACCCTTGTCGCCTTGAGGTTTCTTCACATTTTTAAGCAGAGATTTTGTGGCAGTATCCACATACAACTTGTCTCTTGTTCTAAATACCCTCTGATGAAAGCTAAAATAACTCGTTCAGTTTGTTAAAAAAAAAAAAATCACAGACAGCATTTTCATTGTTATTGAGGCCTCAGAGATGAAAGCATTGACTTCATCAAAAAAAAAACAAAATTGACTTCATAAAAAAAAAAAAACAGTTATTTAAAAATGCATTGAATGACAATGCACAAAACACAACCATGAATACAACTGCAAACCCTATAACATGCTCCATTTGAAAGGTATAACAGCCCTAACCATAACCCTAAACTTAAATCATCCTCGACCCAAACCTAAACTTTAAATCTCATGAGGGATCTACTATTCAAGTAAAAGTTAAACATTGAATGTCAGCTCCCTGAAGCCAGATTCTCAAATGAAACAGACACAATTGCGTTTACATTTACTATGCTTCCAAAATCACAGTATGTGCAGGTACATTTAATACCCATTTTGGAGGGATACGTTTCCCTTGTATATGTGGTATAAAGCCTCAGGTGACTGCACAATAAATAACTGGCTAAATGTTTGCAAATTTAAAGACTACACTACCATTTCATATGCATTTCTAGCACACAAAATTGCACTACATTGGTACTTATAAAAGTTGTCTTTAGTATTCACTTATCTGGATGTGTCTGATAAGATGTATATTACCTATTTTTGAAAGTGAGCTCACACAACATAGGATTAACAGAACATTATTCAGGTTTTCTATATTTATCAATATGGTGTAACAGTAGCCTGACTGCTTAGTAGGGATAGTTTGTGATATTCAGAAGCTACATGAAGTTTGAAGTCCGTAGGCACATCTATCTTGTTTATATAGTTATATCTTTGGAAGTATGGCCTCTTTGCCACAATGCATGTAGCATTTCTGCAGACCATTTTAAATACTACCCTTTGTCAGACATGTAACATAATCATTTTATAGATGTGCTTGGACCTACACAGTGTGCATGTAAAGCTATAAAAAGCATGCATGCTGCCAGTGTCTATAGATTTATTTTTTTATACCTTGTTGACCAGGTTGGTCCCATTAGGCCAGTGGCCTCGTTTCACAGGAGACCGGAGGAAGTATTCATACTGACATAAAAATTTGGCCAGGTCACTGAAGATCTTCCTCTACTCTTCCACCTTAATTCTGAGAGATTGAAAATGCAAACAACAGCTGGTGAAGTTAAAACAATGGAGGTATTCTTGGATGGTGGGGTAGCCAGTTTTCAGGATTTACCTCTGCAACAGAGTTTTTTTTCTTACCCAAACAAAGTTATACAAATGCAGCAATGTAAGGAAGAATGGAAGAAGTACTAAGGGAGAGCAAATATTGGCAGTTTTTCAAAAGCCACACAGAAGACAACCAGTGGTAAGGCTAAAAACTAAGGTGATGGCCATGTGAACAGGTATGACATTATGGGAAGTATTATTTTGCCACTAGGGTTTAACATTAAAGGCATAAGAACACTAATTTATTTGGGAGCTGAACATTTTTGTGAAGTGACATTTGAAAGCTTTAACTTGCTGGAAAAAATTATTATTGAGGTGGAAAAAGACAAATTAGTATCATAGAAAGACGATTTATTTCAGAGCTTGGGACTACAACTAAAATGAAAATAAATTGTAACTTAGGACTTCAGATATGAATAAGCATGAGATAGAATTGTTTCTTTCTTTCACTATGCAGTGAAGTACATGAAGTTAAAAAATATGGGAAGAAAAAAACATATGGCTTGGGGGTTGGGAATTGTAGGTAACAATATACATTAAAAATGGGAAAATTCAACATATTTCAAAAAATACAATAATTGTGACTGGAACAAGATGATTTGCTAGGTTCTGGAGCCATTCCAAAACACGTTATTTCTCTGGGTATGAAAATCATTTAGTACAAGACTACAACTAGTGACGGTGTGGCCAACGTGGTGAGTGGGGACACACAGTAAAATCTGTAAGTCTTTTTGTAGAAAATGTAAAGAATTTGGATACCTCTGTTTTGACTGGCTCAAATTAGAGAAGGAAAGGGTAGATGAAGAGAAAAGCTCAGAAGAAAGGCAAATCATAGAAATATTACTATAGAAGATGTTGAAAGATGCGATGGCATGGAGGAATAAGATACAGAAGAAATATTAAACAATAAAGAGATAGTTGCAGAAAAAATTGCTCAAAGTGAGGGAATTAACACAGAGGAAGAGGACAGATTTGCAAGTTTAGAAAGTGAAGAGGAACAAGAGGGAGAAATGGAGATAACAGAAGAATAATGTAGTGAAAAATCAACTGTTAGGAGACTTAGGTGAAGAAAAAGAAAGAAAGGTCTGGAAGTAAAACATTTACCAAGAAGGAAAAAGTTGATATAGGACTTCTAACATTAAATGTGAACAACATTAGAAATTATGTAAGAGATTTGGTTGTGATTGAATGGTGCAAAAAATAAAAATTGATTTTTATAGCTTGGTAGATACCAGATGTGACAAAGAAGAAAAAGAAATGCAGACAGTATGTATATGTGTTTATGTGTGTGTGTGGGGGGGGGGGGGTAAATTGCTTGGCTGGTAGAAAATGAGACTTTCTGAAACAGGAATTTGTTATTAAAAAAGAAAGAAAGAAGATTTTTTGCTGTAACAATAGTAGTACCAAGAAGGCTAGTGATATGAAAATGAAACAAGAATGTATAAGATTAGTAGTGATTTATGCATGCACTAATATGATGGGGAGAAAACAATTGTTTGATGGAATCAAAGATTTGTGTTTATATATATATATATATATATATATATATATATATATATATATATGTATGTGTGTGTGTGTGTGTGTGTGTATGTAAATAGTGATGGTAGAGGATTTTAACTAACATAAGGAAGAAAATGGAAAACTAACACAATATTAACACGTTAAGCTAATTAATAAAATGTGGAGATTTAAAAATAGGAAAATATAGAGAGGACACATAAAAGAACATTATAAGACTGAAATAAATTGATAATATAGTTTCTTTACAGACAGGAAATAAATGACATGGAGAATATAGATGACACAGTTTTCAGATCATAGAGTGTTGTAGGCTAGAATAGGGGAAGACAGCAAAATAATAAGGGTGGAAAAAGAGCTAAATGGATTAACTGTGAAGTATAAAAAGGCAGAATAAATAAGAGAGAAATATTAACAGAAAGCTCAAATAACAATGAAAACATTTTATAAAAAATGGAAATGGTGAGTAGTGTATAAACAGAAGTATAAAAATATATTTGGAAGTAGAAAGCGGAATAAACAAAAGAAATAAGATGAAATATATATATATATATATATATATATATATATATATATATATATATATATATATATAGTTGTCACAAAGTTATGACAGATATAGAAGGAATTAACAAACTAATAGAAATGGAAAAACAGATTTATAAAAAGAATGGCAAAAAAGTAAAAATGATGTTACTCAGGCAAAGATTGTTTCTGAAAGGAGAGAAAGGGGCAATTTTCCCTTATTTTTGAAAATAAGTAAAAATTAGGAAGAATTGAAGTTTTCTTAGATGGCAAAGGAAGCATAAAATGCAAACAAGAAAATTATAAAACAATAAAAAAAATAGACAAGGTGATAAAGGAAGGTAAAAATGAATAATTTGTAATATATATTTTTACATGTGTTATTATGGTTAAGAGTTATTGCTTTTTTATTACTGTTTTTTTTATTAGAATGGTTTTAAAGGCTTATTACTTAAAAAAAAGCCCATTATGTATTCTTTGGGCTATACCTGAATTTTACATTTATGCAGAATAGTTTTTATATGCTAAATTTACATATTGTATTTTATCTACATGGTATTATTTCACAATTTTTCAGTCGAGCTTTATTTTGGGATGTCTACATCTGTGGTTTTAGCTGTTTATGCTAGTTTTATGTACTGCAGTTGTTTTCCTTTCTTCCTTTTTTTATTCTGTGTTAAGTCTTAATTGAATGCTTTTGATTAGAACAGAAAATCACATCATGTTAAAAGTACTTAAAGAATGCATTTCTGTGTAATGTTGGTATCTGATGAAGTTCCTACTACTAGTTGGGACAAAAGCACTTATATTTGTTTCTTTTGCAATAAATTGAAGTGACCATGGAGTTCCTGCACACGTTTCACTTATTGTCTGACTATAATCCCCTTTGGTGTGGATTCTACAGCTCTTACCTGCATTCCGTGATTTGTGACTGTTTTCTTTTTCTTGTGGTTTTACTCATTTTCTGGAACTGTTGTATTCCAAAAATTTGGGGCTTTTGAGTGGCCTGCCTCTACCTTAACTCTGATTTTGGACACTCCTCTAAGTCCTATCTCATCAGCTCATTCTACTGATCATGGAGAGATTAGTAGGGAAGGCCCACCCTCTTAGTTTCCTAAACTCAAATTATCTTCTGTTTCCTCCCTTTCCACTTAACTTAAAAATTTACTTTATTCAGCTGCATTTACTGTATTTTTGTTTCTTCCTACTTTACTACTTTATTTTGCTTTTGCTGTTTGTTCTTAAAAGTGTTCAATTGCATTTATTCTGCTGGATTTATTTCTGCTTGATAGTAGCCTGATTCAATTGTAACTTTTATTCTATGCTTCATAGTTTTGGCTTAACAACTTGGGCTTCAAGCCAGTTGTTTTACATTAAAAAGTTTGTAGTCTACACCCTTGTGGCAACAGTGGTAGTTTATATCCTTCTATGTTGGGAATTGCTGGTTGAAGGCTTATCGTGTCTGTTATTCTAAAAGTGTCTTAGTTCTAGTTTAAATGCTTGGGCTTCAGGCCAGTTTTTTTACATTAAGAAGGTTTGTGTTCTAAACTCTTGTGGCAGGGGAGGATAGTCTACACCCTTCTAAGCTGGTAATTGCTGGTGAAGGCTTATTGTGCCTGTTATTCTAAGTGTCTTTGTTCTGGTTTAAGCACTTGGGTTCCAAACCAGTTATTTCACACTAGGAAGGTTTGTAGCCTTCACTCTTATGGGAGTATTTACTGAATTGTTCCTTTATTTAAACTATATATTTTGCTGCTGTGACTGAGACTTTCTGCACTTTGAATTTCTAGTACTTCTGCATTTTATAGCATAGGTTCAATTCAGGCTTGCTGAATCTGGAGTGTTTGGTATCATATGAGCATAAAAAACTGGCCATCTTAGATTACGAAGGCCCCCCTGCAACCTCATGGCAGAGGAGTACAGCCACGGACCCACCTGAGTTGGGTATTGCTGGAATAAGGCTCAGTCTTGGGCTTTCCCTTTGGCTACATTGTTTAAAATCATTTAACTTTGTATTTAAACATCATGTTTGCATGGGTTTGTGCTCAGTTTACTGGAGCTGCTCAGAGATCACACTCCTGCCTGCAAGCAAATCAGGTGTGCATTGTGAAGCATTGATGCAGTTTTCTATCCCTAGGCTTCCACAGAATAGCTGCTGTTTGTTAGTCTTACAGCTAAACCTGATCCATCTAAACCACTCCCCGCTAGTTACTACAGTATATACCTTCCATAATGGACTGACAGTTTCCCACCATTTTTCCAGCTAGACTGATTGACATGAGCATACTGAGGCAATGTATCAATTGCCCTATGTATACTGACAACCAGTTACTCTTAAAACAAATGCAGCATGTAAGAGATGTATATATACTATGAATTTGGAATTAATTCTCAAACATTACAAACAAGATATCAAACAGGTTGTCAGCACACACACTTCACCTCTTGCACATAACAAACTCACAACACATAAACACACATATGCAGAGGAACTTGCTAGAAGCCTACCTAAAGATCACCGACCTCCAAAGCACAAACCTACTGCACATACACTGCAGACCCAACAGAATCTATTACCCATAATAATACACACAACAGTGTCTCAGCTAATAAGCCCCTAAGGAAAAACACTTCAAAACCAAATGTCTTGGTTATAGGTGATTCCATACTGAGATACACAGATTTCTCTTTCACCAGGTTGGACAAGGAGGTCACAGTAAGCTGCCTGTCAGGTGTCAGGATCCATTGGATCATGCACACACTTGGTTCTCTCAGCAAGAAGTACCACTATGACTCTGTCATAGTTCATGTTGGAGTGAATGACTTCAGAGGTACCTCACTGGACTATATGAAGAGAGACATGACTGAGCTCTCAGACTATATGTCCCAAGCAGATATGTCCCTAGCTTAAGCAGTATTCTACCTTTACCCAGTATGATGCCTCAGTATAAACAAAAAATGACTTCAACAATTAGCTGAACTTCTGGTGTCAGTCCAGGAGGATCCAGTATCTGACAACCTGGGAAAATATAGTCAACAGACAACACTGCTTTGCCAAAGCTGGTAATCACCTGTCACCTCTTGCCTTTCTATTACTGGCAAAGGTACTTGCCTCCCCGATAGTGCCTTTTTTAGGCAATGTGATAAAATTCCCAACATAAAAATATACACTAGAGACAAACTCAAGGTTATGCAGCTTAATGCTCGGCATCTAAATTGAAAATTACACTCACTGGAAGCATTCCTTGCCTTGGAAGATGTCAATGGCTGTGCAGTAATACCACATACCAAAATGTAAAAAAAAGAAAAAAATATCAAAAAAAAAACGGTCCGAGAACCCATCTTTATTAATGTATATCTGTGCAGTCACAGAGATGTGGTTCAAGGTCACAGAGCGCACCCTGGCCATGCAAGGCTACAATGCCTTCCACATGTTCATACCTCAAAATAAGCATGAAAGAATCAAAGATGGAGTTGTATCCATCTTCATTAAAGACAAATACACCTAAAGACTGGTCAAACAGCACAACATCATACAGCTCCTCCAGATCCAACTAACTGTAGGTAAAACCCCCTTCCATACCATTGTTAGCTATATGTCCCCCACCATTGAACCACGAGAACCACTCTGCCTATCTGGACCTACTTGAGTCACTCACTATACAGCCAAGCACCTTGACCATGGTTGATTTCAACTATTCTTCCATCAGTTGGGAATCAGATATGAGCACAAACACTCTCACCCTAAGGTTTCTGGACTTTATTAATACAAATATTGTGGAACAGATAGTCAGTACACCCACACGGTACTCCAATGTCCTATACTTAGTATTCACCAGCATAGGGGTCTCTGCACTAACCCCTGTGTGTTGCCCTCCCTGGTAAAGTCTGTCATATATCTGTCTCATTCAAAGTAACGATTATACCTGACCCCTCAAGAGCAAAAAGGATGAAAAATTTCTCCAAAGCAAACTATACTCTCTTAAGCAATGGCATAAATACTTTCAGCCCCCCTGCTGCCACTGTTAACAATGACTCCTGTACAGAGGTGTATACAAATGCCCTGTATAAACACCTATACAAATGGATAGACTTAGCTGTACCTGAACAGATCAAAACAAGGTCCTCACAAAAAAAACAAGCCACCTGGGTGGACATCAAGTATAAAAAGGTTATACAACAAAAGCATGAAACTAATGTCTAAGAAAAAGAGGAAACTGATGCAGTAGGGGAAGGACACCCTCCACAGCTTGAACAAGCAAATTATATATCTTGTAAAGTCCTCTAAACCAATTGCAAAGCTTAACTAGCATCCCTAGCTAAGGATAATTACAAACCATTAGTTAGCTGTGTCAGAAATCTAAAAGGGAAGGCCCAGCTTTGTGCCAAACTAGTAGTGGATGGTGCCACTCATACTGACTTGAGGACATCACCAATCTGCTAGCAGACAGAATTGGTGCAAACTTCACCCTTCTGTCCCCACCAGTCATACCCCAAAGCATAGTTGTCACCAGTCCTCTACCTAGTATCTCAAAAGAACAGGTCATAACCACACTATCCATGGCAAAAAACACAGCCTCTATGGGACCAGATAATATCTCAGCCTGCCTCACTAAATGGTCTAAAACAGGACCTAGTGGAACCACTTGGCACTGTCTTCAACCAAAGTGTAAGTACTGGCTTTGTCCTAGCAGAGGGAAAACAGCAACAGTAATTCACATGCACAAAGGGGGTCCATCAAGTGACCCTGGGAACTATAGACCCTAAACCTTAGCTAGCCTTATCTGCAAGGACATGGAGAGACTCATCATGGGCCTTATCAACAAAGACAAAGGTGACCATCAAACTCTTGACCTGCCCCAATTTGGCTTTGTTAAGGGTAGATTGTGCTTATTAAACCTGGTGGGCTTCTTAGAGGCTGTCATCAAAGCCCTGGATGAAGGGAAAACAGTTAATATAGCCTATCTTTACTTAGCCAAGGCTTTTGACACAATCCCCTACTCAGGCATCTTTGAGAAACTCACCCAGCTAGGAATTAACACATATGTCACAAGATGGGTAGCCAACTGCTCATAGACAGAACACATACAGTCAAAGTTGGGGACTCCACCTCTACCAGTAGCCCAGTTACCAGTGGTGTACCACAAGGATCTGTGCTGGGCCCCCTACTGTTTGGAATCTATTTCTCAGACATCCAGGTGAAAATTGATGGCCTGTGCAGACCCTGCCCTAATGAAAATGCCGTATATCCCCAAGTCACATGGGACAAAAATCACTCACTCTGGGATCTTAACCTAGACATTACCAGGACATGTTATAAAGACAGATATGTCTCCCAAAGATTGCCACTCTGGAACAAACTCCCACTTGACATAAAACAGAAATCCTCTATGACCCTGTTTAAACATAACTTAGACAACTGGATGGGAGACACTAATTTTACCCCTGGGGATGTCACCTATGTCCCTCTTGCATAAGGGCAGTTGGTACTGATTGTAGACTCACACTACAAATATAGACCATATAACTTGGTCAATAAGGGAACAAGGGTATAACATGGTTAGGCTTATAAAAACACTAGGGCCATAGCCTAGTAACCTCCTATGAGGCTGTGAACCTACAAAAATGTTATACTGATGCCCTAAAAATAGGAAGTGAAGCAGCTGTGGTAACAGAAAGAAGAATACAGCAACAAACTGTAAGTGAGCAACTGAGAACTATGAAACCTGCAGTAAGAATTAAAACAAAGACTGATTTTTAAATAAATATGATATTTTGGACAATATAATTTTGCCTTTAGGATTTGGTAATAGACAATTTAAGAGAATTAGTACATTTAGAAACTGAGGACTTTTGTGAAGTGACTTTGAAACATTTGGTTTGTTATAAAAATTCAGTTTTGAGGTAAGAAGGAAACAAGATACTACATCATGGAAGGACAACATTTTTTTTATTTTTAACTGCATATTAAAATACTTTTACAATTCAAAACTGCTGACACTGACATTGTTAAAATGCAGTATTTTTTCTTATCTATTTGTAAAGAAGTAAGCAATATAAAAAGGTGTTTGTTGAAAGAAATGTGTGGTCTCAGGAGAAGGCAGTGTTAGTCACAGTAAATGTGATAGTAAGAAGGGTGTAGCATGCTCAAAATGTGATAATGTTAATGGAAAGAGAGGGACTATGAGATACTGTGGCCACCTTAAGTCTTACATATTCTGTGGAGATGAAAGACATTCTCTGGGAATCATTAAACTCTGTGTCAGAATAGAGTTATTCCATCATGGAGTGGACTGTGTCAGTGTAAGCGCAGCTGTAGAAGTAGTGTACCTTGCATATTCATGAAGGTGCACCACTGTTACAGCTATATGGACATGGACATCACTGAGTGCAGTGGGTGTGTCTCAGCAGTGCACTCACATCTAACACACCCCTGCACTCAGAAAGTGCTGTACGCCATTTTAACAACAATGTCAGTGTCCACAGACACTGAAAAATAAAATAACATAAGGTAAGCACAACCTTTAACCATACAGATCATCACAAAATGTCCAGATAGGTATGCTTATGCACAAGCTGGCATGCCATCAAGTGCTATGTTTGTAAGAGCAATATTAAAAAAGTGTCCATAGTTGTGGCTAGACTCCTCCATGCATGATGTAGCTGTCCTGCTCTAAGAGGCCGAGAGATATGTGCATACCCCTTAAATTAAAAATTCAACCATTATTTTTTTTTCCTGTTCCAAGTAAAGTTTAAGCATAACAGAGTGGGTTTGCATGTTGTGCTGCTGTGCTCAGCATAGCTTAAACACCCCAAATGAGCTAAATAGAAATATGCAGCTAAAATCCTCACTGCAAGATAACGTAGTGGATAGAGCATCCACTTTGCATGCAGCAGTGCATAGTTTGAGCACCATGCAGGCCATTCATTTGTACATGGCAAAGCATTATTAAAATCATTTATTTTTATTAAATGAGGTAGTAAAATATATTTGTTAACCAGGGGAGTGTAGCAGGTCCAAATGTGAAGTGTAAGTGTATAATAAATATGAACTCCCCACCCCAATGTAAACACAAGTGTCCCATACAGTATAGTCACACCTCAAGGTGATGTATTGAAAGCACATAGAGGGATGTCATGGAAGTTAAACATATACACATAGTAAAATGTCATTAATGATGAATTAATCCATAAACCATGACCATTGCTTAAATATAAATGCTAAGCACTAGTTAGCTAAGTGGATTTGCACAATGTTAAGCAGTGCTCAGCATCTACCCCTTTAAGCACTGCTCAGTTTATCTTTAGCTTAGCTCAGCATTTTCAAAATCATCCAATGACAGCAAAGGTTGGGAATTACACCTTATTTAAACCACACAGGTAGGAATACACCCAGAACATGTTACAGTCTGAACCTGTAGGAACAATGGCAGGTGTAGGAGAGGGCTTTCACTTCTGTGCACAGCACTGGTCACTTTGGAGTTTAGGGACATGGCTAGGCTCCTTGTCAAAAATCATGATGACAGACTGTTGCAGGGCCAGTACCAGAGCTCCCAGTATAAAGCAGAGACCTGGGACCATCTGGCACACAATCTCACCAGTGTTACTGGTATCCCCCAAACTGGAGAGCAGGTACAGCATCACTATGCCGACCTAAAGTGTAGGAAGGGGGCACATCTGGATTAGTGGAGTCTTGATGCCAAGAGCAACTGTGTTCCAGATGTGTGTAAGTATCACAGTTACATGTGTACCAAATTATAGCCTGAGTATGTGATAGACAGGTATGCATAATGTTTGTTTTCCACCCATACAGCTGCAGTGGAGAGGGCTAGGAACATTGAAGCCCATGGAGACATATTTGCACGGATGCACCGACATGCTGGTGAGTACAGACTTATCTTGCAATATCTAGTGCCATAAAGCAGTAGTAGTAGTAGTAGTAGTACTGTGTCCAGTGAGTAATTGATGTTTGTCAGACTAATATCATCTACAAGATATTCATAGAGAAATCTGACATATTTCTCTAGTAAAGATATATACCAACTGTTGTGTTTACTCTATGTTGTAGTAGAAACAGAATGTGAAAATTTTAGTCACTGCAAATATGGCCTTGACAGTATGCATTAACTGAGGATGACCTGAGAACCAGCTGGTATGTAAATGTGTAGATTGTGGAGATGAAGAGCAAGAAATACATGATATATGAAATAAGTCCTGCACTAAGATCTGAAACATGAATAGTATATTATAATATTATAATTATTATAATATTATAATATTATAATTATTATAGCATAGTAATGTATAATAGTGAGTCCCCAGCAGCATTGCCATTTGTTAATGTAAGCTTCACAGATAGTTACTATACTGAGTATTATTTTAAAGGTTAAATACAATCTGTCATGTATGTATCTCAGGAATACAGGATCAGACTGTCTAACCAAGAGAGTATTAGACAGACATCAGTCAAACAAAATATAGTAGTTACCCAGTAGCTCAGTGTGATGAGATATGCTCTGTTGTTCCTTTTTGCACAAACAGACACTGTTCAAATCCTGGGAGTGGTAGTAAGCTGTGTGCATATTTTCACTCAAGAATATGTAAATATGTGTAGAAACAGTCAGGTAGTGTTAATAGATATTTTCTCCACAGGTCTTACATGTAAGGGAATGTTTGTAGTAGCTCCGAGAAAGGTTTACTAACACACTGTGTACAACTCTTCCACTGTCCAACCCCATGCCTGCAAATAACAACAAGATAGGTACATACACCAAGAACTCTGCCCAATACATGTCTCTCAAATGTCACACTGTCATGGCTAGTGTTCCCTGCTGCCAATAACCAGGGAGACAGATAGATATCCAGGGGGAGTATGTCAGTAGCACACCCACACAGCATGGGTGCAGGGCACCCCTTTCAGTGCCATATATGTAACCCTGACATGTACGACTCCCCTCCAGTCATATGGCTAGAGTTTTCAAGGTTTACCCCATACCATTCCAGGTTGACACTTTTACAGGTATGTATGTGCTACAGTAGCTAAGGACCGTAGGTAGATGCAAAGTGAGGGTAGACCTGTAGAGTATTGATCAGTACTGTTGTGAAAAATAGAAGCCTATACAGTTGTTAATGGATTTCTCTCTCTCACCCACCCCTAGCTACATCAATAATTACCATACATAATCAATGGGTATGTATTTCTCCAAACCTAATGTTGGGATATGTGTCCTATTATTGTTTATATACTGAATTGGTTGAATATTAATGAACCTTGTTCAAATACTATCATTGGTGGCCTGTTGTTGTCAATGTAACTGGCATGCTGTTATAATGTTTACTGTTGTTCCATTTATTCTGTTTATTATGCAACTGTTTCAAATCTGTTGTTTGGGTAATTGGAACACCCATGCATGCTGTTATAACTAATACTGGAGTGTTTGCTGCATGACTAACTAATAATTGTTTGAACACCAAAACACCATAGCACATCTGGGAAGGTCGATCCCAGTGGATCAACCTGTCCCACCCCATATGACCATTGCACAGCATGCCTGGGACTCACCCTGGATCACCATCCTCCACAGGCCCTGCATCACCATTGGGTGGAACCACCTCAGGGGATGGGGCCCGTCCACATTTTTGGCACAGGCACAGAGATGAGCCCATCACCCACCGCCAGATCACGGGTTTGGTGCACAGCATCATTCACTCAGAGCTAGATGTATGGCTGGGCCATATGGAGGGCCACCTGGTGCACCTCAAGGGGCAGTCTGCTCCTCCTGTCCAGCACCCAGCACAGCCACATTTGGGGCCGTGGAGGTGCAGTGGTGGCTGCCCATGGGTGGGGATGTCAGTCCCACAGTATCTATTTGGGGGCTCATGAGCCTCTGAATCCCAACCACTCTCCCTGTCCAAGGTGTTTACTCCCCACATGTGTCATATACCACCCTGTCTGCTGTCTTGTCTGTCTCCTTACCCAATCTACCTCCCCAAACTTACCTACAATCCTTCCCTAACATCCCACTCTCACCTTAAAAAAAAGAAAAAAAAGCAATCTGTACCCAAAAAACTATATCTCACCATACATTGCTGTCCATTTTACACACTGGACACATTTAATCTGGTCCAATTGGCTTTACAACACATTACTGTTGTCTTCGCCCCTCTCTCTCTGGGGTTTAAGGGTCCAAATTATTCTCCAAATCCTGTAAAAATGCACAGATGTTGCTGTCGAAGAAATTAATAGCTATAAACCTTCCCTACAACCGTCCTGCACATCCCTAGCTACCTTTCATATTGTACTTCTCTCTGCATGCCTTTTTCACCACTGTCCAATCACCCCTTTACTTTTAAAGAAATTAGCACTGGTGTAACCAGGAGAAAGTGATTTTGCATGATGTTAAATGAAGCCACAACGGATTATGCATCTTTTAGGCTAACCGTATCTTGGCATCACTTAGCATCACGCAAATGCACACAAACCCACTTAAAACTGCTTTAATCACTCTGTCTCCATCAGTTCTTGTTCTGCCCAGCAGCAAAATAAACTTCAAATACAGGTTTGAACCCAGGACCCTGTACACTATAGTCACAGCAATGTACCAGTAAACCATCTGAGCTGTAGGAATTACTGATGTTTTTTCAAATATATCATGCAGTACATTCAGTTTACAATAGGGAAGGAACACTGTGGAATCACTAATGATTTGTATATATATATATATATATATATATATATATATATATATATATATATATATATAAATATATATATATATATATATATATATATATATATATATAAAACAATATAGGGATATAATAGCAATAAATACAGAGGTCTGTGTGTGTTTATGTGTGTGTGTATATATATATATATATATATATATATATATATATATATATACATACATACATGTCTGGGGATACAGATATATGCAAAGAAATGTATATAAAGAAAAAAAAAAAAAAATATATATATATATATATATATATATATATATATATATATATATATATATATATATATATATATATATATATATATATATATATATATATATATATATATATATATATATATAAAAACAATGATTGATTGGTGTCGGAACCATGGCCTGAAACTTAACACCAAAAATGCGTTATCATCACCTTTGGAAAAAACTCAGTTCCCACAAATATGGGAGCCCACTGAACACTGAAGGGGCCATAAGAAATCTGGGAACCCAGGTCGACAGCCACCTCACCTTCAACCACCACACTGCCACTGTTGTCAGAAAGTCCTTCTATGTGGCACATAGAAGGACTTTCTGTCTACAGAAAGTCCTTCTATGTGGCACATCTTATAACCAAAGGTTTCACTTCCAGGAAGAAAGAGGTCATCATCACTCCCTACTCATCTCTCATTAGACCAATCATCGAATATAATGCCCCGTTTGGCATGTACCTTACCAGACACCTACAATAGCTGGAGAGGCCACAAAAATACCTCACAAAATGGACCCTAGCCTTAAACACATGTCCTACATGGATAGACTCATGAAACTTCAGCTGTTCTCAGTCTCTTATCGCCTACTTAGAGGTGATCTCTGCTTGACTTACAAAGCCATGTCCACCCAGCCCTACTTGAAATGCTACACCTAAAGAAATCCTAATCCCCCCACATCACACACTCCAGAGATCATAACCTCATTACCACAATTAACTGAACATGCTGGAGGGACAGGTTCATCTCCCAAAGACTGCCCATACTCTGGAATAAGCTTCCCATTCATGTCAAGCAGAGCACCTCACTGGATCTCTTCAAGAGAAATCTTAAGTGGATGGGTAACAGAAAGATGTTCATTGTGTTTCACTGTTGCAGTCATTACACTTGGGTTATCCTGCTGGCAGGTGACCCGCAGTTGGTTATCCTGCTGGCAGGTGACCCGCAGTCTGCCTGAATTCCAGTGTCTTGGTCCGGCGTCGGTTGCTGTCGCCTCTTCCCTGATGTCAGTGTGCCAGGGCTATAAAAGTTGCAACTGACACCATTTTCTTCCTTTTTTCTTGCCATGCTGTGCCTGAAGCAAAAGCAGCTCACAAGTGCCGGTCGGTCGACTCCTGAGATTTTCAAAATTGAATTTCAGAACCGAAGTCTTCAATAAAGCTAAGTACCCCGTTGGAGAAACTTTTTCTTGCTCCAGACCGATGCCAGTAAAAGTTAATAATTGTATTTCTTGTGGGAAGCAAATACCTCATAAGGACTTTAACTCTTACTGTATTCCTTGCCTAGGCCCTGACCACGATGTTACTAGTTGTCGGTTTTGTGCTAGATTCAATAAATGAACTATTAAACGTCGGTTTGATTTTGCAGTACATTATTTTGGCCGAAAATTTAATTACATAATGCCATCGGAACAACCGACGACTGCAATTTATAAAAAACGCAAAGACAAAGAAAAGGACAGGCATCCGAGATCCAAAACCGATGACGAAGCCTCTTCTAGGCCAGTCACCAGTTTGCCTGTCCTCAGTGAGGTGCTTTCGCAGCCCCTGACACCCGCTACCTCAGAACCACAGGCCGTAACCGACAGCCACGTGGAGACACAGAGGCCTGTGGAAACTCAAGGTATTGGGCCTACGGAAACTATACCCTCAGATGGGTCCAGAGCCGCTGAGCAGGCATCGGCTTCTGAGGGTGTTTTCAGACCTTCACAGCTTACAATTAAGCCCACTACAGCAGCAAAGACAAAGTCAAAACACCATTAAAGACAAGGAAACAAGTACAGCATTCTCCAGAACAGTCATCCATGCCAAGGAAACAGATGCTTAAAATGGCCGAAGACCTAATTACTTTAATCAGGGGTTCCCATCCCCCCCCCTGACAAAAGGCCTAAGCAGGATACTGATTATGACTCCTCTGACCAGGTTTCCATTTCCTCTGATTTCTCTTCTGATCAGGGATACTCTTTCCCTCCCTATGAGGACTCTGATGCAGAAGAGTCCATACCTTCAGCCTCTCCACCTGAGGATTATTCTTTTGGGGAAACCCTGCACACCATGAGGGAGCATTTCCATTGGGAGAGCCAGGATTATTCTGAATCCAAGAAAAGGCTCAGAGACTTCCTTTTATTGCCTCAGCACACGCCCCGGCTATCCCCTGTGTGCTTGATATTGTTAATGATGTTTTTTTCTGAATCTAGTCTGTCTCCTGATTCTTTACCCCCTGCACCAGTCAAGCCAGATAGGTACTACAGAGTTCCTGATTCTCATACATTTCTTTACAAAAACCCTGCTGCAGACCCAGAAACGATTTCCCAGGGTCCTAAAGGGGTTAAGGCGAATCTGTTAAAAATCCAGTCCTCTCGGATAGGGATTCCAGAGCTCTGGACAGATGGGGGAAAAAAGTTTACACTTCTGCTACTTTAGCTGTAAGAGCTTTAAACTGTCAGTTTCACATGCTTAAATACCAACAGTACATCATGTCTTTGTTAAAGCAGAAAATGGTTTCAAATACAGAAGGTTCTGACAGTAAAGAAATGCAGGATTTATTGCATGCAATTGAACAAGTGGGAAAGCATACTCTGCAATGTGGTTTTGATTCATTAGAGGCTTCTTGTAGAGCCGCAGTTACAGGCTCTGTTATTCAAAGGCATGCTTGGTTGAAAGAACAAAATTTACTTGACCATGTTAAAGTAAAATTACTGGATGCTCCATTACAGCATGATACCTTGTTTGGTGTTAAGGCAGAAGAGGTGTTAAAGAAAATGGAGGATAAAACAAAGTCAATACAGACAGTGAAATATTTCTTACAGGTTCAACCACCTAGATTCAGCAGAAACTGGCCTTCAAAAAATTGATCCTTTCCGGTGTCAGACAGGCCACAAAGAGGCAGATACAGACACCCAAGAGGCAGATCACAGCCTCAAGGCTCCCACAGACCTAAGCAATGAGGTGCTTCCGCCCACAAAGGAAGGAAAGACAAATCACAACCTTATAGGAAACAGTCCCAATGACTTCCCTCTGCAAATGCCAAGCACTTACCTCTTGACAGCACCCCTAGGGGGGAAGCTAGCACTTTTCTCAAAAAATTGGCACATGATCACCCAGGACCAATGGGTGCTGAATATTGTTTCTCAGGGTTACATGTTCCACTTCCACACACTTCCAAAACCAAAAGGTATGCCAAACCTGCCACAAAACCAGTGGGCAGAGGCACAAAAACAGATTGCTGCTCTTATGGACATGGGAGCTATTCAGAAAGTTCCACAGCAAGAACAGGGACAAGGATTTTACTCAAGACTTTTCTTAGTACCCAAAAAGGACAAAACCTGGAGACCAGTACTGGACCTGTCAATCCTAAATACTTTCCTGGATGTTCCAAAATTCAAAATGTTAACACTACAGCAACTTCTGCCCATGCTGGGCAAAAAGGCTTGACTAGTTACTTTGGACCTCAAGGAGGCATACCTGCATGTCCCAATCAGACAATCTTGCAGAAGATACCTCAGATTCATAGCAGGCTCAATGCATTACCAATTCTCTGCACTGCCCTTTGGCTTATCTACTGCACCCAGGGTCTTCACAAAATGCCTGGCACCAGTAATTGCATTTTGCAGACAAAAAGGAATTCAAATATATCCCTACTTGGACAACTGCCTTATTCAAGCAGAGAACAAGGACACTCTTCTAAAGCATCTGGCATTTGTAAAAAGATTGCAAATTTGCTTAGGGTACACAGTAAATGAAAATAAATCAAAACTAGTGCCCTCTCAAGAGATAATATTCCTGGGTGCAAGCTTAAATACAACTGCCCAGATGGCTTATCTCACGCCAGACAAACAAAGGCAACTGACTCATTACTTTCAAATGATGGCAACAAAAACCCAGCTCCCTGCAAGAAAAATTCTGCAGGCCCTGGGCTTCATGGCATCCTGCATTCTACTAATTCCATGTGCAAAACTGCATATGAGGAAACTACAATGGTACCTAAAAAGTGTTTGGACTCAGCATTGTCACAGCCTGGAGACAATCATAACCTTAATTCCCTGCCTACAACAGGAGTTTTGATGGTGGGCCCAAGCCTGTCACCACAACAAGGGACAGCCTTTCACTTTACCCACAGTCAGGCAGGCAATAACAACAGATGCATCAGATTATGCCTGGGGGTACATATGGCAGGAAAATGTATTCAGAGCACGTGGACCAAGGAACAAATACATCTTCATATCAATCAAAAAGAGATGTTGGCTGTACAGAATGCCCTGACAGCTTTCAAGGACCTAATACATCCAGGACAACTATTAATAAAGATGGACAATGCCACAGTTATGTGGTACATAAATAAGCAAGGGGGCACACATTCTTACCCCCTATGCAGACAAGCCTTGACTTTGTGGAACACAGCACTGACCTGTCAAGTACATCTGCAGGGACAATTCCTGCCAGGAACAAAAAACACACTGGCAGATGAACTAAGCAGAAATCTCATGGATCCTCATGAATGGAAGCTCAATCCACAAGTATTCAGCATGATAACAAGGAAATGGGGATGCCCAGACATAGATCTCTTTGCCTCCCCTCACAATTACCAAATACAGAAATTTTGCACAAGAACTTATTGCTCTCAAGCATGGAAAGTGGATGCTCTTTCATTCAGCTGGAAAGGCCTGACAGTTTATGCCTTCCCTCCGATGCCTCTTCTCACCAAGGTGTTACTAAAAGTCAGACAAGAAAGGCCAAGAATGATCCTGATTGCACCAGACTGGCCACGCCAGCACTGGTACCAGATCCTAAAGAATTTGTCTCAAGGCCCACCTTGGCTTCTACCTCAAATGCCTCATCTTCTGACACAACAAGACAATCAGATTCTGCACAGTCAACTCAGAACCTTAAACCTGGCAGCATGGCAGATAATGTAGCCACTCAGACTGCATCTTTCTCTAAAGCTGTTATGGATGTCATTTTGAAGCCAGGAGGCCCAGCACTAGGAAATCTTATGCAGAAAAATGGAAGAGATTCTGTGCTTGGAACCAGGCACAAGGGCTCAAACCACTTGTCCCTAATATACCTCAGATTTTACAATACCTAACTGAGATGTTGGACAAAGGCTAATCTTTCTCATCTATTAAAATCCATGCCTCTGCCATTTCAGCTCATTACAATTCGGAATCTCCTATTTTTTCACATCCTCTACTACGACAGTACCTCAGAGGGGCAAAAAATATAAGACCCCCCCAAGGAGAGCACCAGTCCCTACTTGGGACCTCAATTTTGTTATTGAAAAACTCACACTGACTCCTTTTGAACCAGCCAGCACAGCTGATCTAAAATTCTTGTCATGGAAAACTGCTCTGCTCCCAGCAATAACTTCTGCAAGAAGAGTCTCAGAGTTACAGGCATTAATGGCTGTGCAACCTTTCCTCATTTCTCATCAGGACAGGGTGTCTCTTAGGACAAACCCAACATTCATGCCAAAGGTGGTCTCCAATGTGGCCTTAAACCAAACCATTCATTTACCTACCTTTTACCCAAATCCCCAGAATAAAGGGGAGAGACTTCTGCATGCTTTGGATATACACAGACAGCTATGTTTCTATTTGGATAAAACAAAAGCTTTCAGAAAAAAACTGAGCAACTGTTTGTAGCATATGCTGCAGGATCACAAGGAAAGCCTATTATAAAGCAGACAATCTCAAAATGGATAGGACACTGCATCCGCTTCTGTTATGCACAACATGGCAAATCTGTGCCTAAGGGCATTGGGCCTCATTCTACCAGAGTAGCAGCCACTTCAGCAGCTTCCCACAGAGAAGTACAAACCAAAGACATTTTAAAAGCTGCAGCCTGGAGCTCAGTGCACACTTTCACCAAGCACTACCACTTACCTCTCTACTCTAAATCCAGAGCAGCCTTTGCCACTGCAGTTCTGCAGGGCTTGTTAGCCTCTCCAAATCCAATTTAGACCCAGCCACCCAACCTCAGCTTTGGGATTCTACCCAAGTGTAATGACTGCAACAGTAAAACACGATGAACATAGTACAGTTGTGTACCTACCATAAATGTAGATGTTCGAGTGTATTCACTGTTGCAGTCCAGGTTACCCACCCACCATCCCCTTTTTTTTATTGCTGGGACTTTTCTGTACTTCTCATCTCTATACTACCTATGTGGTGTATTTGCTTGTAGATGAAGGAAATGTTTATAGTAATATATGCATGTTTTTTGGCATAATTTTATCTTTCCAGCCTTCCTATCTGGGGCAAGAAAAACTAAAGACAATGGCATTGGTTGCAACTTTTATACCCCTGACACACTGACATCAGGGAAGAGGAGACAGCAACCGATGCCGGACCAAGACTTTGGAACTCGGGCTGACTGCGGGTCGCCTGCCAGCAGGATAACTGACTGCAGGTCTCCTGCCAGCAGGATAACCCAAGTGTAATGACTGCAACAGTGAATACACTCGAACATCTACATTTATGGTAGGTATACAACTGTACTTTCACTCAAGGGATCATTCCAGTTGCCCTACTGGATAGGGGCACTATGAACTAACAATGGGTGGCATGGTGCCTGGGCAATTTTTTTGGTCTAGGCTTGTAAAAGCTCCAGGGCCATTAGCCTAGTACACACCTAACCTATATATATATACATATATATATATATATATATATATATATATATATATATATATATATATATATATATATATATATATATATATAAAACTTGCAGCACTGTTATACCTCAGAACACCTTAGTACAAGGAATCTGAAGCAAGCCAGACAAAGTGGGGGAACAAAGGCATGGAAATAGGGACACAGCTGAAATAATTGAGTATATAAACTGAGAAAGTTGCTGGAGTAATGCATTGAATGAAACATCAGACATCTGAACAATCAATCGCTTGTCATTATGCAGTGAGTCCATTCCACACATCATCCCACTGATTTGTCAGAAATACACACCTGTCATGGGGACCAGACCAAATATATGAGCCAGACAACTGTACATCCTATGAATACCTGGATAGTTGAGATAATTGAGTGTAGCTATGTAACATTAGGGGAAACTACATTGAACTGACAAGCATGTCACCAAGCACCATCCAAAATACAGTCAGGCCAACACAACACTATCGCAAAGCAACTCTGGGGAATTGCACATGCATTAGCCAATACAGCATGCACTACAGGGATGTAACTGTACTGAACAACAGACACCGGTGTGAAAGTGCATACACACAACCAAGTGCACTACAGTCACAGCAACATACCAATAAGCCAACCAAACACTACAGTATAACGACTGTGTGGACAGATATATCCTGAGTGACAGTCACACATTACCCCTAGATATACTGCCCCAGGTCACAGTGT
This sequence comes from Protopterus annectens, assembly GCF_019279795.1. Taxonomy (NCBI): domain Eukaryota; kingdom Metazoa; phylum Chordata; order Ceratodontiformes; family Protopteridae; genus Protopterus; species Protopterus annectens. The sequence goes on along the minus strand of NC_056744.1, from coordinate 1,495,580,062 downwards.
AGTCAGAGTCGTGGGGTGGTATGGGACATGTCTCAGAATGCCCATTCAAACATATACTGCTGACAGACCACCAGTAACTGGAGCAGCATGCACAGTCGGATACAAAAGGACCCATGACACTTGCATCTGCCCTCCCTTACACAGGTCAACTAATATTAAACCACTACACTGCTACAAAATCTTGATAGGCTGTACACAATGGCCAGACATACACCGACCTCTTGACCGAACAGAGTTCCACAGATTGTCCAGCCTTTGGCCTCATATTTATGGCCCCTAACCCATAACATGTATGGGATTCCACAACATCAGTTGGTTATATCAGGAATGAAATCACTGAATAATAATTAGACCATACCTATCAACCTCTTAGTACATGACGTCTGGACAAAGCCTGACACAATATGGGTACAAAGGCCCAGAATCAAGGACATAAATACAATAGTGCTGTTATAAACTGCAAAAGTTGCTGGTATAACAGGGTGTGTTGTAACATAGCATGTCTTAAGGATATGAAGTCAAAAATACGTATAGATGTCAGCATATACTGACTGCAATCCCCAAAGTATCCCAATTATTTGCCTAGGACAGGAACTGTCTGAGGAACAGAACAAACATAAGAGGCAAACCTCTGGGCATTCTGCAGATAGCCATACAGTGGAGAGTGATGTCATATACATAAAACTGTCAGGCTTGAAATAACGCAGAAAATGCATGTCAAGACAAACCCTGTAAACTGTCATTATTCCAAATGTATAACAGCATTTCTCACATCCTGCTCTTAGGTCTGAAACATACTCACTCTTTTTATTGGGCTGTCTCCACATTTCATGTTCCAAGAGGTATTTCCACCTACCATCTGTAATGCTGTAGCTCACACACCTCCATGATGTCCAACCCACAGGTAATTAAAAGGGTCAACACCCACATGAATACTTAATTATAGGAGTGTGTTGCCATGCCATTGGTTATTGGAATATCAACCCAGCTGTTCTGGATGCAGTTAGCAAGAGGGGAGCACCAAATGGTGCACAGGCCATCACCTGTTCATGAGCAGTACCTTCAAAAGGCAAGCTGCTGCCTATGCAAAACATGTCTTATCCTAAAAGACAGAAGCCTGAACATAAGTAGAGGAAGCAACATAACTTCACAGAAGTATGGGAAAAAAAGGTATGTCAAATAAGTAAGCATGTAATGGAATGCAGGAGGGGGCATGCATAAATGGGAAATCAGAGGTTAAACAATATGTCTCAATAAGACTTGCTGTACTGATATATTACTGTTCAGCAACTATGGCCATTACATCTGGCACTGTCTGCAGTGACATAGATCACAGCCATGGCCCCTGAATCACCCCAGGATAGGTCAGCTCACATATGACTACCACTGGAATGTCTGTTGCCCTTTACTAACAGTGATACTGCCAGGCAGGCATCTTGCATGTTCTACATATCCACGTCACTTGTGAATTCCACTATGATACATATGCCAGTCTAAGTGATGTAGGAGACCTATATAGGGTATGTCCTTAGTACACAAGTGTCGCAGGGTGTGTGTTGAACTGCATGCAATATACTGTGCCCATACCACTCAACTGTCCAGTGTCCAGCACACTGAAAAAATGTATGCCTCATATTTGTAGTCATTTTCCCATAGCATTCAGTTGTCTGCCAAAGCATTGATAAATCTGTGAAGACTGATATTAGAACATAATAGCATACACGTGAATGTCAGATGTCATATTCACCAGGGTAGCTCTGTGAATGCAAAGCCTGCTGTGCTATAAACTGACTGAAGTGTGTTACAGCAATATTAACGAGGTGTTACTACATATGTGCCAGTGCCCCCCCATTCTATGCCAGCACCCAGGTGTCCCACCCCAACATATTGAGAGGTATGACTGAGCAGCAAGAGTGTGAACGCAGTGTG
>NC_056744.1:1494713133-1494958133 GCF_019279795.1 Protopterus annectens | reverse complement strand
CCACATGTTGCATATGTTGACGTATAAAAGCAATGGCAGCCCCTAACATTATCTTGTCTCAGTTAAGCTTTTACAGTTTGCACTTCTCTTACTATACTACAGTGTTGCAGTGTGTCTGAGAATAACATGGTGGACTACTGTTTGTAGAGTTGTACATGCTGTGCTGGCCTACTGTACTGGCTGTGTAATATACTCAGTTTGATTGTTTCCACCTGCTAGCTGTGGTAGTTAACTTACTGCTATTTGTTTACCTTCCTTTCACTGTTTGTGTCCACAGTGAGCGGCACCGCGCGTAGGAGCACAGTGAAGTGCATATCCACTTCCACGTGCACACACAGGCTTATACATGCGTACAAACACTTACACTGGCTTACACAACATTACACGGGTTTCAACAATCTTACAGCGGCTTACTCATTCTTCAAGTCGCGCACACAGGCTGACACACATGCATACATGCTTACTCGGGCTTACAGGCTTGCACGGGCGCAAACACACTTCACCAGGTTTGCAAGGAACTTCAGTGATATCCATGGTGTACACCATCAGTTTACTGACTTTACCTAGGATAAATCATAACACGCCTCTTCCACTGATGAGTCACTGACAGCAGACATGTGACACACTGCTCCAATAAGATTACAGTGTTTTATACATGCACACTCACGATGTCACCTATCTTCTATGCTGATAGTCCCCTTCACCTACTCTTACACTGTAGGGGCTTGGCCCATATGGCATGACAAATTGTGCTTCACTATCCTCAGCCTCAATTGCATAGGATTGCCTACTAATGCTTGGTTACATCTCTGAGTGTGCGCTTCCACACATAGCAACCACTACTCAGTAGCCATGTTGTCTTCAGCTTGACATTCCCCTGCATGACGCAATAACTTTTAACTGACATTACAGTTTGTACGTATATTTTACATATTTGTCTTGTTTTGTATGCACAGCGCGTACTCGGAGATCGGGGAAGGACAACTAGAGTTTTATTAATTTCCAATGGGAATACATGCCACTGGTGTTATATTTGGCCATTGGCATGCTTCTTCAACTAAACCATCCTTTATTTGCAGATGACATTGCTCCGTTTAGCTACTTGCAGAACGTTACTCGGTTAACATCCGTGTACATTTCTGCACATACCTCTACTCTTGCACGGACAGCTTACTGTTTCATGTATCGCATATTTTACATCATTTGCATAGCTTTCACCTACAAATGGGGTAATTTGCATATCCTAACATTGTCCGTGCAACGTTCATTTGAGGGGCTGTGTTACACGCCCCTACAGGATATTGCTGAATTGCTCGGCGGACATCTTGCCTTGCTCTACTCTTACTCTATTCGTACACCGACCAAAGCTTCCTGAATCCTGGCCTAAGCTTTGATGTGTGCTAATATGTCTATTTGTGGAGTAGGCATGGCTGTAGGTATGTTTTGACCTGCTATGTCTGTCATTTATACAGAGCACCTCCCTGGAGTAGGCATGGCTGTAGGTATGTTTTGACCTGCTACGTCTGTCATTTATACAGAGCACCTCCCACTTTCATTTGTAGAGGTGACAGCCCTATAGGGACTATATGTACAGCTGTGACATTTGACAAGTCCACACATACCTGCGGTCAATACTAAACTGACTACTTCAGCACTTTTCATACCTTCAGATTTGTCTTGTAGTGGTATAGTCGATGATACTGTTTCCTATAACATGTATCTGTTTCTGATACAATATATGTCATTTTATTACACCACTACACACAATATATGGAGAAATCACAGGCCAGATGCCATTACATTCCTTTTGTAGGACACACCCGCCCAGAGTGTTGTGTTTCTCACAAAAGCCAACAGGTGCTGATCAAAACATATTCTGCTAACATCTACCTTATGTGTTCGCCAGTATTTGCGCTTTCCGTCAGTGGCAGAACTCACATGCGTGTGTGAGAGACTGAACAGTGTCTCAGGGACACTGCATAGCACCCTGAGGGACACATTTATGTTGTTTCTATTAACCTTCCACATTGACTATCACAGGGCATTAGTATTCATCCAGATTTGTAGAGGTACATGCTTTTGACTTATACATGTTTTGTCATTTGTCATCACGTCTTTCTTTGCACCTGTCCACCTAATCGCACTAGTTCTATACATTTATTTAGGTCAGGGTTACCTTCATACCTCTCAACTGTACACATTTTGGGTAAATGTCCCTAGCTTAGATGTCTGATTTTGTTCCTTTTTTAATAATATTGTGCAATGCCTTTCTGGTAATTTAGTGGGAAGTCATTTGGGACTGTGGGGTTAGACAATAATGACAGACATTTGTTATTTACAATTAATAACCCTCAAAACATTCATACTATTGACTGATCCATTATTCTATCCATGTTCTGACTTTGTAAGAGGAATATTTGAGATATTCCCTATTTGAAGCATTAACCGCTGCAGTGGTGCAGCGGTTAATGCTGTTGCCTCACAAAAAAAGAGTTCTCCTGATTCGATCTCAGGTGCCTTGTGCAGAGAGTTTGCATGTTCTCCTGTGTTCACGGGTTTTTCCCCACATTCTAAAGACAATGATCCTCAGCTCGGGCCTCCTTCTCTGGCCTCCACTGAAACTGTGGAACAGGATCTGTGGAACCCAGTTGGACTGTTAAATAAAAAAAATGTTAAAAAAAATACTTATTTTAAAATGCCTTTGTCTAGATGTCTTATGCTGATTGAGAGGTATGGTTACCATCTTATTCGTACTCATGTACATCCATGATAATCACTTACACGACACTAATATAACTCCCTACATCTTCCCCCAATAGTTTACACGATATCCGGTAGATGGGTTCTTCATTTTAGGAAGTTAGAGATGCCTGCTATACCCACATAGGTATATTAATCACTCCCATGGAGTGGACCTCATAAATCTGTGCCAACCAACACCTAGGCACCTAGACCCATTATTGCATACCCATGATTCCCAGACCTGACACCCCTCCACAGTAGTCATAACACATATTTAATGTGAGCGATAATAAATTATGATGACACTTCTAAGCACTATCCACTCTCCGCATGTCGGTACATATGTCTTACATTCTGTCAACCCATGTGTTATTACACTTGCACAAGCTACTGTTGCATGTACAGCTATATTGTAGTTGCAGATGACACTTCTTTGCAGCAATCATTACAGGGCTGTGCATTTATAGATTCACTATTTTTGGAGTCCTGCAAAGGACACCTATATCCATGTTTAAAGAGTAGGACTTACAGATCTGGCACACTGATACTTTCCGGGCAGTAGTTTTGAGAGCAGCAGTGTATTTACCTTAATTGCATGTCTGTTATGTGTATCCATACTAGCTATGGTGTAACCTATTTATGTACATGTGTTATATCTACGAGGACATTTGTTTATATGTTTGTTAGGTATATATCAATTGATGTTGTATGTGTTTGAGTGTATGTATATATATATATATATATATATATATATATATATATATATATATATATATATATATATATATATATATATATATATATATATATTTATATATATATGTATATATATATATATATATATATATATATATGTTTATATATAGCTGTACATTCTTTATTTCATATATTTATTTAGTTTAAGTCTGTGGATATATATATCTATAAACAAATGTATATATCTATATATAGACATTACGTGTAGAAACCAGCATTCATTTGCTATGCTGTGAGCGGATTACACACGCACAGGCGCACTTGCATTTCCTTATTGTAGGTTACGCGCAGGTGCACATGCATATCCTTATTGTGGGTTACATATGTTTACTAAGTCTTTGTGTTTACGTGGGCTTTATTACTTGTGAGAGTACCAGTAAAATTTCTCTAATCCGGTTAACGGACATATGCGAAACACACGTTCACCTTTACATATTTAAATGTCTGTACAGCACAGATGCATTCATTACACTTTAACATTATATGTGCTGTAGTCGTAGTTGAACCGGGACTGCATTCACGTTGGCCGGATGCTGTAACCACTATACGTTTGGTGTTCTGACTCATTTATATGCATACCCATAGTACATAGCTACATTAACATATGCCTCACCGCTTCACTTACGACACAGGCATCCATTCTCCTGCTGGGAAAAATGCGGTACTACATGTTACACATTCCCTATTCCCTACTGCTCTGGACCCAAACTGCATATTTCATCACTGCAGGGATATTCAGAACCCCAAGGCTTATAGTCCTGACACATACAAGTCTTTAATTGTTAGGGTGTTCATGTGGTGATCTGGGTTTAGGCATGTCTGCCTGGTGAATGGAACTGCCCTGACTGTGTTCAAATGTCAGACAAAGCACATGGACAGGGTTTGTCCATTTTAAACATTTTATCTGTGTTTACAGACACAGGTGTCTGGGCACCTGTCAGCAGCTTATGATGTTGGCATTACATAATACGGGTGGGGGTGGTTACAATACATAATTCACGGTGAGTGGTGTTCCCATTCACATTTGACTATTTCCTGTATTCATTCTTACGAGGATTATTATTTTGCACATGACTTAACTATGAATTAACTACAGGTATGCAGTAGTACAGTCAACATATGTGATGGTTTGTTACAGTATAAATATACGGACCTCTGTAATACTGGGGACTACCCCACATCCTTCACAACATTTCATGCTTATGTACATACTATTATTCAGTGAACTTTCGAAATTTGTGAGAGCAGTAATTACATCTGTCCCTATTTGCCCACCCATCCTTTTAGGCTTTGTCCAGGTTTTGTTGCTGTAATAGGTTGGGAGGTGGTGTTGGTATGTGATTGAGTTGAATATATACTGTCGATAATTCAGTGGGGAGTAGGGTTACCACTTGTTCCTCTTTGAGGGAGGTCCCACTTTGGACAGTTGTGTCCTGCGACGACACCTAAGACATGGCAACTGTCCTGTGATTTTAAGGCAATAATATATTTCTTATTTTCTTTACTAGTTGCATGATACAGGTATTTTGTATCTGGCACACATAACTATTATTTGGGATAGCATAAGCTATTCAAATGCTATGGAATAAGCTTTTATCTTGGCATACACGTGTAATTCTGTCCTTTGCACTGGCCGGGGGTATGTTTTATCCTGAAAATTCTCACATTTCTACAAGGGATGTCCCACCTTGGCCATCTGAACAGGTGGCAACCCTAGTGGGGTGACCTGCATGGTGGACAGCTGTTCCATCCTGCTTAGTATGTTTTGCATGTCTGTGTAGAAACTGAACAGTACAGTGACTACACATACATGTTTTGTCCACATGTGTACAGTAATGGACACCATGGCATGTAAACAACTCTGAGGTTTCAACAGGTTACTTATCCCATGCGGGATGTACACACATTTTGCCGAAACATTAACGTGGAGGCATTTGGATTTATGTACCTGTGATGGGATGTTTACAAATGTGGGATACATATTTGCAATCCTGACACTGCCTAGGATGATACTTCCTACTACATATGGGGAATACTCGCTATGTGTAGGTGTACAGATGCGCAAGGCTGGTAGCTGGATTTGGTGGACATTCGGACATGGGTGCGGGTTATGTGCTATACAGGGGTTGTTGCGTATTGCATTTGCATGCATGGGTTCTGCTTTTGGATATCCCAGTTCCGCATATGGCATCCTATGTGTATCTGACGGTTACGTTCCTGTTCATGTGTATAGCACATTTTAATATACATATGTTTGTGTGTGTTTGGTATACAATTTGGACTGTCAGGTTTCTTTACAGTTGTTATATAGCCACAACTGCCCAGCTGTGTACTATCACTACCACTGTGGGACTGCTGGTGACCATGCCCATGGGGCTAGACATGTGTATTGGCGGTGCGCTGACATGATGCGCTTCACTTCCACTGGGTATAACTACTGACAGTGCAGTACATTACGGACACACGATTTTAAATATCATTTGTTCCATGGACGGAAACTCATATTGTGTTGCGTGCATTTCTGTTTGGTTCTCCATTTTGTGTGGCCGGGAACTGTCTTGCATGCTTTGCATACGTTTCATTATCCACGGACACTGATAGGTGCGATTACTATTGCAGGCAGGCTGTAATATTCAGCAGTTTAGGTTGCTCATCGCCAGCCGACATTGACACGCCTCCGGGCGCAGCTTAGTAATGCCCCATGCACTCGCGCACGTGTCCTATGCACATGGATGTGGTAGCGGCGCACCTTCATTAATATGCATATGGTGCTACGACACCATATATACGCTGCACAGCTGGCGCAGGCCTTACACCGGCCTTGCGCCGAGCTTCATGAATCCAGGGGATAGAATGTGACTTACATCCACAGTCTTGTTTCCACACAGACCAGTATACTTGCTTTATCAAATTCTTGTCAGATTTTTGAGAGACAATATAAAGCTGCATAGCAGAGTAACCAGGCTAAAACTATAATAGTTATTTTTTAAACATTTTAGTTGAGTTCATTAAGTTGTTGACAATTCAGTAATTATAAAATTATTCCTGGATACTCAAATCAAAGTATACAAATAAAGTGAGTCACCATTTAAGTCAATGCTGTGTCACCAAAACAAACAAACAAAAAAAAAAACACATGAAAAGTGTGTGCGAGCCACAGGAAAATTCAGAGGTGTTTAATGGTGCACACCTAACAATGCAAGTGCTGTTATGAGCTGACACTTTAATGCATCTGAGAATATATAAAACAATAAACTGAAATACCGCTGTTTCTATATTAACTACATTATTTGATGTTAAAATTTGATTTTGAGTTATGCTGTCTGAAAATATAACTTAATTTACTCAAGTACATGCAGAAAACTAAAAAAAAGTCAATAAAAGAAAGATTAGCAGGACTCAAGTTTACTTTTTACAGCATTTCATATGCTTCACTTGAAGTAAAGCAAGCTTGATATTTACATTTAGTGCATTGTCTCACCTTTGTTAACTGATATAACTGTGGCTAATTTATGGCAACAACACATAATTATCTCAGGAGCTTTAACTGTCAGAAAAAGAAAACAAATTGTAAACTGTTAACCCCTGCCTTAAGTTATTATTTATTGGTGTGTACAACATGATAGTTGTAGAATTTTCTGGAACAATTATCACAAGTTACGGTCTGTTCAGGTTCAGCCGGGGGTTGACGCACTTGAAGCACTTAGTTCAACTTCACTCACTCTCATTCACTCACTGTTCAACCACCACGGTAGTTGGAAAATGAGAACAGGAAGTAAACAGAGAGAGAGAGTACACACAGTCCGAACCCACCCTTCAGCCAAATTCCACATTCTAATAGGGATACAATCTGCCTCACGAAGCAGACGTCATCACACACGCATGCCCCCCCATGTGATGATGTCAGCAACAACACTTTCTCAATTAAAATAAATGCACAAATAAATAAAAACTGCGCCCTTTAAAAGGCTGGCCTTTACGGAGCTTTACACTTCAACAGGGCGCAGAGAAGAGCACACACTTTCTTAATTAAAATAAACAAACAAATAAAAACTGCGTCCTTTAAGAGGCTGGTCTTTACGGTGCCCTAGGCAGTCGCCTAGTTCGCCTATGCCTAAGGCCGGCGATGCATAAGAGGTACTATGATTTGCTACAATTGGAAACTCCTAAACTTCCAGCTATTGCTCCTGTTGTGTCTGCTTTGCAGGATGCTTCTTCCAATGCCTCTCGTGCCTGATTCTCTGCACCCTGCTCCCATGAAGCCTGATAGGTTTTACAGGGTGCCTGAGGATTGTTATTTTTTTATATAAATGTCCAGTTGCTGACCCCTCTGTAGTGTCTATAGTGTCTAATAAACCATCTCAATTACTTCCTTCGCCGAACTTATTGCCTTCTGACAAGACAGCAGAACTATGGAAAGGCTGAGTAAGAAGGATTACACTTTTGGTACCCTAGTTTTTAGGGCCATTAATTATCAGATTAATATGTCTAGGTATGTGTTGGCTCATTTTTTCCCAGGTCTGTCAATTTACTTCTGATTTTCCAGACTCTGAGAGTAGACCTTCTGCTCTTTCCTTACTAGGGACGTCCTCTCAAGTTGTTTGTCATTCTATTAAATGTAGTTATGATGTGGGAGATGCTTCTTCTACGACAACTATTTTTGATTCAGTGATGAGGAGGTATTCTTGGGTTAGGCTTCAACATCTATCTGATGATATTAAAGCTAAGTTGATGGATGTGCCTCTGGATTCTAAACTTTTGCCTAGGGAAGCAGCTGCTGGTCTGTTTAAGTGCCTTCAGGATAAGGGTAAGACTTTACAGGAGCCTAAACATGTATTTGTTTCTTCAGTGCCTAAATTTCAGAGAAACTACCCCACTAAGCTTGCCTTTGTTTGTAGGCAATCCAGCTCTTCTTCTAAAAGCAAGAAAAGTGACAAATGGGCTCCTCCTGCTAAAACTAGGGATTCTGAAGCCTTCCTTTCTGGACAAACCAGGTGCTGTAAGACTACCCATCTCTTCCCAGCCACATTCCTCTTTCTCTTCTCCTTTCTATTTATCTTCCTGTTTGGCTTCAGATCCTTCAGGATTCTTGGGTTCAGTCGATCATTTGTCAGGGGTACTTCATGGCATGAAAATCCCATCCTCCTTTTATGGGCATTCCACAGCCTCTTTGGGAATAACCTCTCTTTTTCTCAGAAGTTCTTCAAAATCTCTTGACTCAGGGTACTATTCAAGAGGTGCCTATGTCCCAAAGTGGGAAAGGGCTCTACTCCAGACTGTTTCTAGTGCCCAGAAAATAGAGAATTTGCAGACCTATTCTAGACCTTTATCATCTAAAAAATTTTCTCAAAGTGCATTCCTTTTGGATATTTTCCTTCAGATTCTGTTTCCTCTCATTTTCCCTCAGGCCTTTATGATGTCTCTGGACCTCAAGGATACTTACCTCCATATTCCGATCCATCTTCTTTCAGGAAGTTTTTGCATTTCTCTGTTGCTTTCCGGCACTTTCAGTTCTCTGCTTTGCCCTTTGGCCTTTCTACTCCACCAAGAGTGCTCACCAAATGCCTTGCTCCTGTGATTGCTTGTTACAGGATTCATGTGATCCAAATATTTCTTTACTTAGACAACCTGCTGATTCAGGCATCCTCTCCAGAGATCCTTTTGCAAAATCTTCATTTTGCCATTTCCCTTCTTCACAGCCTGGGGTTCACTATAAATTTCAAAATGTCTTCTCTGATTCCTTCTCAGGATCATGTTTTTCTGGGTTGCAGGATTAAGACAGCACCTATGCTGGCATCCCTGCCTCCTCCAAAGGCATTACCTCTTATTTCCTTCTTTCAAACTCTTCTTCCTCCAGCCTCCATTACAGCCAGGGAGTTTCTGAGAGTTCTGGGTTTCATGGTATCCACCATTCCAGTGCTCCCTCTAGCCAAACTTCACATGAGAAAGTTTCAGAGGTTTCTGAAGTCAGTGTGGCTTCAACATGCACATCCTCTAGACTTTATAGTTCCTCTTCTTCCTTGTCTCAGATAGGAACTTCACTGGTTGATTCAGCAGTTGTCTCTGAATCCAGGGATCCATTTTCACCCCTCTCTTCCCTCTCAGGATTTGTTCACAGATGCTTCAGACATGGGATGGGGGATGTTTGGCTCCCTAAAGGTACAGGGGGTGGTCACCTCATCAACAGAAGGAGCACAACAAGGTCAAAGTGATGAGAGCTCTTCTGCTGGCTGTTCAGGCCTTTCATCCTCTTTTCTCTCCATGCCCTCTCAAGGTGTTCACAGGCACTATCAAAGTGATGTGGGATATCAACAAACAGGGAGGAACAAGAACTTATCTTCTTTGTCAGCTGGCACTTCTAGTTTGGGATCTTGCTGTCAAGTATCAGGTGACACTTCGGGCAGTTTATATTCTTTCCAGTCAGAACACTGTGGCAGACACTAAGCAGGTCCTTAACTCATTCACTCCAGTGGAGCTCAGGAACTTTGCACTATAACTTCCAATGGGCAGAGTCTAAGCCTTTTGATAGAATCAAATTATTTCCTCATATTTCTAACAAATGTTCATATCTCTGGAACCACAGGGGTTATGGAAGAAGTATAAAAGGCAAACCATTCAGCACAAACTATTTTTATACTGGTAGTTTTCTTTAGGCTCTAAGTCTTAAACTGAATTATATGTCACAGTAAACACAGTAACTATTGTTTGTAATATTTTGTAAACAACTTACAATATCTCAGCAACCACTAAAGTTACACACATACTGTAAGTAGAATTGTATTCATCTAGCTGAGAGCTTTCATATGAGGCTAAGGAGTTCTGTCTGTGTTACAAAGTTATTGAGATATTTACAAAAATGTGAAAATTATATCTACATAAATTCATATCATAAAAACATTTAATATCGCTTTTCCTGCACTAGACAGAGGTCAAATAATGTTGTTCAGTTTGCCATTGTGTAATCTTTAAGATAAAATCTTTTAAAACCTTGTACATAGCATGGTTTTGAAATGATTGATGTTAATATGACCAAGCAATATTTGATATCTGGAGGCATCAGTAGGAGTTAACTACAGATGCACCTGTAGGCGTCACTCAAATGTAATGACTTAACTCATTACATTCAAGTGACGTCTCCAGGTGCATCTGCAGTTACCTCCTACTGATGCCACTTGGCATCAGATATTGCTTGTTCATATTTGCATTAATAATTCCAAACCCATGACACATACAAGGTATCAGAATATTTTATCTTGAAGCATACATCATGGCAAACACAACTGTGTTGATATTTTACCTCTGTCAATGAGTATTTGTTAGAACTGTAAGCTGATAATTTCATTTTTTAAAGGCTCAAGCCACACCCACAGGGAGATAAAAGTACACAATCAAAAAAGAGCTGTACTGGAGGGAATGAGTTAACTCAGTCCCAAGAATGGATGATTCACAGGATGTCTTTCTGGACATTATTCACCACTGGGGTACTCCACAATTGGATCTTTTTACCACCTCTCTGAACAGACAACTTGCTCTGCTTTGTGCCAGAATCCCAGGTACTCTATTGTGGAAGGTGGATTCCCTCTCATTTTCTTGGAAGGGAATGTCTTTATGTATTCCCTCCCCTTCCTCTCATTCCAAAAGTCCTGTTCAAGACTCAACAGGATGCTCCTAAAATCTCATTGGCAACTCCCTTTTGGCCATGACAGCACTGGTTAGCACTACTTCTGCATCCAGCCAGGGCCAAGCATCACAAGTTACCTCACAGGGTGGCTCTAATCACACAAGTCAAGGAATCTCTCATCCATCCCCACCTGTCCACACTTCAACTGACAGAGTGGGCAATAGGACTTTGATTCCTCACAGAAACCTTTTTTTCTGAGGATGTGCTACTAAAAGTCCTGCTGGAGGCCAGGAAACCCAATACTAGGAAATTCTACATATTCAAATGGAAGAGGTTTCCTATTTGGTGTCTCTCGTAATGTGGTCCCACTTACTGTGGATGTTCCTTTGGTTCTTTCTTATTTGTCTGAGTTGCTCAATGCTGGTTTGGTCTATTCTTTGATTATATTATCATAGGAAGCTACTAGGCTATTGGCCCTGAGGCCCTTAGCCAAGAATTTAGTCCATGTTCTGACAAGTCAGCACTCAATGCCCCTTTCCAGCAGGGACACAGGTGGAATCCCAGCGGTGTATTTTCTGTTCCCCATCCAGTTATCCAGTTTGTGCTTAAATAGGGTTAATGAGGAACTCCGCTTGATGTAGAGAGGGAGTCTATTCTACAGAAGGGGGAGTCTCTGGGACACAAATCTGTCCTGCCAAGAAGTCCTTCTGATGTCACAGACCAGGATGAGGTCGCATGTGTGGGTTAGTTGAGTGGAGCTTAACTTGCGGATATGCAGCAGTCCCATCAAGGAAGGGTCAGAGATCGCTTTGTATGCCAGACAGAGGTTGCCTCTGATGAGTCTGTATGAGATGGAGTAAAGGGCTTTCAGCCTATCTGTGTGGGGTAAATGTTTGAGTCTTTGGATTCTCCTGGTGAGGAACCTCTGTTGTCTCTCCAGATGCTGCATGTGCTTTGTGAGGTACATGCCAAAAGGGGCATCATACTCAATAATGGATCTTATAAGGGAAGAATACAAGGGTGTTATGACTTCCTTGTCCCTGGATGAGATACCCTTACTAATGAAGTGGGCCATATAGAAAGCTTTCCGTACAATGGAGGCAATATGATGGTCAAAAGTCAGTTTGCTATCAACCTGGGTGCCCAAGTCCCCATGACTGATTGTGTGTTTAGGACATTGTTATTAATGTGATAATTTGTAGGGATGTCACTCTCCTCAAAGGGAATGATGCATTTTTTGGCATTCAGTTTGAGGTCACATTTCTGGCAACAGTCATTTGTTTTGGCAAGACGCTCTTGGAGGATGTCCACATCACCAGAGGAATTGATGACAGCACCCAGCTTGCAGTCATCTGCAAATCTGGTCAGCCATAGCTCACTGGTTTTGGCCTGCACCTCAGAAAAGTATATACTAAACAACAGAGGCCCCAAGACCGATCCCTGGGGTACACCGCTCATTGCGGGTCTACTTCTTGAGATGGCTTCCCCTATTTTTACTAGGTTGGTTCTATCAGTGAGCCAATTTGATACCCATCTGTTAACATACATATTGATGTCTAGTTGAGAGAGTTTATCTAGTATACCCGAGTGGGGAAGAGTGTCAAAGGCCTTGGTCAAGTCAAGGTAGGTGGTGTACACCATCTTCCCCTCATCCATGTCTTTGGTGAAGGTCTCAAAGAAGTCAACCAAATTTAACAGGCATGACCTTCCCTTGATGAAATTAAACTGTGTGGGATCAAGTGTTTGGAAGTTGCCAATGTCCTTGTTAATGAGGTCTATGATAATCCTTTGAGTGGCCTTGCAGATCAGGCTAGTTAGACTGATGGGTCTATAATTTCCTGGATTGGTAGACATTCCATCTTTGTGCAAAGGGATGACAGTTGCTGTCCTCCACTCGGCTGGGACAAAGCTGGTACTCAGGCTTTGGTTAAATAGGGTGCCCAATGGTACTGCAAATTCTTGCCTGAGTTCATTTAGGATGCAGCCTGAGATGTTATTGGGTCCGATGGTGGCTGTATTTTTTTTTGTCTTTGAGAGGGCAGTGATGAATTCCTTCCAAGAAATAAGGGAGGGATCAGGTGCTGGGGATGTCCTGCTTTCCAGAAATGAACTCTCTGAGGCACACCATGACAATAAGAAGCTGACCGTTGACCGTTTAAGACCGTTTATTGATAAAAATATATAAAAAATAGAATGTTCCCAGTGCACAATAAGCGCTTTCACATTACAAAAGAATGCTTCATCAGACTATTAATGCACTAACGGATCCCTTGCATTTAAATACCATATTCAATCCATTATGTAACCAATCAGCTGCGTGCTCATTAATATTAAAACATATAAAACACATCATGTTAAAAGCTTAATATTCATGTTCTAATGGAATTGACTATCAAAACTATTTTATATTCAAACAATTGATATACTGTAATAAATAATAATAATATATTAAAAACTTTGTGAGATGATGAGACATTAGTGAGAAAAAAATCTTATATTGAGCATATCTAAAAATACCTGTATCTAAGACACCTAAAATGGATATCAAAAAAGATACATAAAAAATAAACATCTAAATGCATGTGAGCATATAAGACAATATAAAATACATATAAAAAACAATTCTGAAAAACTTTTTAAGACCTGTTAAAAAGCAATTAAGGACTCATATATGTAAGTTAAAATGTGAAACAACTAAAAAGCACAAACACCAATGGAGTTCATATAGAGCTTCATCACAGTAAACAAAATGTTGCTCGAGGAATAAGACAAAAATAGTTTTTCATAATTGTTTTTTATATGTATTTTATATTAACTTATATGCTGATATGTTTATTTTTTAAGTATCTTTTTTGATACGAGTTTTAGGTGTCTTAGATACAGGTATTTTTAGATATGCTCAATATAAGATTTTTTTTTCTCACTAATGTCTCATCATCTCACAAAGTTTTTCAATGTCCACCATTAAGGCCACTTGTCAGCTACCACTGCTTGTCTGTCTTTATCTCCTCCTTCAGCTTCTAGATTTGTGATTAACAATTTCTTAAAGATGTCCTTAATATTACACCTTCCAGAAAGCCTGTTCCCTCTCTCTGGGATCTTAATTTTGATTTGGAGAAGTTGATTCAGGCTCCTTTTGAGACTGCTGCTTCAGTTTCCTTACAACACTGTTCCTGGAAGACTGTTCTTTTGTTAGCTTTTACTTCTGCCAGACTGGTGTCTGAGTTGCAGGCCCGTATGGCTTGTCCTCATTTTTCATGAGGAAAAGGTATCCTTGTGTACTAACCCTTCTTTTATGCCTAAGGTGGTTAATTAGCTGTCAGTTAATCAGTCTATTAATTTGCCTACATTTTACCTGTCTGCAATCGGACAGTGAGTGGGTGCTGCATACTTTGCATGTGCATTGGCAACTCAGGGTTTATTTGGATAAGACTAAGGCTACTAGAAAATCTGATCAGATATTTGTTTCTTTTCATCCTAGATCTTTACTGTATCTAAACAAACTATTTCTTCTTGGATTTCTTAGGCTATTTCCTTTTGTTACACTTTTCATGGTAAGAGCCTTCCTTCTTCAGTTAAGGCTCATTCTACCAGAGCTGTGGGTTCTTCAGGTGTTTTTTCAAAGGCTTAGATACTAGTTCTATTCTTGAAGCAGCTACCTGGACTACTGTGCATACTTTTTCAAGCACTACAATTTGGATGGTATCTGTAGAGCTAGGGCTGGTTTTGCTAGTGTCATTCTTCATGGCTTTATAGGGGTCTCCTCTGCTCCTTCCCACTGCCAAGTTTCCTGTTGAGCTTTGGCATTCTCCCATTTAAGAATATTTAGCAGTGAATGTAAAGACATAGTACAGTTGTATAAAATATTACCATAACAGTAGATATCCCATAATGCAATCACTACAGACTGCAAATAATCAATACTGCTAAACATTAATGTTTCATATTTCTTACTGCTCAGAAAATGCAGGTTGGTGCAAAACGTGTAGATGTATGAACTTTTTAAATAATTAGAGTAATACTGTCCTTGATTTTGGGCCTTTATTTTGAATTATTTTTGAACTTATTCCCACTTCTTGAGCAAAAAAAGGTGAGTTATGTTTCCAATAACAAATTAAATGTAAACAATAATTAATATATAAATGTATTCATATCAGTGAGGGAACTCACCACTACTTATGCTTTTTCTCTCAGCTCATAATCCACCATCTCTGACTTTTCATAAAATGTATGTACTGGACATATGTATCAAGGACTATTGTATAATACAAACTACATGTTGTAATTTTACTTTTGTATTTTATTATAACTGTTATATTATGTCTGTGATATGCTCATCTGGATTTTGTCATAAATGGTCAGTTTCAATCGGAGCACTACCCCAGTTAACAAAAACAAACAAATAAATAAATGGCTGCTTCTACTGTCAAATCTAAATCATCCACAAGTTCAAACTACAAACCAGATATTTTCTTATATCCTTCAACTCAGGAATTGTATCTTATTATGGCATGTACAGAATGCGGGTGCTTGTGTGCATGCATGAATGTATGTTTATGTATTTGTGTATATATATATATATATATATATATATATATATATATATATATATATATATATATATATATATATATATATATATATATATATTATATATACACACATACATACACACACACACACATATGCACCCCTATCATATTACTGAATTTTCAAAACTTCGACATTCATATGGTTGAGACCGTATGATCAAAGTTTTGAAATTTGAAAATAAAATAGAAAAAAAAACTTTTTTTTTTATATTTTTGCAGGGGGAACAAGCAACCCTGCACTCCCCACACCCCCTGCCAATTAAATATACCAACTCTGAAATTGCACTACAGTGAGGAAAATGGTAAACTTCCTAATCCGTACTGTACTGTGATCTCCATTCAAAACATTTGAAGTTTCAAAACTTCGATATTATATTCTTGACCATATGAATTTCAAAGTTTTGAAACTTCAATCATATGATAGGGATCAATTTTATCTCTCTCTCTCTCTCTCTCTCTATATATATATATATATATATATATATATGTATATATATAAAATATATGTATGTATGTATATAGATCCCTATCAGTTGATTGAATTTTCAGAAACTCAAAATTCATATCATCAAGATGATATGATTGAATTTTTGAAAACACGAAGTTTTTGAATGGAGATCATGGCACAGTGAGGATCATGAAATTTACCATTTTCCTCAGTGTAGTGTCGTCTCGGAGTTGGCATATATCATTTTCATGGGGTGTGGAGGGTACAGGAGGGCTTTCCCCCTGCAAAAATGTAAAAAAATAAAGATTTTTGTGTTTTTGCTTTGATGATCGAGTTTTTGGAAATTTGATCATATCATCTTGCTGATATGAATTTCAAGTTTCTGAAAGCTCGATCATCTGATATAGATTATATATATATATATATATATATATATATATATATATATATATATATATATATATCTGTGTGTGTGTGTGTGTGTGTGTGTGTGTGTGTGTGTGTGTGTGTGTGTGTGTGTGTGTCCTTAAGATGGCACAAGTCTTATAATACACTATGTCTTTCAGTCAGTTTAGTAAAATAAGCTGTTTCATGGTAATTGTAAGACAAATTCATAAACTATACACTATGTGTATACTTTGTGTGCTCTACCACAATGCTTGTGCTGACTATTCACTCAGAAAGGTTACACTAAGTGTACACTATGTGTACAGTTTAGGTAAACATTATGAATCCTACTGAGACATGTTTGTGTAAAATTAAAGCTTTATTACTTCAAATATCTGTTGTTAATGCCATTGCTAAATAACACAGATCAGCATTTGCATCATGACATGGTGTCAGAAGTGCAGTTGTTTTAATTCAGAATAAGTGAAAAATGCTGTTCTGACATAAACATAGCTAATCGACTAATAGATTCCAGAGTTCAGTGTGCCAGTTTTACTGCAAAGCTGACATTTTTACCTGAACATAACATTCTTTTACCAATTTTCAACCTAAAATAACTGCAATGTAACCAAATATTGCCAAGTGTAACCTGCCTGAGTCATTCATCTTCACAAAGCCATTTGCACAACCATCATGGAAGCAAAGATTTCCATGCATTCAAATGGAATTAAAGCATGACAAAGACAGTAAAGAAATATTGTGAATGGCTTACTTTATTGCATTGGCAAAAAACTGGAAGCCATTTACAGTTGATTTTCCTTTTGTGATAGCCAGACCATTACACGTGAGTTAGTAGTAAGCCATCCCAATTGATGTTTTTCCCAAAATGAATTATTATTCATGACAGGTCACACTTTCATAGATGTGCTAGAGCTAAAAATAGTCTATTGAAGCTTTTGTCAGGCATATGTATAAAATGTCTGAAAGTTGTGGCTTTGGCCAGGCAAAATACAAACAAATGGGAGATAGCACAGTGATTGCACTGGCAGATACTAAAGTACCTCAAAAGTTTTTGCTGGAACTGAATTAAACATTGGAAATGGCAATTCAGATTGCTAAAGAGGCTGACCAAAAAAAGAATCAAAATGTTAATTTATTGTTAACGTCAGCTCCAAATCATCCATTCTATCCTATACCAGCCTTCCTACTGACCAGCATTATCCTCTCTCATCTCCCATTATTCTCCTTCCAGACCTCTCCGAAGCTCTAACCAAGACCTACTACAAATTTACAAACCCAAGTCTAAATTTGGATGCAACATGTACAGCTATCACCCCACTATTCCCTGGAATAGGCTCCCACTAGAAATCAGGACCCTTACACATCCTAAACAATTTAAGACAGCCACCAAAGAGCACTTTAAAAGTCACTGATCCTGGCACTGCACTCTCTCTCCTTAACATCCCCTACTTCCCATACCTTAATCTACTTTCTGCCCTTAATTCACTCTTCTTACTAGCTATCTCTAATCTTCCTTGACTACTCTTTCTACTGTCTTCTAAAACCTATTAAGCAAATCGCCTCAGAAAAACATTCTATTGTAATTGTCTTGCCTTCATGCAACTACATTATGATAAAACAGGGTTTTTGTAACCACTTACCCCAAAAACTATACTCATCTTAATGACATATTTATTTTTATACGTCTTAAAATAGTTATGCTATACTCCTGATTATTGACACTGTATAACATTGTATTACTACTTAATGCCTTGTAATAATCCTGTAACATTGCTGTTTAATGCTAATTTATAATGAAAATTGTATAATATGTTGGAGCTTTTCTCCCCAGGCCTCCGCTGAAAAAGGGCTCTTCAGCTCAGTCAGACAATCCTGGTCAACAAATGTAAAATAAAAAAATAAATATAAATAAATGTATACAAAATGATGTACATGAGATAAAATGCAAAGAAAAATGCAATTTAATTGAAAAGCATATAGAAGCAGAGTGAATGCAAGCTAGACAAATGTACAGGATGTAAATAGTTCATACTGGGTCACAGTAGTGGGTGGCATGTGGCAGCAGGTGTAAGAAATGTCACATGATTGGACATTTGATAATCTGTGTAAAACTAATGCAGTTAAAGAGGCCAGTGAGAGTTAAAAATGAGAAAGGATTTCAAACAGCAGTTTCTAGGTTCAGTTACTGCTGTGACAAATGCAGAGTCATACTAGCAAGACAAATGTTTCATATATGGAACCCCAGAAAGATTTAAATTAGAGAGGGATGATGTTACTGTATTATCACAAGGTACTTGCAGTAGAATCTCAAAGGGTCACCAGTACCATAAGTCAGAAATGGAAATATTTAGCCCTGCAGGCAAACTTGTGTGCATCGTTAAGATTCCTAGCATGTCTTAATGGAAGGGCCACAAGTGTGAATTCTGGGTTTTTCTGTTGAAAGGTGCTTCAACAAAGTATTAGTTTAAGGGTGTGCATGCAACCACCTTATTGTATGTTTTTTATTTTTTATATTTTTTCCCCTAACAGGTTTGTTTGTTTTTCAACTGAATTGTACAGACTATAGGTCACATTAAAGCTGGGAAAAGTTCTGAAATGATTTATTATGGTCTCATATTTTTATATCACAAACAACTGGCATTTTAACAGGGGTGTGTACACTTTTTATATTCACTATATATCCCCCCAGGCCAGAACATTCCCATTTTAGAGGAATTACTATTATGGATAAACCTAAACATATCAAATGAAACTATAATCCTAGGAGATACAAATATTAATTGGCAAAATCTTACCTCCAACTCCACAGCCAACAGTATAAATTTACACAGCTTTACTCAGCTTATCAACACTCCCACTCATGGCCTATCTACAGGATCAGAATCTATCTTAGACTGGATATTAGTTACCCACCCACACAATTACTCAAACTCTGGCTCCCTACCCAACATACTAAGTGACCACCTCCCAGCATACACCCACAAGAGTCAAACTCATATAGTCACTACGCACTCCTATAAAACATCTAGAAATCTCACCCACTTTGACCAACATGAATTCTCAAGCATTTTAAAAACTCATAACTGGCTCTCACTAAAAACTTTCCCCCTAGATGAGGCAGTTAATTACTTTAAAAAGCTCTTCTTGGATACTGTTAATAGCTTAGCCCCCATATATATCAAGTGAACAAAAGTGAATCACACCCCATGGTTAACAAAAATGACCAAACAATGCATCCTTCATAGAAACAAGGCATGGAGAACTTGGCAAAAAGATAGAACACAACAAAACAAAATTAATGTCAAACAACTCAGAAATAGAGCCAAGAAGCTAGTAATACAAGATAAAAAAAACATTTCTCCTCTAAGCTAACAACCTTACAAAATAATCTAAAGAAATTCTGGAAGTCAATATCCACCCTTCTCAACCCTGGAATCCACGGAATCCCTCTCCTGCACCTGATAAGACCCCTCATCAAATTTCCCATCCCTTTAATACCCACTTTATTACTACCATCCAAAAATTAATCAAAGACTCCTCAACAAGCCCAAGCCAATGCTCCCAGAATACGAATAATCTCATACAAAACGACAATGCACCACTCATTCTTGACAAAAATTCCATTCCTTCTGCAACTCACTCATTTTCTATTCAACCAGTACTCACATCTCTCATATGTAAACTACTAAAAAAATCTCAAACCATGCTTTCTTTCTGCAGACAACCTTCCCCCCAGAATATTTACAGCTAGCAGAAAATGTAATTGCATATCCAGTTAGTATTCTTATAAACCACTCTCTCGCAGAAGGATACGTCCCACATCTATGGAAAAAATCTATTATTACTTCACTGCATAAAGGCAG
Source organism: Protopterus annectens (assembly GCF_019279795.1). Lineage (NCBI taxonomy): Eukaryota > Metazoa > Chordata > Ceratodontiformes > Protopteridae > Protopterus > Protopterus annectens. The sequence continues at coordinate 1,494,937,703 of NC_056744.1, read as the reverse complement.
AAACTCTCATGACTATCGCCCCATCTCTGTACTTTCCCCACTATCCAAAATCCTTGAGAAGTGTGTACACACACAATTACTCTAGTACTTCATTAATAATAATCTTCTGTCTCCCACTCAACATGGCTTCTGCCAAGAGCAAAGCCCTATTACAGCCCTGCTCTCATTACTGATACTGTCAACAAAGCCCTAGATACAAGTCATCCCACTTTAGTAATCCTATTGGATCTATCCAAGGCTTTTGACACAGTATCACATACTAAACTTCTGATCCAATTAACAAAACTTGGCTGCGCCCCCAAATCCCTTGACTGGTTTACATCATACCTAAACAATAGACAACAATCTATAAAGTGGCATAACATCCAATCTGATTATCTGTCAAATAACATAGGAGTCCCACAGGGTTCCATTCTGGGACCATTACTCTTCAATATCTTTATTAATGACCTCCACAAAGTCTCTCAGCTAAGTAAAATTATCCAATACACCAATGATTTGACAATAATCTCTACTTCAAACAATTTCTCTGACCTCCTCACAGTTACTCAAAATGCTTTTACAGAGATTGAATCATGGCTAAACAATTCACAACTGCTACTAAACGCCAGAAAAACAAAACTTCTATTATTCTCTTCAAAACCACCAAATATAAACTTCAAAATCTTCTCTAAAGATAGAACTGAAATAGAAATAGTAAAATCTGTCAAACTACTAGACATTGCAATTGATGACAAACTCACCTTTGAAACACATTCTCAACGCAATAAAGAAAACACACTTTAAACTTGGCAAACGTTATCGTCATAAACTTTACATGGACAAAAACACCAAAACAAAACTGGCGAGTACCTTACACATCCTTGCTCTACTTTATGATAGTGCCATCTTTACTAACCTTCGCTCAACAGTAAGCTTCAGTCTTGTTACTATAAAATAGCCAAATTTGCCTCAGGAAAGCCTAACCGCTCACACCACTGCCAAGCAATCTCTGAACTGAACTGGTTGGATTTCCCAAACTATCTTTGCTATACCCAACTAATGCTAGTCCATAAACTAATTTATAAACCAAATATCTGCCCAGCACTCTAATCAATACTACAAATATATATTTCTTCACATACCTTAAGATCCTCCAAAAAATGCTACTAAGTGTAACCAAGCCTAACAAAAGAGCGAGACAATGCTTGTTCTCCCATAGTATTGTTAAAAATGGAACTCCTTACCTTGCCATATTACCCAAATAGACTGTATAAAGACATATAAAGTAGCATTAAAAATGTACTTTCTACGTAACCTCAAATGCCAATGCAAATCAAACAAACCACCATAAAATCGTCACTACTTATTTCTAACCCAGTTCCATAGTTCAAAATAACTTTTACCATGACAGCAACACAGCTCTACTACCGCTTTAACTATTTGGCAAGAACTGCTATGTTTTTTCATGCAATGCCAAAAAGAAACAACGTAAGCTTTGTACTATACTACCAACTGTTATCTAAATCTATACAAGTTCTGACACATTGTCTATGTATTCTCCTTTTATATATTTTTTCAACTTTTGCATATTTCTGCTTTTAAAAAATTGTCAACTGTCTATATTTTTATTTGACTGTATTAACTGTGGAGGTTTTCTCCCCGGGCCTCCACTGAAAATGGGTTCCTGACCCAGTGGACTTTCCTGGACAACAAATGTCAATAAATAAATAAAATAATAAAGATAAATAATGCTCATAACAACAAATTGTTTGATTCAGGACAATTTTTACTAGATATGGCACAGCAATCAAATTTGTCTGAGATAATGGGATACAACTTTTATTTACTGAGTTCCAGCAATTTGCTACCAATTATGGTTTCATACATACTATGTCAAGTCATCACAATACATAGTCCATATTGCTTACATGAATATTCATCAACCCGACCATCACAATGATGTCATACCATGCTACACCACACAGTGCTATGAGTGCAGGCCCTGCACCGCTGATGCTTGGCAGACATTTGCACTATTAGTCTTATTACTCTTATGCTGGAATACAAAACAAAATGAGAGGTGATTCCATTTGAATCCATCATGGGAAATATCGAAAGAGCAAAAGATGCTTGAAAGCATTTCTACAATAGGTGTTATGCAACCCAAACTCTTACTTTTCTTTCAAGCAGGTCAACTAGTGCACCTAAAAAGTGAGGAGTAGAGAAAGTAAGATACAGCTAGTGTTGCGCTGCAAATAATGGATAAGCCGCTGGCCTATATGGTTCAAACAGATGGTGTTACGATTATGATATGTAACTAGAGACATCATCATGCCTTTTCTGAGAAGTTCGCATACAAAAGTCACATGACAAGTGTTCAAAAAAACTAAAAAGAAAAGCAAGGTTCTTAGCCAATCACACTATTCCAATTCCAAACATCCTACTACAACCAGCTATCTGAGATAAAGGTAGAAATTCTGAATTTAAAATGAGTTATGAAGGCATCAACAACATCTGAAACCAGAACATGACTGTTTCAAATACTACTAGGTCTACTCCAAATAGTGGCACTGAAAAGACTCAAAACATTTTAGCCATTTGTCTAATCCTGTTTCCTTTACAAGTTGCTGTCCATTGTGAATGACCAACTGCAGTTGTGAAGAATTAACTTTTGGAGGTTTTTATACAATGCTGTTTCAGTCTGTCATCATCTGTGACTATCTTTTGTATATCATCCTGCAGTAATAGCTATTTGACAATGGAAGTAGCAGCCATTTTGGAACTTCTGAAAAGTGTTCAAGTCCAGTTAAACTTTTTTAGAGTAAGCTCTGCTAAAGCTAATTGTGGATGTCAGCCACAGAGTTGTAGCTGGAAGAGCGTTCTTTCTTAAAACTGCTACAAATCATTAATTTTTCATGAAATGAAACACAATGGCATTTAACTTGAGGATAACTGCTGATTTTGATACATACAATATTCCTTACACTGATGGAAAATACAGTTGTGTAAAATCTTACCGTAGTGGTAGATGTCCTTCTCTTCACGGTTACAGTATTCGATACATAAGGGATTCCCTGCCTAGGGCAGCCTGACATCTGGCTACTTTACCAAAGCCTTAGGTTGCTTTAAGGCATGCTGTACATCACACATACGCCCCTCATGTAGCAGAGGGCATACAGGTGATTCCAGGTGTACCATCTTCATAACTGAAAGCCCCAGTAGGAGTGCCAGTCCAAAGAAAAAGAAGAGGTAACCAGTGCATCCAGAAGACAAATAGACCAGGGGGAGGAATTGAATACTGCAATAGTGAAGAGAAGGACATCTACCATTATGTTAAGATTTTACACAACTGTGCTATGTCCTTCTAATTCACTGTTGCAGTATTCATTACATAAGATGGAGTTCCAAAGCTCAGGATGAAACATGGGTGGAGGAAAGATCAGCACAGCCTTCTAGGAAGCCATGGAAGTTGGCCCTAGCAAAACCAGCTCTATCTCTGGAGATTGCATCTAACTTGTAGTGCTTGGTAAATGTATGCACAGACCTCCAGGTAGCTGCCTCAAGAATAGAGTTAGTATTCAAAACCTTGAAAAAAGCACCAGAAGAAGCTACAGCTCTAGCAGAGTGAACCTTAACAGAATAAGGAAGGCTCTTACCATGAAATAAATAACAAAAATAAATAGCTTTTGAGATCCAAGAAGAAATAGTTTGCTTGGACACAGCTAATTCTAAAGACCTAGGATGAAAGGAAACAAATAGCTGATCAGATTTCCTAATAGTCTTAGTCTTATCCAAATAAAATCAGAGTTGTCTATGCACATCCAACGTGTGCACTATCTTCTCACTGGCCAGACTGTGGAGAAGGGGAAAAAAAGTGTGCAAATTACTAGACTGATTAATGGACAACTCATTAACCACTTTGGACAGAAAAGGAGGATTAGTATGGAATGGCACCCTCTCCTTATGAAATATCAAAAAAGGAGGATAAGCCATAAGGGCTTGAAGCTCAGAAACCAGTCTAGCAGAAGTAAGAGCTAATAAATGAATAGTCTTCCAAGAGCAATGTTGCAAGGAAGCTGAAGCTGCAGCCTCAAAAGGAGTCAGAATCAAATTCTCTAAAATAAAATTAAGATCCCAGGGAGGATGAACAGACTTCCTGGGAGGCCTAATATGAAGGACACCTTTAAGGAATTGTTTAGCTTCAAATCTAGAATGTAAAGGATGAAATAAAGGCAGAGAAGCAGAGATGGCTGATAAGTGTGCCTTAAAAGAAGAATAAGCCAGCTCAGCATTAAGTAATTCACACAAATAAGACAGAACCAAAGGAACATCAACATAAAGTAGATCCAGGTTATGAGAAAGACACGAAACAGAAAACTTTTTTCCATTTGGATAAGTTCTGACGTCCTACAGGACCCTAAGTACATCCTTAGAAAAAAGGTTTCTATATGGAATCAAAATCCTACCACCCACAGTATCAACTGAAGAGTGGACAAGTGGGAATGGATGAGAGATCCCTTGTCTTGTAGGTCCACACTGTGAGGTAACTTGTGGTGACTGCCCTTGGCTATATGCAGAAGAAGAGGGAACCAATGCTGTCTCAGCCAAAACAGGTGTCACCAACAAGATTTTGGTGGCATCCTTTTGAATTTTGAACAGGACTTTTGGAAATAGAGGAAGGGGAGGGAAAGCATAAAGAAACATCTCTTTCCAAGAAAACGTGAGGAAGTCCACCTCCCACACCAGAGGACCTGGGACTCTGGCACAAAATAGAGGAAGTAGTCTGTTCAGAGGGGAGGAAAACATTTGAAGAGTACCCCACTGGTGGACAATGTCCAGAAACACATGCCTATAAAGCATCCATTTGTGGGATTGAGAGAAAGACCTGCACCAGAGAGAATGTAAACTGCCTGAAGTGTCACTTGATGCTAGACAGCAAGATCCCATACCAGGACAGCCAATCAGCAGATAAGATCTTCTTTCCCCTGTTTGTTTACATAACACACCACTGTGGTGTTGTCTGTAAACACCTTGAGAGGTCCCATGGAGAAAAGAGGATGAAAAGTCTGAAGAGCCACAAGCAGGGCTCTCATTTCTTTAACACTGATGTGCTCCTTCTGTTGAAGAGGACACCAGAACCCTGCACCTTTAAGGAGTCAAAAGCTTTTCCCCATCTCACATCTGAAATATCTGTAAACAGCTCCTGAGAGGGAAGAGGGGGATGAAAATGCAGACCTGGATTTAAGGACAACTGCTGGGTCCACCACTGGAGTTCCTTCTTGAGACAATGTAGAAGAGGAACTACAAATTCTAGCAGATGCACATGCTGAAGCCAAGCTGACTTCAGGAACCACTGAAACTTCCTCAGTGAAGTTTGGCCAGAAGGAGCATAGGGATGGTGGAAGCCATAAAAACCAGATCTCTCAGAAACTCCCTGGCTGCAACTGAGGCCAGAGGAAGAAGAGTTTGAAAGAAGGAGATGAGGGTCAAAGCCTTGGGATGAGGGAGGGATGCAGCAAAGGCACCATTTGAATCCAGCAACCCAGAAAACATGGTCCTGAGAAGAAGTCAGAGAAGATTATTTTGAAGTTTATTGTAAACCCCAGGTTCTGAAGAAGAGGGATGTTAAAATGGAGATTATGCAACAGGATCTATGGAAAGGATGCATGAAAAAGCAGGTCATCCAGGTAGGGAAATACTTGGATCCCCTGAAGCCTGCAAAAAACAATCACAGGAGTGAGGCATTTGGTGAATATGCTTGGGGCAGTAGAAAGGCCAAAGGGCAAAGCAGGGAACTGAAAATGCTAGGAAGCAACAGAGAAATGCAAAAACTTCCTGAAAAGCGGATGGATTGGAATTTAGAGGTAAGCCATCCTTGAGATCCAGAGACACCGTATAAGCCTTAGGAAGCAAAAGTAGGAACAGAGTCTGAAGGGACAACATTCAGAAAGTGGGCACCTTCAGAAAAGTGAATAGATGACAGAGGTCTAGAATAGGCCTCCAAGTACACTCCTTTCTGGGTACTAAAAACATCCTGGACTAAAACCCCCGCCCCCTTTGGGACAAAGGCACCAAGTGAATGGTACCCTGAATGGGAAGTACCCTGCACTTCCCATCACAAACCAGACAACACATAAAAGACAGAATCAGTGTGCCGCACAATCACAGTCCTTAAGGCAAAATAACATACCTAACACACTAGTAATAGGTGACTCTATAGTCAGGCACACTGGTGTCCCACTCACTAGGCTGGACAAGCAGAAGGTTACTGTTAGCTGCCTGTCGGGAGCCAGAATCTGCCACATAACACAAGCACTCGGGTCACTCCAGAACAAGTATAAATATGACTCTGTCATTGTTCATGTTGGTGTGAATGACCTGAGAAGTACCTCCCTGGACTACATGAAAAGAGACATGGAAGAGCTCTCTGATCATGTAGCCCAGGCTGGTATGACCCTGAACCCTGAGTAGCATCCTGCCCTCACCAAGAATGATACCTCAGTATAAAGCAAAAATGGTCAATTACAACAATTGGCTAAGCTTCTGGTGTCATTCAAAGGGGATCCAGCGTCTGTCAGCCTGGGACGACATGCTCAACAAGACCTATTGATTCACAAGAGACGGCTTGCACCTGTCACCCCTGGCTTTCGAATACTGGCCAAGGCTCTTGCTGCCCCTATAGTGCCTTTTTTAGGCAAGGCTCAAAAGTCAAACCCACCTCCATAAACAGCACAATTAACAAAAAACTGAGGGTTATGCTACTCAATGCCAGGAGTTAAAATCTCAAAATGCACATGTTTGAAGCACTCCTCAGTATGGAGAACGTTGACATCTGTACAGTAACTGAAACCTGGTTCAAGGCTCTAGAGAGCACCCCAGCACTACCGGGCTACAAGTCATACCACACATTACGGCCACAGAACACGGACCGGAACACAAAAGGAGGGGGTGTATCCATATTCATCAAGGATACCTACACCTCCAGGTTAGTGGAGCAGCATGATACCTCTGAGATCATCCATGTGCAACTAACATCAGGCAGATCTGCAATGCAAATTATGGCCTGCTACAGATCACCCTCCATGACTCAGGACCACCACTCTACCTTTCTGGAGACACTGGAAAACATGAAGGTCCTACCAAACACCCTGATATTGGGCGATTTCAATTATCCTACCATTTACTGGGAAAACTACTCGAGTACAAATTCCCAGGCCCAGCGCTTCCTGGAATTCATCAACTCAAATGCCCTGGATCAGCTGGTAAACTCCCCTACCAGAGGTGAAAACATATTGGACCTGGTCATCACCAACATGGGCGACAGGTGTTCTACACCGGAGGTCAACCCATCACTGGTTAGATCAGACCATAAACTAATCACTCTGGATGCCCACACCCCACCACCACCCCCAACTAAGAAAACCACTTAAAAAACTTTTCTAAAGCAAACTTCACCTTATTTAAGACAGAGGTGGTAAGTTTCACAGCCCCCACGCTAAACGATAATGCTGCCCAAGATGCAGAAACCTTTACAAATGCACTCTATAAGCACCTACAAGAATACATGGATTGTGCCAGCCCTAGCAAAACAAAGACTCACTCCTCTAAGAGAAGGAAACCAGTTTGGTGGTCCCCTGCAATAAACAGGCTATACAATAGAAGGAGGAAACTAGTTCAGAAAAAAAGCAAATCCCAAGAAGGAAAGACATCTCTGATCAGTATCAGTAAGAAACTGAGGTCCCTCATGAAATCATCCAAGGCTGACTTCGAAAGAAAAACAGCCAAGGATTCAAAAGATAACCACAAAGCCTTCTTTAGCTATGTTAAGAATCTAAGTGGTAACTTGCAGATATGCACTGAGCTAGTGCAAAATATCCCAAAATATACTGAACCTACTGATATTGCCAACATCCTGGCAGATAGATTCAGTGCAAACTTCACCCCGCTCTTACCTCCAAAAGGGCCCACAACAACACCGGAAAAGTGTAGTGTCCCAAAAATCACAGACGCACAGGTGAAAACAGCCCTTTCAAAAGCCAAAAACACAGCATCAATGGGACCAGATGGTGTCCCAGGCTGCATCTTGCATGAACTACAGAACGAACTAACTCTCCACCTAAACATGCTGTTCAACCTCAGCCTCTCCACAGGCTACATGCCCATAGAATGGTGCACAGCAATGATTATTACTCTCCACAAAGGAGGGGCCACAACTGACCCTGGTAACTATCACCCCATAAGCCTGACTAGCCTGGGTTTCAAGGTTATGGAGCGCATCATCATGGAACTCATTAACAAAGACATTGGGAACCTCCAAACACTTGACCCGACTCAGTTCAGCTGTGTTAAGGACAGATCATGCCTACTAAACCTGGTTGACTTTTTCGAGACAGTCACCAAGGCCATAGATGAGGGAAAGGTGGTTCACACAGCCTACCTTGACCTCGCCAAGGCTTTCAACACCATTCCCCACTTGGGTATTACAGAAAAACTCACCAGCCTGAACATAAACCCCTATGTCATGAAATGGGTTGCCAACTGGCTTACAGACAGAACTCACACAGTAAGAATAGCGGGCTTCAGGTCCGACTCTAAACCAGTCACAAGTGGTGTCCCACAAGGCTCTGTCCTGGGAGCCCTACTGTTCGGCATATACTTCTCAGAAGTACAGGCAAACACAGGAGGACTATGGCTAACCAAGTTTGTTGATGACTGCAAACTGGGAGCCATAACTGACTCTCCAGCTGACATGGACATCCTCCAAAGGGTCTTACTGAGATGGACACCTGGTGTCAAAGTCATGGCCTCAAGCTAAATGCCAAAAAATGCATAGTCATCCCGTTTGGGAAAAACAAAACTTCGACGAATTACCACATAGGTGGCAACCCCCTTAATACAGAAGAGGTAATAAGAGATCTGAGGACCCAGGTAGATAGTAATCTCTCCTTTAACAATCATATTGCCAAAGTAGTTAGGGAATCCTTCAATGTGGCCCATTTAATTACTAAAAGGTTCACATCTAGAAATAAGGAGGTTATAGTGCCCCTCTGCTCGTCACTCATTAGACCTATCATAGAGTACAATGCCCTATTTGGGATGTACCTCACAAAACACTTCCAACAGCTTGAAAGACCACAAAAGTACCTCACCAAGATTATTACTGGTCTCAAACATATGTCCTATGCAGCCCGACTGAAAAAACTCTGGCTGTACTCAGTGGCATATTGCTTACTCAGGGGTGATCTCTGCCTGACTTACAAAGCCATGTCCAACTCAGAATTGATGGACATGCTCCACCTAAAGAAATCCAAGTCACTGCGAGCCACGTGCTCTAGTGAGCTAAACCTCACCACACAATAAATAGAACATGCTGGAGGGATACATTCCTGTCACAGAGACTCCCCATGCTTTGGAACAAAATTCCTAACTACATTAGGCAGAGCCCCTCACTAACACTCTTCAAGAGAAACTTTGACGAGTGGATGGTTAACAGAAAATACACCCCTGGGATCACTTCATTGGCTCTGCTTGACAGAGGATCAGTTAATTAATCAATGGGGCGGTGAAAGCCGACACACTCTGGCTAGGCTTATAAATGCCCTCGGGCAGATAGCCTAGCACCTACCTATGAACCTATGAATCAAAAGGTCTTGAAGCACCTCTGGGAAAAAGGAGAGTTGTTCCCAGGGGGGCTGAGAAATACCTATAAAAGGGGGAAGGGATTTTCACCCCAGCGAATAAGGGACAGAACCCAGGAATCCTGAGTAATCAGAAGCCAAACAGAATGAGGGGAAAATAGTAGTCACTGGGAAGAATATGATAGTCAGACAGCACCTGGTTTATTTGGAAGTGAAGACTTCTGAGGCCCTGAAGTTTGAGTAGCCTTAGCAGGAGAAGCCTGCTTACCACCATTTTTGTCCTTAGAAGGAGGGTGAGATTGCCTGCGAAGAAAGGCTTGCTTAGTGGGGTAGCTTCTCTGAAATTTAGAAATAGTAGAAACAAACAATGTTTGAGTTCCTGCAAAACCTTTCCCTTACCCTGAAGGGACTTAAACAAATCATCAGTAGCTTCACCAAACAAGTATTTATTACCAAGAGGGACATCCATCAACTTAGCCTTAATATCATCAGGCAAAGGTTGAAGCTGAAGCCAAGAATACCTCTACATCACTGACCCAAAAGCAGCAGCCCTAAAAGAAGCATTTGCTACATCATAACTACACTTGATGGAATGATGAGACACCTTGGAGGAAATAAGAGAGAAAGAGCAGAACTTTTACCCTCAGAGTCTGGAAGATCAGATATAACCTGACAAGCCTGGGATAGGAGAGCCAACGCATACCTGGACATATGGGTCTGATAATTAACAGCCCTAAAAATCAAAGCCACTGTAGCAGTAGTGTAAACCTAATTACCCAGCCTTTCAGTGGTTCTGCTATCTTTATCAGAGGGCAGTAATTTGGGCAAAGGAAGCAAGTGAGAGGGCTTGTGGGGGTCAGCAGCAGGACAGTTGTACAAAAATTTACAGTCCTCCGGCACCTTATAAAACTTAGCATGTTTCATGGGATCAGGGGACTGAGAGACTGGAGCTTTAGAGGCATTGGAAAATGTATCTAGCAAAGCAGCCAAAACAAGAGGAACTGCAGAAGGTTTAGGCGATTCCATCTGCAGCAACTCATAGTACCTCTTATGAATCTCAGAGACCTGAGCACAGTCTGATTTAAAGAACTCCATCATCCTGGAGATTGTGTCCCCAAAAGAAATTTCTTCAAAGGGAGTATCAGGACTGGTAGATTCCTCTTCCTCTGACCCATAGTCTAATGGAGAAGGAATCTGAGAAGAGTAAGCAAGGGTTATCTGAATCCAGCTTCCTCTCAGAGAAATCCTGTTCCCTGTGTTTTTTAAGGGGTGTAGAGGACCAAGGGGGGAGAAAGAACAGAAACATCCTGAGGAGGTTTCAATGCCATCAAAGCGCTAAACAGGCCCCGAGTGAAGGCCTGCCACTCACTCTGTGGAGCCTTATGGGCAGGAGAAACTTGCTTAATTTTTGTTTTTTCTTCAGTGGGACATCTGTCTTATAAAACTTGTATGTCTCTGATCCAGGATGGCATTAAATAATGGTAGTAGGGACTTCTTCTCTTACTAAAATCTGAGGAACACCTCTAGGCCCCTATGAAATGATCAATTATGGTTATCCCCTGAATGTGTGAAATGGATGTCTACAAAGCCTCCTTGGATGTGCTTAAAGCCTGATCCCCACTGTCCTCCAACCCAGTTGGGGCATTGGAATCTGGCAACAAAGTCAGATAAATCTGTGGGCATTCACTCATCTCAGGAGAGACATCTGGCAGAGGCTGAACAGTGGAAGATTCTGGCTTAGGCTTCTTGGGCTTCTTCTTCCCTGATGGCTGTCCCTCAGGGCGGGAAGTTCCCCCCATCGTATTTTTCATGAAAAGTTTAAGTCACTGATTCTCAAGATACAATGATAAAGAAGAAAGTCTACTACACAAAGTTTTAGGTACAAAATTTAGGTGCAAAATTCTGACAGGATGTATGGTTGTGCAAGGTGACAATGCAAAACAGATACTGTTCTTGGCAGTGTTTATGGGGAATCTGTCTCCCACACTGCCATTTACCCTTTTTATATGACATGAAATCCCACAAGCAACAAAAAAGAAAAGACACGTAAAACAAGAATCCCAACAGGGCACTTATCTGTAATGGCTCAGAGAAACCAGCAACGGACATAGACGTTCAGACCAACGATCAAGAGATGGAGTTCAGAAAGCTGGCAAAGAAGTTCTGCAGATAGTATGTCTGGACATCACCTTTATGACCTATGCTATGTGAGGAACATACATGTGATATACAGCATACCTTAAAGCAACCAAATGCTTTGGTATACTGGCCGTACGACGGGCTGCCCTAGGCATGGAATCTCTTATGTAATGAATACTGCAACAATGAAAATGAAGGACATCTACACATTAGCTTTGACTCATATTATGCTGCTTTGTTTAGGGCAGCATTATTTTCTGTTATTGCAGTGCAAAATAATTGTATGAAATGCCAATACCTTGCTTTTAAGAATTTGCAGAATGAATGTACTCAAACCTGTGACCTTTTGGAAAAAAAGCTTTTCATCTTTTTATTTAAAAGAGTTTTTAATGTTTTATTAAATTTTAATGCATTGAAACAACATATTAGCATTAAAATAGCATAATTATTTACAGAGGATTCTATTTCAACCTTAACTATATACATTTATAGTTTCCATCATACAAATAGCCTACTGGTAACAGAACAGGAATCAATACCTATCTATTAAAGCAAACAGTTTTATCCAATAGTTGTATTCACATGTAACTTTGTTCATTCTAATCTTATTATTATATCATTTATTTTGACACACCACAGTGAAAAATGTGTACAAATTCCATAAATGAAGGTTTACCTTCAATTTTCTATTTTTTTATAATTAATTTCCTAGCAATTGCTACCAAACTTCATATGAGTTTTGTGATATATGGCATTGAAATATGGTTGTACAACATACTGCTTTACAAAATGTTCACTTTTTCTTTACTTCATTTTTTTCTTTTCTTTTTTATTGTTTTTTGTTTATTTTCCAATAGTTTATATATATATTTTTTTTTAATATTTCTGGTCTTTAAAGCATTTTCAGATATGAGCATTTAAATATTCACAGAGCCCTTTTTTGAGTGCTGCTTTGGGTGCTACATTAGCTGATCATAACTTGAACACATGAAATAGTCTGTTTATGAAGATGAATAAATATAATAGAGTATGTAAGAAAAACATATTTACTGTTAGAATGTCTAGACTGTGGAATTATCTTCCCATGGATTTAAGGAGTTCTAAGAGCTTAAACTCATTGTAAAGTCACCTTGACTCTTTAGGAAGGAAGTGTGAATTTAATTTCTTTTTACTCAGCTGGTAACGCATAGGAAAATGGAAAAGAAGGTTGGGCAGGAGATTAAGAATAGAAAAGGGAAGAAATGCATTAATTCTGTGTTATCACTTCCAAAAAATTATTTGAATCAAAATATTATTGTTCTAGTCATATATTAGATTTATTCAGATAAATAACTTAAACTACCTCTAATGGCAGTAGATCTGATTTTTCATATTCATGAACTGAAGACTAAGCCATTACCAGTCTTGGATATATGGTCATATATCTTTTTTTGACAAGCCAATGTATCATGCGCTATATGATACTTGTCCAGAAGAAACTACACTACAATACATTGCAATATAGTAAAACAGGTCTACTTTATTCTGTCAAAAGCTGAAAAGGGCGAATACAAATAGCACGACACAAAGAGCAAACTGCGAATACGTCGAACGTACTAAACTGCAAAATTTAAAACCACAAACCATTATAGTCAGCCAATCCACTGCCCACGACACACTACCTACCCAAACACAATAAAAAACACATGCATACACTAACCAAAACTTTACTTCTAACCCTAAATTAAACCACCAAAACCCTACTGCTAAACTCTACACTAAACCCCACATACACAACTATCTATATGCACTATCCTTAACCCCTCTCTAATCCTAAGGTCCATAACTACCGCACACTTCCCCTATGAAGCTATACTGAAACAAACTAAATATTCCACACACATACACTTAACAAAACCATACACTAAACCTTACATATATTACCTACCTATTCACTTACCTTAACCTGCACCCTAACCCTAAGGTCTGTAACTATCGCACACTTACCTTACGGAGCTATACTGCAACGGGCCAACTATGACGATTCGACACTTCTCTTTTAGCGGTTTCATTCAATCGATGTATTCGCGGTTCGCTCTTTACGTGTCGTGCTATTTGTATTCGCCCTTTTCAGCTTTCAACAGAATAAAGTAGACCCAGTAAAACACTTTGGTCTGTTACAGACTAGTGATATGTGACTGAATGTTTGTTTGCAATAACCTATCAACTTCTTATATAACCTATATGCCTACACATAGGTGCAGACTAGTGATATGTGACTGTTTGCGGTAATTTATTAACTTCTTATATAACCTACATGCCTACACATAGGTGCAGACTAGTGATGTGTGACTGAATGTTTGCAGTAATTTAACTTCTTATATAACCTGCGTGCCTATACATAGGTGTAGAGTAGATGAGTGTAGGTACAAATGTAATACATCAGCTGACACAGACATCTACTTTTAAACTCACTCCATGTTTCACCTGCACTGCAGCAGACAGACAACATAGTTCCAGTCTTGCCAAAGTGGGAACCGAAGTTATGTCCTCTAATTACAAATATATCCACCAAATAACACAGTGACTTCTGGGTGCTACCACAGTTTTCTGCAAGAAGTGTATAATATTTAGGTTGAAAATATATGAAAGTAACTATTTAGGAAAGAGTTGCTCTGTTTTTATGATACACCAGGATGTTAAAAAAAACATACAAGATGTACAGTATTATAAAATTGCACACATGGTACAAAGAAATGGTAAGTTTAAATGTAAACTATTTCTAAAGAATTCTCTATGCAGATGGTTGCTATTAGGTAAATAATTAAATCTGTAGAAATGACGAGCATAACAGTCTACAGAACAGATACAGATATTTCAGTAAGCCTGACTTTGTTGAAATGGTTTTACTTACCAGGTTTAAGGATGGCTTCCATTTCCTTCCATACAAAATACTGCACAGGGCTTTTGTGTACCCCGAGACTCAGATCATTGGCCACAACACTTGGATCATTATCACTTGTGAAACTGTGGATTAATTCATGCAGAGAAAACACAGATGAAATATTACTAATCATGTCAGTATAACCCCGTAGATGTAATCATACTAAGAACCACATACCAAAGTGTCTTTCTATACCTCCCTGAGAATGATTTCATTTCCTGTATTAAAAAAAGTAAAACAAACAATGTGGTTAACATTTTCTTAAATAAATTGTTTTAAGATTTATTGTGACATATACAGTCATTAAAACTATGTTTAGCACATGATAAAGAAACAAGCATAATAAAACTATCTACTAGTAAGTCCGTAAACCTCAGATATTGGCCAAAAATTTCAGAATTACTAGACAATTTTGTAAATGGATACTTTAACATTCCATTTTATTCTGTTCATTTTTTTATTTTATATTTTCTTTTTGATAAATAACTTCTTTAAAGATTAGACTAAGTGTTTTTTCTATTTAAAAGTATTAGACTTGCATTGTAAATGCTTTGTATAGTTATTGTTAAACATGATATAAACTATTCTTTCTATTTAAAAGTATTAGACTTGCATTGTAAATGCTTTGTATAGTTATTGTTATACATGATATAAACTATTCTGTTATATGGAAAATGTTTTGGTTGAAATAATCTGAAATGAAATGATTCACTGTTAAAACCTATATAATATGTTGAAAGCAAAATGTTATTACAAAGCTACAAGATAAAACTTCCACCAATAAAGATATTCATAAAAAAAAGATTTGTGATATAAATGCTATCTTATTTATCTTTCTAATGACTTCAGAGTTCTTGCCATAAGCATGCTGTCATCTTTACTTCATTACCGGTGCTGCTTTTTATTTTATTACTACATATGTTTTTTTTATTATTAGCCAAAACAGCAATGATGTAAACAGACCAAAGACCCCAACCTATGTAGTAACTTCAAGGAGGAAGAATGACATCACATTTTAGGAAAATGAAAGTTGTAGCTAACAGAAGACCATTCAGCATACTACTGTCTGTAAATATGCCCAGGGTACCAAACTAGTTAACAGGTACAGTTTTTTGGCTGCAACCACCTCACTTGCCCACAATGTGATCCCTCTTTCCAGCTCTCTCTAAATCAAAAGACAATACTAGAAGCACAAAGATTCCATAGGTACCTTAAAGCAAAGGATAGGGTAGGAGGGCAGGTGGGAGGTATTGTTATGGCAGAGGGATTTTGTTTTGTTTTGTTGCACTGTCTAGCATTTGGGTAAGCACACATGAGTTATGAGTAGACAACAAAGACACCCACTTGGTGTAGCACTGTCAGAATGGAGTCCTAAGCTATTGTGCTGCATATGATAATCAGTGGAGCATGTCCATGACAATTGTGGCTGAAAGACAGAACAGATTAGGACACAATTTTGAGCATATAGAGTCTCACAAAAGTGTTTAAGGGTACCCAGGTTACCGCTGCATAAATGTCATGTGGAGACTTAATCATACCCTCAGTCTGTAAATGTATGGGTCAATATTAGAACATTGAAGTTTCACAACTTTGAATGTTCTAACATCGACCCCTATTCAGCGAACGCTGACAATATTGAACATGCAGAACAGCAAATTATTTCCTAGGGTAAAAATTCACTGTTCTGAAACACATACACACAACACAAACACACCAAACAAACAGCAATCCACACACATACAGCTAACCCTACACTAAACTGTACAAACACCACTAACTATCCACTTACCTCAACCCAAAGCCTAACCCTAAGGTCCGTCACTATCGCACACTCACCTCACCCATGCCCTAACCCTAACTCATCTACCCCGCCCTAACCCTCACGTCCACACAATCGCACACATACCTAACCTGCACCCTAACCCTAACTCACCTAACCCTCACGTCCACACAATCGCACACTTACCTGACCCGCGCCCTAACCCTAATTCACCTAACCCGCCCTAACCCTCACATCCACACAGTCGCACAGATACCTAACCCGCGCCCTAACCCTACCTCACCTAACCCGTGCCCAATTGCACACTTATCTGAACCCGACCCGTAACGTTCCACCGCAGTGCTGAAAATAGCGAAAAGACAGAAACAGACAACCAAATTCTTTCCCTAGGAAAAAATTTGGTTTTCTGTCATTTCGCTATTTTCAGCATTCGCTGAATAGGGATCGATGTTAGAACATTCGAAGTTGTGAAACTTCAATGTTCTAATATAGACCCAATATACTACCTCCGAGGTAACACCAACTCTGAGAAAAAGGGAAATGCAGTTAATTCCTTTTTCCTGTATTGGTGAAATTTTGCAAGTAGTACATTTACATACTGGGAGTGTGAAGTGCAGCCCTACACTAGAGGAGAAGGACCACATCCCCTGGGGAAAAGAAAAAAATATTTTAATGTTCAGTATTTTATCAGCATCGTGCAACAGTCAACAAAGGAGAAGGGGCAATGTGATTGGGTAGTTTGGTGGTAGCATGTCAGTCTGCAGTAATGTGAAACAGAACCTCTAAACAGCTTTGTTCCATGAGTGATACTTTTAATTTTGCAATGAATACTGGATCAAGTGAGGTCTGTGTACAGTTTTATAGGACAAAGCTTAGGTCTCACAGTGGAAATCAGCATAGTCTGTCAGTTAGCATTGTTGATAAAGACTCTGAGTTGTTAATGAGTTGCTTCCTGTAGTCAAAGGTCAAGGGTTGAGTCCATTCACCTCCACCAGCCTACTGTGTTAACCAGGGGTTCCCAAAGTGTGCACCGTGGTGCCCTGGGAAGCCATGGCTTCTTCACAGGGGTGCCGTGAACTAATAAGTTTAGCCGCAAAATAAACAACAAACTAATAACCTTAGTTACTAAACTTATTAGTTCGCAGTTTATTTTGCGGCCACAATAAAGGTTATAGGCTACACAGGAGAGCAGCTAACCAGGAAATAAATATTTAAGAACAGTGGACTTTGCTGGACTGCAACACTTGCGCTGTGGAACTGTAAACAGCTTTGTAGCTAAGAAACTAGTTCACGGTGTGAGGGAAATCACGAAAACATCATCGCAGGCCTTGAAGAAAACTTTAGTCAAAGTTAAGTGCTATGTATAACACTGAACTCTTGGAAATAATGTAAGTACATCTTACACATGTCCCTGTACCTTCCAAACTCCTCCTAAACATTAAAAATAATAGTTCAGGCACTGAAAGAGAGGCGCTTTTCCCTTTTATTATTACTACCTGCTTTTAGCAAAGGTCTTTGTAAAAACACACACACAATAAGTGATGGGGAGTCATAGTAAGTGCTTTGTTCAGTTATTCAATGAAATTAGTGGTCCTATACCAGTCAAACATTGTAAATAAAACCAGTAAATCTAAGAGGAGCAGTTTTCAACGCCTAAATCACGGCAGGAAAAAAATAAGCCTCCACTTTAATTTGCACACAGCTGATTGGCTATCCACTATAGACTACCAATAGCATTTAGTTGGCAAAAGAGGTTTTCGAAAGACTAGTTTTAAAAAGTTGCCCAAGGAGAAACGCAGAATAAAAAATAATTTGATAACTCAGAATATATCTTTGGTGTGATGTTGAATTTGATGGTTTAGTGTGCTTAAAGTTACGGCATAACAGACAACCATTTAGTGGTGAAAGTGCAGCTGAGATTAGAGTGTTTCAATTTCCTCATTCCACATGTTCAGCATCACTTATCTAAAATCAGAACTGGAGCTTTCATGTAACACCGACTGGCAGGGAGGAAGGAAAATGGAAGGCGATAGAGATGAAGCAGAACAATGTGTCATGATTGCTCACGCTTAGGCACAGCAGCGGGTGCCATGCAGAGTGGTACTTCTGAAGTCAGACACAGTGAGTCTCTGGTGGCCACGTACTGCCTACCTGGCAACCAGCCTCTATGATTGTTCTGCCTACCCTGACAGCCTGCCCTGCCTGCTTCCTTGAGCCCACTCTGTCACAGCTGCAGAATTTTGGGTTGTCTGGCAGGGTTTCTCGTGCAAGTAGGAGGTGGAGAAGCCTTAGCTCCTCATGTTGCCAACCAGTATCTGTGCCAACTCGACAAACATTTGCATCTATAATGGGGAAAAGCTTTTTACTGGTCCTGTTTGTGGGGGGGGGGGTTGCACTGTCCTTGCCAGGGAAGGTGAGTACCTAAGCAGCTAGAATCTAGATGATGCTCTGTGTTTGAAGTTGTGTTATGAATGTAGTAGAGTTGCTGAGAGCCACAGCAGAGTTAGAAGATAAACAAATGTTGACAGTTTGGTTGGCGTGCTCTTTATTTATTGTCCATGTGGTTGTAACACAGGCTTAGTGAACAGTTTGGATAAGGCGGGAATTTCTGTTAGAGTCATCAACTTTAAATAGTGATGCTAGTAAGACTGATTGTTTTATATTGCAAACCATTGACTTTTTAAGTTTACACTAGATATGACCGGGTATTTAAAACTACTATAGATAGAAAATTTCAAGTCCTGCAGGGGGCAACAAGTGACTGGCCCATTTAAGAGATTTAACTGTATAACTGGACTGAACAGCTCAGGTATTTTTCTTGCACAGGCGATAAATAACTTGGGTGTATATAAGGTTCTTTTCAGTCGATATGATCCAGCATTATTTATTATAAATATTATTGAGAGTGAATGTGTGAGAAACCCTTCCACTGTGGAACAGCAAGGAATGTGGTCTTTTTTAAGTCTCAAAAATGAATAACATTCCACAAAATGAGACAGGGTTGAGAGGTATGGGTTTATTAGTCAGCAGTGGAAGTTTGACCCAGTATGCTGTGGTTTATGTGTTTGTCAGTGTACCATCCTAAAAAAGTGCTAATGCTGTCAAATGTCTTGCCTGCAGAATCAGGGACAAATGCAGAAATAATGAACAACAGTGCTTTAAATATTAGTACTATTGATTTGGGAAGTTGGTATGATAAAGGGAATGTGAGTTAAAACATTGACATTTAAAAAAGTATAGAGCAAAAATCAATGTGGAGAAGGAAATGAGAGTGGCCGTGTCCAGATGATTCCAAAATTTTGAGAAAAAGTGCAGTGATCAACAGGCTTATCCATCCGATTAATTTAATTATAATTAGCTGAATTTGTTCAGTTACATGTTTTTGTGATCTTAAATACCTGTGTTATTAATTTGTTCAATTACAGTTAAATTTTTTGTGATCTTAAATACGTGTGTTATTTATTTTTACCTAACTAACCCTTTTAATTAAAAAAAAATATTATTTCGCAAAGTATACTTGTTAGAATTTGACGGGGAGGAGGGCATGGGAAAACCTAGATTCAACAAGGGACCCGAGAATCGAAAAAGTTTGGGAACCACAGTGTAAACAACTCATTTAACTAGATAAAATTCCTTGTTAACAAATATTAAAGCAACAGTTTTCTGTGTGAGGGTCACAAGAAAAAAAGTCTTCCAGGATATTAAAAATTGAATCTTAATATATAAGAAATTAACAGTAATGTGCACTGATATATGCCTCAATCAAAATGCTCAGAGAGTTACAACAGGACATGAAAGAATGGGTATAATTTCTTCTGTTGTGCCCAGAAGGAGAACAGGCTTTACTTGTCATAACACATTTTCTGTAGATGGTTTCTGAAAGGCTATAATGATGGAACTCACTCTGTCAGGGAGTTCCTGAGACCACATTTTAATGAAATTGCAGCAGCTAGGTAAGTCTAGTTAACATTTTCCTAGTGGGTGGCTTAAGAGAATAATCTACAGCAGAAGCAAAGGTAGCTTTGTGTAGTGCAGTCAGTGAAGAGGAAATCTTGTCCTTAAGGGTCGTAAGGAAGTATCGATGCCCTCTGGATGTATTTCATCAACAAACGAAATAGGAGGGTACTATAAAGGAGGCCTGCAGACGAGAGATACAATAAGACATCTCTGCTATATCCACTGAGTGGTAGGAAGGAAGAACAACAATTATTAGAGACACGTTACATTTCTCAGTGATGAAAGCAGTGTGGACATCTGTGCTCCCCATTGACAAGATGAGTCATGAGTTAGTGAGAGGAAGACAGCTTAGGACTATTAACAGCACATTAACAAAACATGACTCAGCCTCTTTGCTAATGAGCTGATCTGTTCCAAGATGAGAACCATCAGCAGAAATCTGAGAAAGTTGATAATCCATTTTCATTCTCTTAAGGTCTTTTTGCAGAGTATGTAGAAATGAGATCCCCCTTATCTACCAGTGTACCATATCACAGTTACTCTTGACAGTCTAGCTGGATAGTAAGCTGGAGGGCAGGACATCAGGATAATAAAAAATGGACAGCAAAACTACCCTACTGTCCAATGTTCTGTAAGATTTGCATCAGAGTAAGCTGAGGTGCACTTGTGATTTGCTGATCTCTACCAGCAGAAATAAACATTATCTGCAAGTAGTCCTGTCATTTTGCTAGACAGTCTTCAGAAGGAGCAATGGGGAAACAGTCATCTAAGAATGAAATGACATTTGCTCCCTGGAGTCTTAGATGGGCCACAGCTACAACCAAAAATTATGAGGAACAAACTAAAAATATGAGGCAAAAATCTGGACATTCTGTGAAAATTTGGAGAGTTGAGAGATAGGCTTCCATTACACCATGAATCCATTACACCATGAAGGTTTTGAATGACAAGTGCTATGAAATGAAGGCAACTACAGCCATAAAAACAAAAGAATAGGGAACTGTTGGGTTGTTTACCCACCTATTTGTAAGTTTGTCTTATAACAGCAAGCAGTCCTGGATATGGTAATGCTTTCTATATTTTGATATTTAAATAAAAATGAAAGCCACAAAAGAATACATGGTTGAAAATTTATTTAGGAACACTCTCTTAGTAAACATTTTCATTTGCTATCTTTGCCAGACTTTATTTGATCAAAAGTTTGATAAAGAAAACAGATGAATGTACCAAATTAACTCAGTAAATAGAAATGCTCAACATAGTGTGAAGAGTAGGAAGACAGAATGAGAAAAATGTGGACTTACATATACCAAGGCATACTTTGAATCCAATTCAGCTTACTCAGCAAAGGGCAGCCATAAGCCATTCTTTAGCTACATCCGTAGCCTAAAAGGGAAGGTCCAGATTTGCACTGAATTGGTAGTTAATAGTAGCAAATATACTGAGACAGTGGCCATAGCTAACATGTTTGGTGAAAACTTCACTCCTCTGTCCCCACCACACATTCCTCATGACCTCTCTACCTTGTATCTCTAAAAAGTAGGTCCTAAATTCCTTCTTTAACACCAAAAACACAGCATCAATGGGACCTGTTAACATCCCAGGCTGCGTCTTACATGGGCTCAAACAAGAATTAGAATCACCATCAGGTACTCTTTTCAATCACAGTCTCAGCATCAGCTTTGTCCCAGCTGAATTGGAAAGAGCCACTATTATCCCCTTGCACAAAGGTGGTGCTTCTACTGATCCTAGAAACTATTAGCCTGACTAGCCTTATCTGCAAGGTCATGGAGAGAATCATCACGGACCTTATCAACAGATGTAGGTAATCTCCAAACACTAGTTCCTACCCAATTTGGATTTGTCAAGGGGAGATCATGCCTATTACACGTGGTGGACTTCGAGAAAGTCACCAGGGCACTGGGTGAGGGGAAATCTGTGCATACAGTCTACCTAGACCTAGCCAAGGCATTTGACACTATGCCTCACTCAGGCATCATTGACAAACTCTCCCAGCTAGATATCAACCCTTACATCATAAGGTGGGTTGAGAACTGGCTCACTGATAAAACCCATACATTCAAAATAGGGGAATCCACCTCCAACAGCAGACCCGTAACCAGTGGCATTCCACATGGATTGGTCTTGAGACCTCTACTGTTTGGAATCTATTTCTCCGAAGTACAAGCTAAAATCAAGGGACTGTGGCTGACAAAGTTTGCTGACTAGTGCAAACTGGGTGTGGTCATAGAATCTCCAAATTATGCTAACATCCTTCAAAAAGGTCTTACACAAACAAATAACTGGTGCCAAAGTCACGGCCTCAAACTCAATGCAAAAAAATGTATTAGCATCCCTTTTAGTAAGAGTGATGTTCCTGCAAATTACTGCATCAATGTCAATACCCTAAGTACGCACTCACTGGTGAGAGATCTGGGCACTGAGGTTGACAGCAACCTTGCCTTTGATCACCATGTTTCCACAATATTGAGAAGGGCATTCTATATGGCTCATATCACAAGTACAGGCATTGCCTCGAAAAAGGAGAAGTTATCACCTCCCTGAATTCTTCATTCATTAGGCCAATAATGGAGTACAACACTCCTTTTGGTAGGTACATTTCAAAGCACTTGCAGCAACTGGAGAGACCACAAAGGTTCCTCACAATGAAAATTTAAGGTTTTCAGCAGCTATCCTAAGTGGATCAGCTGAAATCAGTATCACTTTATTCTGTTTCATACAGACTACTCAGAGGTGATCTCTGCCTTATATATAAGGTGATCTCTGACCCTGCTTTACTGAAAAAGCTGCACATCTGCAAGTCAAATAGCACATGGGTTACTCGCTCTAAGGACCTAAACCTGGTATATGACATCAATAGAATCTGATGAAGGTACACATTTGTCTCCCAGAGGTTACCACATCGTTGGAATAGACTCTCACTTCACATCAAACACCGCACCTCATTTGCCCTCTCAAATGCAATCTGGGTGATTGGATGGGTAACCATAAATTCACCTCAGGGGTTCCACCTGTGTCCCTCTTGAACAGGGGCAATAGATGTTAATCGTGGTAACAAGGGTAAATTTGGCTAGGCTTGTTAGGGCCCTCGGGCCATTAGCCTAGTAACTTCTTGTGATCCTATGATCCAATAATAGAGAGTTTCTAAATATATTAAAATTTTTTAAGTCTGGCAAAGAGATCAGAGAAAACATGTTCTAAGTGTGTATTTCTAAAGAAGTTATAAGCACTGATAAGTGTTTGATATTCTGATACTCATTAATGCAAGTTGAGGAAAAGGAAGACAGAATGACCAAAAATGTGGACTTACATATACCAAGCATGAGACTGTGTTTTTAGAATATTCTCTGAGAAATGGTGATGTTGAGGTTAGTATTAACGTAATTCTGATTGCTCTCCACCATCACACACTCAAAAAGCAACTTTACAGACTTTTTCTTAACTCTGGAGCTCGCACAAGCAAGTATTGGAATTACAATAGGGAGCTCTAAGCATTTTTCATCTACCTGCTCATGTGGATTGTGTTATGTTTATTGCAAACAAAAAAATAAATACATTTTCACTCACACTGTTCATGTACTACCTTACTCAGGAAAAGATTATTACTGCCAATTTTTTTTTGGTTCTAATAAAAGACTACAAAATATTGCTCATGGTTCGTATAATAATATACTGAGTTGTAAATGGAGAAAAGTATTTTTGCAAAAAAAATGGGCAGCATAGAATTCCTGTCAAACTGTGTATATCTCTGATACAGTTGTTTGTATAAAAAATATATATATATATATATATATATATATATATATATATATATATGTATGTATGTATATCTATCTATAGCTATATATCTATATATTGTAGTTGAACCTTTTATAGTTCATTGACAACTGAAATCTTGGTGCAACTGATCAAATTGTACCAGCTTTGTCATTATTTGATGGTTTATGGTGGGGAATGAGGAATATGCCCTTTTCCCACAGTAGTGTGATCTCATAGTTGGGATACATAAATAAGCAGGGATGTGAGGGCTGCCCCCTGCAAAAAAAAAAAAAAAAAAATAGTGTGGTTCTCTTTTTTCAAATTTTTTATGAATAGATGTTTAATTTTGATATTTAGGTATCAATCATTGTCGGATTGATAAGTTGCTTTTTTGATGGAAGGTTATGCTAACCCATATGGTATCTCTATCCACACAAAAGCAGTGGACAGTGACAGTCTTTTTAGGAGATTATATGTTACAGCTGATATATCCATGTGCATTGCAGACAGTGATACTGCACATTTGGGGACAAAGGCCTGAAGTTAGGGACATATTTTAAATATTACTCATAAAATTAGTAGAAAGTTGCTAGAATAACAGGCTTTGGGTTAGTATTCATTTTCAGAAGACTACAAAGTCTGAAATTCAAATATATGCCATTTTTTAATCACTTCGGTCCTCAATGACTTCCCAGTAAACCACAAATTGTATCAGGAACAGACCAAAAATAAAAGTCAAACATCTGGACAGTTAAGAGGTATGTGCTCTGCTACTACTGATGCTACTCTGTCATATTGCAAGTAAAGCTCCTGTCAATCAGAAAAGCCTGGCTTTTAGAATACTTGCAGCTCATTGCCCTCAGTTTATATGTTTCTAAATCACTTCATCATGTTGATTTTATCATTTGCATACAAAGTGGTTGTTATTAGTACATCAGCAGCCATTGCCATGCCATTATGTGTTCCTTGGTATAGGATGCACCTCATGCTATTTCTCTATGGTCAGTTGTTTGCGTTGCATATTAGCCTATTTCTCTGGTAGTGCAAAAGCTCTATATTGGCCTGTGAATCACTCCTTCACTGTGTATCACCACTTGCCATACTGTCTCACATACCTCTCTGTGATATTTGTTTCAGAATACCTCCCAGAGATTGAAATATAAAGTGAACCTTTGTATTTCATATTGGAGTTGTTCTACAGACCTGATGTGGAGCAGCTGATATATTTATTTGTGGTTATTTTTAGACAGAGACTGTTTGTTGCATTCAGGTACCACTTATTTCAATTATCAAAGTTCGTTAAGATGGGAATCCTATCTTATCAGCAGTGATATAATATTTATCCCACCTCTCATTTCCCTTAAGAAATTGTCATGTGTTTGAATCATGTGACAATTTTAACTGTATAGCTTCTTTATATACATGGATTAAATTATCTGTATCCCTTTCTGTGAAATGGTACTTCCACATATTGGGTTGGTAACCTTTATGTAGATACTGTTTCCTGTAGCCCCCCGATTTGACATCAGCATCTGATACTGATTCTGGGCGTGCACAAAAGCTTAATATTTAAATTCTTCTTGACTGTTCACAAAACATTTAAAGCCACAATACAACATATTGTAATGATTCTGTGATACTTTGCGTAATTAAAAGATCTATACTACACAATGACAGAATGACAGCTTTAAAGTTGACATACTAAAACAGCAGGGTTGTGGGTGATGATGCAATAGGCACACGGGATGAAGGAGGATTGGCCAGGTGCACTACTGTTTGTTACTTGATTTGATTTTAGATTACTATTTTACACTTATTTTGTGACTAAATTTTTCAAAAGTTTGTAGGTGTCTTTTTTTTAGTATTCTGTTTCATTCATTTGTGATTGAGGAGTAAAACAGGGGCCTCTGCAACAAGAATGTACCGGAACTTCATTATTCAGGATATGGTGTTTATACCAAAGCTATAAGATAATAATACATCTCTCCCCTCCCTCTGTGCATTTTCAATGATGGCACGTAAGCAGTAAGAATTTGGGTATATCAACAGTTACGTTTTATCTCCATCAATGATAATGCTTTCTGTATTGACCATGTAAGGACAAGTTCCTGAACAGTTGGGCCCACCACAGTAAGAGATTCAAAGGCACATACATACAAAAAGTACCTCAATGAGCAAATTATCACTTCTGCAGACCATATAGATTCATCAGCTATTTCTATGCAGTTGATTGAGACAGATCATTTGTAGCCTAACCAGTGCAATTCATGCATTAACACTTTCCATAAGGGACTGTGTAACCAGCCATAGGTTGCATTTATGGTAACTCATCAATTCATCTAAGTTTTGTTGGAAGAGGTTAGGGAGCTACTTTGTTTAATATGATGAGGGTAATTTGTTTCAGAGGACAGAGGTTATTTGGGAGCAGTACATATCCCACAGACAGGTTCTGTTTGTGATGCAGTGGAAGTTTATGTCACATTTACAGGTGTTTGTGATGTTACCAGTTTTGTGAACATGTAGGACATCGTGTAGGATAGGTCCTTTTCAGGACGTCTAGGCCAGGTAGAGGTCACACTACACAACTCTGTAAAAGAGAAAAAGTGAAACAGAATTTGAAAGCTTTTATTGAAATCAGGCCTTGGATTTACTTAGTGGCGAACCACTCAGGTCTTTCAAGTTGGATCATGTGTCTGAACAATAAACACCAAAGGATGCAATATATTCTACTACAGAACTATTAAGGGAGGCATACAACAGGCCAGTGGCTTAACATGTAGGGCACTTACCTTTGGTGATGGATGATCAGAAGACTATGGGCTGTTTTACCACACCAGATACTTGGATTAATTTTCCAATACTGACACAGAAGTGCAGCATAGGGGTATTGCTACCGTGTGCAAGTACGGCAGACTGTGATTCCACAACACCCTCCCCATTAAAGGTGTTTAACTCACTCTTGTGTCACATGCCAATCCTGCCTGCTGTCTTGCCTGTCTTGTCTGTCTGCAAAAGCTTTCTCATCTTCCCAACTTACCTCCCCCAAATGTACCTATGTCCCTTCCCTAACATTCCACTTTCACCTTTAAAAAAAAAAAAAAAAAAGGGCATTTGTTCCACAAAAAAATATTGTCCCATGCATAGCACTCCATTTCATACACATGTCCACTGGACACAGATAAATAGGTCCAATTGGATTGACAATGCAGTGATGTTGTTTTCATCCCTCTCTCTGGGGGGGTGACTCTTCAAATTCAACTACAAATTCTGTCAAAGTGCACAGTTGTTGCTGTACAGGAAATGGATAGCTATGGTGCTTTCCTACACCCTTCCTGCACATACCTACCTGCCTTTTCACTATGTTTTCCAGCTGCATTCACAACATTTCTCCGCACTGTCCTATATCTCCATTTTTCTTTTCTTTAAATATTTTTTGTGCAACTCTGCATGATGCGGCACATCACACAGCTTTGCTAAACATAGCTAAATGGAGCTATATTGATATATTGAAATGATGATAAACAAATGTAAAAAATGTATCCCTGTGACCTATGCTAAACCCAAGACCATTGTACCTGAAGACTAGTATATTAACCTGTCATACCACACAGCTGTTAATTAAAATAGGTGCTTTGAGCAAAACATTGTAATTGAAGTTACAGTCATTAAGCATGTTTAAGCAGAGCTGTGCACTGCTATGCTTCATGCTAACTTGCTGAAAGAGTAATGGTAAAACTGGGAGTGTAATCTGGAGTCTGGTGCAAGACTACACCACTAGAACGCCAGACACAGAATAATGGATATAAGTGGAAGCCCTGTGGCAGTATTATGAGATCCTACTGTCCAGGAGGAGGCCCAACAGACAGGACCAGGCTGCATTGTGGGATGACCTAGTCCACAATGTAAATGCAGTTGGTCACCAGAACAGGACATATGTGCAGGTGCGACGCCATGCCACCGACATGATCCACACTGCACACAGAAGAGCAGAGGACATGGCCAGGGATCATGGTGTCACTGATGGAGGGCCTGCTGCAGAACAACCATTGTCGGCCACTGAGGAATTCTTGACAAACCTAAGAACACATGGCAGCTCCCTGACATCCATCACACAGTATGTTGTGGATGTGGGTGCCACAGTTTCAACACCAGATAAGTGTCCAGGTATGCACTGTTGGATCTTCATTGGAATACTGTAGCATTCAGTGTGTCAGTGTAGACATAGTTTGAAGTGGGTGTCAGGTTTTATTTTGGAGTAAAACAAGGTTAGCTTCAGTTTGAGTCTCAGGCCAGATTGTGCCAGCATACCACTTTGCATAGTAGCTAATGTAAATGTCAGATAATTTGATGTATTCCCTGTTACAATGTTACACGCAGTGCTGTCTACATTACCTCTCCCTCAAACCTTTCCAAGAACATCAGGAATTGAATGAGGCCGTGGTCCTGCTCATGGTAATCACAACACTGTTTTATTACAGATGAATATTTACTGAAATGTATATGCTAAAGTGTCTTTCCAGGCCCTGATGGCTGGATTGATGTACTGTCTGCCTGTGTGCCAACTGTAGAGATAGATTCTGACTGTACACAGTTTACACACATACCTATGTCATGTAGGTATGTCCACAGTGACAGATTTTCAAGTATTGTCAGGACAGTACCGATTGCCAGATGTGTCAACTGTGCAAGGGTTTTTCAATATGTCCATGATGGACATCATTTAGGTATTGATCATGGGATTCTTCTTTACAGAACTTTTTTTACTGGTAAAGACAGATTTGTGTTAGAGTATAATGTCCTCATGTCCTACTATTACAGCTTGGGGGTTACACAAGTCTGTGACACTGACTGCAGTGTATACAGCATAACATATATTGCAACATAGTAATGCATAGCATAGTAGTGAGAGTATTAATGTGATGCTGTTTCTTTTTTTCACAGGTGACCATGGGGGCTGGTCTCTGTCCCTTTCACAATCTGATGTCAGAGTCTCTTCAGACTTTGATGATGATGTGGCAAAAGGGAGGCACTGCTGGGGATTGCAGGAGCTTAATCTGACATACTGGTTGACATCCCTCACCCGTCCTCATTGTCACCATACACAGTCAGTATGCCTACACATACCCAGATCCCTGTGGCCACAGATATTGGACAGTCAGAGGGTGGGGACATTGAATAGGAAAGTGCAGCTACTGTGGCTGCAGGGAGTGATGTCACTGGCTATAGCTAAACAATTGGCAAGTTTCCACCACAGTGGATTAATCAGAGTGCTCACAGGAGGTCTGCTGTCCCTCCACCGTCTGTTAAAGGTGTCCCATCATGTGTCACTCGGCAAATATTTAGGGACATCATGGAGGCACAAGCATGATCTGAAAGGTACTCCCACAGAATGCTCAGGGTTATGGATGCAGCACAGTTTGACATCTGTGACTGCCTCCACTGTATTGCTGATACCCTGGAATGATTGACTGATGCAGTGGAAAGATGGTGGTCCCAGACAGATTACCCAGTATCAGTCTTGGGAGTGTGCAGTGTCTGTGATGGAACATTTTGTTGGAGTTGAGCGTCGGCCTCATGGACGTAGGTCAGCAACTACATCTGCTAAGTGTCAATGTGGCCATGCACATTCATGCTCCCATACTGGCAGTACATCCAGCGCTACAGAAGGGATGCCATGGGCTCATGGTCCTGGGTATTGCTGTGGAGGACATATTCCCAGAAGACAGCAGTCACCCTCAGGTAGTAGCACAGCACCTGACCTTGGGCATGGAGGTGCCAGTGCAACTCTTGGCAGAGTCAGTTCACATGTATGGAGTAGAGATGATGAACTGTCAGCTCTACCATGCATGGCTCATAGCTGTCCAACATACAGACATGTAGTGCTAGCACTGAGCTTGATCGTGTGCATGCAAATACTCCCACACCACTGTCAAAATCATGTCACCTACAGACACACATACCATATCCCCATGCTCCATCTTGCATGCTTCCCTTCCTGACTCACACATACGCATATCAACCTACTGAGTTAGCCTTACCCTCCTGCACCCCTACACAATACCCTGTGTGGGTGAGGATACCTGTGCCACATCCTTATCTTTCTCATGGATGCAAGGAAATAAAGGTATGTGTCTGATGCACAGGGTGACTATCTATGATCTATCATCCATTGTTGCTTTTTGCATTATACTTGTACTGCTCATTTACAGGTATTGCACAATGCCATTTCTAATGAGCCTAGATTCATGTCATGTGTTTACGTTACATGCTGTAGAAGTGGCTTTGTAGTAACACAATGAAAGGTGTCTCATGGAAATGTATATGATTCTCTCTCAGGATTCTATAGGAGACAGCTATGTCCACACACGTGCAATTAAACCATCAACATCAGAGCACAGGACTGAATGTCAGCACAGAAGAAAATGTCATTACAAAGGTAAGAAACTATAGGTTACATGTCACATAGGTTCATATGTGTTTAATATGCTAATGAACACACGGGCTTCTTGAACCCTAGCCATGCATCCCTAAACTGTGACAAGGTCTGATATCTTGAAAGAGTGTAAGCAGGTTTTTGGGTGCTGAAACATGTACAGGCCAGGGTGTGGGAGAGGAACACTCTCCACTTTTTCTGTGTCCATTCCAGACATTGTTACTAAACCATTTATGATTGTCCTTAATATGCTAATGAACACACGGGCTTCTTGAAGCCTAGCCATGCATCCCTAAACTGTGACAAGGTCTGATATCTTGAAAGAGTGTAAGCAGGTTTTTAGGTGCTGAAACATGTACAGGCCAGGGTGTGGGAGAGGAACACTCTCCACTTTTTCT
Organism: Protopterus annectens; assembly: GCF_019279795.1. NCBI lineage: Eukaryota > Metazoa > Chordata > Ceratodontiformes > Protopteridae > Protopterus > Protopterus annectens. The sequence continues at coordinate 1,494,906,673 of NC_056744.1, read as the reverse complement.
GTGTCCATTCCAGACATTGTTACTAAACTATTTATGATTGTCCTGTTCAGCCATACCTCTCAATCTGGAAACATCAAAAATCTGGACAAGGCCCTTGAAAAATAGGCACAAATCTGCACGCTGATTAACGTGAAATTTGCATACATAACTACGTAACCCCACCCACTCCAATGGAATTGTGGTATACCAACTTTCAAATGCAAACTGAAGAACAGACAGACAAAATATGGCACCAGAGTCCCCCTGCAGCCATTCCAATGTCCCATTACCTGGCTATTTCGTCCCATTTACCATAAACACTAAAGTGTGCATGCATACTGCTTTACTTCTACAATGATTATTTGGATTTTATTTTTACATTTTATAGCACAATGCACACAAACACTAAGATATCTGCTAAACAAAGCAGTACTGTCTCACAATGAAAATAGGCTTGGCATTAAAACTTTTCTGCCCTTTAAACTCACATTCATTGAAACAGCATTGAAACCCACATCACATCAAAGAAAATGCATCTGGCCAGTGGTGGATAAAGATTACCTTTGGGCTATTTTCAAATCATAGGCCCCTTGCACACAAAACAAGAAACAAACATGCATGCGTTCATTGATACACCTTCCTGACTATTATATTCCTTGTATAATACAGCACACTTGTTAGACGTAAGTTAAAGCACATTTTAAATTTATTGTTTGAACATTTTTTCCAGTAGGCAATGAAACAAAATGCATGAACCATTAATGACAAAACTACCTAATTCAGAACATTTCCATCATAAAAGCGTACTTTCACACACATTATATATATATATATATATATATATATATATATATATATATATATATACACACATATACATACACACACACACACACACATACATACAATGACAGTGTAAGCCATAGGCATCTTGTGTGTGTGTGGGGGGGGGGGCAAAAGGCCAAAAAACAGAGACACATTTTAAACATTGCTTGTATAGCTTTGAAAAGTTGCTAGAATAAAATGGTTTGTTACCACCATAGCTCTCAACCTCTTAGCACAAAAAAACCTGGACAAACCCAATAATGGGGGAATACAGAATTCAGTTACTTCTCACCATAGCTCTCTCAACGTCTTTGCACAAAAAACCTGGACAAGGCCAATAATGGGGGAATACAGCCCCAAAATAGGAACAAATTTCAAATACTGATCTTATAAACTTAGAAAATTGCTAGAATAAAAGGTTTTCTGTTACCATTTACTTTCTAAAGAATATGAAGTCTGAAATTCAAATGCCTGTCATTATTTAGTGAATTAAATCTTCAGTGATTGCAGTAGTTTTATAACTGATGAGAAAATATGCTCGCACATTGAAAAAGAATACAACTTCGTCTGATGAGAAAATATGCTCGCAGTAGCAGTCTAACTTCTAACTGACGAGAAAATACACTCGCACATAGGTGATTGTTTATACGCTTCCAGTGCTGCAGTCTTGAGATGCAGATAGATGTTTGTAAAGAAACTGCTAATTTTAAATCTGTATTTTATGTCCCCTATGCCTCTTTAGCCAAAAATTTGATTGATCACTACTACACCTTCAATCTGGAGAATGACTGATGTTTTAGATGCATTGGATAGAAATGCTGTCCTTTAAATATGACATTCTGAGTGTACTGTTGCTGCCATGTAAAATGCTTTTCCTATTTGTTACCCTGTCCATGTATTTGATGAATGAATGACCACTAAGTTACTAAAAGAATGGGCATCTATCTTTAAGAAAGAAAATATTTGATTGGCTCTTGTTTTTCCTCTATTGCAATTTTGAGATAAATCTAAAGAATAGATTGGCTCATTGTATTCAATGTCTAACTGAACTATGTTGTAACGGAACCTATTATCGTAATCACCTTTTTAGAGGCTCAAATATTTTATGGAGATAAACTATTGCTTATATATTGTGTCTTTGGAATGCAGGGAGCCCAATTGGAGAACAGTTGCTAGCCTCAATCTCAGATTTCTATCGTCTTTACTTATCGTTTGATACACAGTACTGACTGTCATATTTAACACTGAATGGGAGTACTGACATTTGATTATGGAATAATTCTGATTGGCTGTTGCCTTGTGAGTCATGACTTTACTGGATTTCTAATGTAACAGATCTTACTGATCTAAAACTTAGACGTATTTTATGAATGACTAAGTCTAAACACGAATATGGGTGTTAACTGTTGAAAGCCAATTGCTCTACCACTGTGAATTTATGACAAACAGAAAAAAGGCTTGCCGAATGTGAAGTTTTTATTGGTTTAACACTCAGATGCATTTTGTGAATGATTCTCAGCCTAAACTCAATCAAGACAGGTGCGAACAATATGAACAAACATGATTGGATTGGATGTTCTTTTCTATTTGAAACAGAATACAACTTCTAACTGACGAGAAAATATGCTCGCAAATTGAAACAGAATACCTTGCAACAGTAGCAGTTTTCACTTCCAGAACGAGAAAAATGAAAAGTAACTCTCTGACTCTGGTCCTGAGTAGTCCAATTGCTTTGAAAGTTACTCTGGTCCTATACCCACACTTGCAGCAGTCCAGTTGCTCTGTAACTCATTAGAAAGCAGTCCAATTGCTCTAGATGCTGTTTGCTTGCTGAGTCATTCATTCAAACACTAGCAGCCAACCGAAAATGTGTGCACGTGAGCCCTTGAGCTCAATTCCGACAGGCTGGCAGAGGCGACATCATCACACACGTGATGACATCAGCACAAAAAAAGAAAGATAAAAAAATTTTTTTTTAAATCTGCAAAAAAATTGGAAATGAAGGGGTGCCACTCGGGAATGATGGCACCCCATTATTTGGACCCCAAACTCAGTAAAAACTGAGTAATTAGGTATGATTGGGAGGTATGCCTGTTCCCCATCCACATGTGTAACATGCAAAGGATTTGCATTACAGCAGAACTGTACTTCACATGGATGGGGAGCCTGTTCCATATAGAGTGTAGTCTCTGGAATATACTGTCTCTCCAACATTTTCCATTTATACCACAGGCAAAGTGTAGGTCTTGGAAACTAGTAATTCTGATGATAGTTGTGTGGATATGCAGGAGGTCCACAGTGGGGTCTGAAACTACCTGTATGGCAGCTATTCACCTCCTCTCCAAAGCATGTAAAAGACAGACTACACAGATAGGGCCTTAATGCAGCCTCCATATAACATGTTACATACTCCATGTAGTGGTTTACTGGGAACCTGTGTGGCTGTTACAGTTGATGGATATGCCTGGTTAGTTACATGGCAAAGGTGTCATTGAAATGAATGATAGGTCTGATGAATGCTGAACACAGTGGAACAATGACTTTCTTGGATTTACCTGTCCTACTTTAGTTTACAGATTGCACTACAAGGAATGTTTCACCCAATATTACTGACATGTTTCAGTCAAAGGCTGCATCAGTATCGATGTCTTCATAAGTCCCTGACTACTGGGTCAAATGTAGGTGATGTGCTGTCAATACAATAGATACAAGGCTGGATCCCTCCCCAAAGGATAGTATTGTGCAATTCTTTGCATTTACTGTTGGTCCATGGCTCTGACAATAACTGTATGCCTGTGTCAATACCTCCTGGATAACATTTATGTCAGTGTGGGATGCAATGACAGCTCCTAATTTGCAGTCATCAGCACATTTAGTCAGCCACAGACCAATGACAGTGGCTGCACCTGCAGATAAGTTATTGCCTAAAAGGAGCAGTGCAAGAAAGGATTTGTGAAGGGTCTACCAATGACTGGCCTCATTGTAGAGGAGGACTCCTCATTGCAAATGTCATGGATCCCTTCAGTCAGCCAGTTGGCTAGCCACCATCTGGCATATTAGATTGTACCTAACCACTTGAGTTTGTAAAAAATGGAATGCCTTGTCAGGCCATGGTAGGTGATGTGACCTCATATTCCCTCATCCACTGATGTGGTAACCTTATCAAACAAGTCCACCAAGTAGGGTAGCCATGATTTGGGCATGACTAAACCAAACTATGTCTGGTCCAGTGTTTGTGGGAGTACTACATCTCTACTGATCATGTACCAATGTCTGTAAATGGGCCCCCTTTGTGCAGAGGGATGACTGTTGCTATATTCCATTCACTGAGCACAATGCCCATTTGGTGGCTACAGCAGAATACTAAATCTAGATGTCCTGAAATGTCATGTGTGTAACTTCCTATTGCAGTTATTTCCATCATGGTTTCCAAGATAATTGTAACCCAAAGGGTCTGAATTTGTACACAGCACTGCCAAACACTGTATGGGAAACTAATATGTACATCCTGTAAACTTAAGGATGGAGTATGTAGGCAGTTTTCTGATATTAGACAGTAATGAAGCTTTGCCTCTTGAAAACAAAGAATCACCTTGTGCTAACTGTTGAAAAGAGGGGAGTAGCCTGAATTGCTGCTGCCTGGCTGCTAATACTGCTGGTCTCACCATAACATTATTCTGTTGGGATACAAAGCTCCTATTCTCTGTCTCTCACCAGAAACAAAACATTAACACCAAGTGCAAGACATGAAGCAGGCCACAGCCTGTTTGTTGACCTGCACACTCGTCCCAGATGATGCAAGCATCTGTAGGCTAGTTGTAGCCTTCCCCAGATAGATGCCTTGATTAGCAAACAGACCAGTCATTTACTTTTTGCACATATTATGAATTGAGTTCCAAACTTCATATGATTTCACTGGGTAATGACCTAATGTTGATTAGGAGCACAGCTGTAGCATCACAATGTATGTCAGGTAACATACATGTCCAAGGTTGATGTGCCAAACTGCACAGTGGCAGTTATCCATGCTAGGTGATGGTATCACAACAAGTCATGCAGCCTGCCCTTCAACAGTGTCATATTTGTGATCTGCGGGACATGGATGTGAGGCCTACTGCAGAGGGGTGGCCACCTTTGGGCAATGTTGCTGCTTCCACTGCATGTCCTAGTTATGTAATACTGTACATACCAGGAACACAACACTGTGTCCACATCATGTCGCAACTCATTCACTACATCATGAGACACTTTGATGTCCCACTCATCAGGCTACATAAGAGGGAGGTCATAGCCAGCTGTATGTGAGGTGCCCTGTTACCCCATATCACACATGCACTCAAGTCTGTCAACAGCAGGTACTGTTATGATTATGTCATAGTTCCTGTATGTGTGTACGACTTGAAGTACATCTCAGGGATGTATGAAGAGAAAACTGACTGAGATCTTGGACTGTGTGCTTCATTTCTTACTCACCTGGGATGATGCCTACATGCAAAAAGAACATGGTTGACATCAATATTTGGCTTAGCATCTGGTGTCATTCAAAGGAGATCCACTATCTGTCACCCTGGTATGACATGATCAACTGACCGTGATGCTTTGTCTGACATGGTTTTCATCTGTCACCCGTGCAATTTTGGGCAAATGTCAAGGCTCTCATCACTCTATAGTGCCTTTTTAGGATGTGTCCCAGGGTCCAAATTCTAATGTAAAAAGCTCATCTACAAACAATTTCAATGTTATGCTGCTACATATTAGGTGTGTGAACATCAGACTTTACTCAGTGGAAGCAGATCTCACCTTGGTAGACAGTCACAGATACCTGGCTCAGGGCTGTGGAGCGCAACACAGCCATAGGAGTGTACAACTCCTTCCACATGTGCAGACCTCAAACTCATGGCATGCAAGGTAATGGGGTCAGTCTATAAATATTCCTTATATATACATGCACAATATGATTCCCCAGAGACAACTAAGGTGGTATGGTCTTTTTGTAGGCACATATTCAAGTGCTTGCCAGCTACAGAAGCCCCTCCATGAAACAGGACACATATTCTGCTTATTTGTACCTCCTTGGGTATATCAGCATATATCAGGACACCATTGTATTGGGTGATGTTAAGTAACCACCTACTAGGTATATTAGTCATGCTCAAACTCACCTGGACAAATTTTCCCGACTTTATTAACCACAATGCCCTGGACCAGCTGGTTGATACTCCCAAAAGGGGAGCCTACATACTGGAAGGGATGCTTACTAGTATGGAGGACTACTGTAGCCCCCCCCCCCACTGTGTGTCCCTCCCTGGTGAAATAAGACATCTAACTGGTCTCATTCTATGTACATATCACACCTGACACCCCTCTTTGCAGAAGATACAGTAATACACTTCACCAAAGCAGGTTATAACACCTTATGGGATGGTAGCAATAGCTTCATTGTACCTCCCACCTCAGAAGGAAATATCAACTATCCTGAGTTCTACAGCTATGCTTTATATAAACACTTGTATAACTGCATTGAATTTGCTGTACCTAATAGGTGCCACACAAGCTCATTATGGAAGACCAGACCTTTCTGGTGGATGGCTGCCATTAACAGGCTTTAAAATGAGATGGAGACATTGTTCTTTAGCAGTAGGAGGGAAGGAGTCCCCTGAAATGGAAACACCTCATCAGATTGTACATACAGATAAAAGTTGTGAATTCCTCCAAAACAAAGTATTGCCCCAAATTAGCCTCCCCCACAAAGTACAAACAGAAGCCATTCTACACTTATATATGTAACCTAAAAGGAAAGGCCCAATTTAGTGTTAATCTTGTACTTCCTGATACCACATATACTGGTACTATGGACATATCTCATCTTTTGGCTGACTGGGTCTGCAAAAACCTCACTCCCCTGTTCCCATCACATGTACACCATGATATACATACCACCTGTTCGCTACCTTGTATCTCTGAAGAACATGTCATCACTGGCCTTTCTAAGGACAGAAACACACAATGTATGGTACCTGATAATATCCCAGGCTTTGCCCTACATGGGCTCCAACATGAAGTTGTTACACCCTTAGTCACTCTTCCAAATCATAGTGTAACCAATGGCTTAATCACAGATGACTGGAAAGCAGGCACCATTATTCCACTGCAAAAATGTGGTGCTTCCAATGACCCTGCAAACTATATGCATGTCAGCCTCAATATCCATATCTGCAAGGACATGGGGCAGACCATCATGGACATTATCAACTAAGATGTAGGTAATGTTAAATGACATGTCCCTACTCAGTTTGTAGTTGTCAAAGTGACATCATGCCTGTTAATCCTGGTGAACTGTGACTGAGACAGTCGCCAATGACCTGGCTTATGGGAAATCCATGCACACAGCCTACCTGCACTAAGAGAAGACATTTGACACTATCCCCCATACAGGCATTATCAAAAAACACACCCAACTAGGCTTTAACCCTTATATCATTACAGTGGTTCATAACCGCTTCACTGATACAAGTCATATAGTCCAATAAGGGAAGACACATCCAATAGCTGAGCTGTAACCAGTGGTGTTCCAGAGGCTTCTGTCCTGGGTCAACTACTATTTGGAATCCATTTCACCGAAGTACAAACACAACGTAAATGACTATGGCTGACACTGTTTGATGATGCCTACTAACTGTGAGCGGTCATACAATATACAGGGTATGACAACATCCTAAATTACAGTGTTGCAAGGACAGATGATGGTTGCCAAACACATGCCCTTAAACTCAATGCAAATATAAGTACTATCCTTCATTTTGGTAACAGCAATATTCCTGCTAAGTACCAGATAAACAGCGATACCTTAAGTACATACGCAGGGGTGAGAGACCTGGTGACATGTTGACAGCTACTAAAACTTAGATCACCATGTCTATACAGTAGTGAGAAGGGCATTCTATCTTGCTCGTGTCATACATGAGGGCATTGTCTCCAGTACAAGTAGTTATTGCCTTCATGTACTCTTCCCTCATTAGGGCAATATTTGAGTGCAATACCCCTTTTGTTATGTTACTCAACAAACAGCTGTGGTGACTGGGGAAACTACAAAGGTTCCTCACAAGGGGATGCAAGTCTTCAGCATCTGCCATATGGGGATTGTCTGAATTCATCATCAATTTCATCTGTGTGTCACACAGTACTCAGAGGTGGTCTGTGTTTTGCATAAGAGTCAGTCGGTGACCCTGCTTTATTGGACATGCTGTACATGTGTAAGTGAAATGAATAATCAGTTTACTTCCAGTTAAGGTCTTAACCTAGTATGTGACTTTTATAAAACTTGCTGGAGGGAGACAATTGTCTTCCTGAGGTTAACACATCTGTGAAACACAGTTCCACTTCATGTCCAACTGAGCACCTTATTGGTCCTTTAGAGTGGTAAGTACTAGGTAGCTTGTCTACCACAAGAGGAGTGGTTCTTGGCCCAGGAATTGTAGTTTATTGACCATTCGGGAAGTTGTCCATCTCTTTCAACTTTCTGGTTTAAAAGACCACGTCTGCACTTGTTTCCCATCTTTCCTGTAACTAACCTACTGGAAAGCACTAGAAAGCCTTAAACTGATATAAGCCTTCTAGTTTAAAAGAGAGACTTTGGAGTGATTATCAGTTTTCTGTATTTTCTTGCTGTACTTAACTGTTTTCTGCCAAATGCTGATTTTCCAGCACTTATTGTGATTTAAAAGCTTGTTTTTTTCACATATTGTACTTATTTGACTGTCTGCACTTTTAAAAAGTTGTTTTTTGTTAAAATAAATTGTTAACTGTTGCAGGCTACACACTAAAGTGTGATAGCCTTTTCTGATCGCTTGTGGTTGTTTAAAGCTGTTTTAAGTGTACTTTTTACTGTTTTTGCCTTTTTTCAAAAAAATAAATAAATAAATTTCTTGTTTCCCGCCTTTCTAAGCTAGTATAGTCCAGTTTTCAGGCTAGTGCTGAATTCAGGGCTGTATTACAAGTTTCTGAGTTGCCCATACCTTACTTGGATAGAGGGAAGTTTCTCTGTTCACCTGTGAGAGAGGGGGAACTTTGAGCAGCCATCTGTCCCTAGAGGAGTGGTTCCAGCCCAGAAGTTAGTAGTTTAAAAAATGCGTTGCATGGTTTTGTGCGCTGGGCAGCTAGGGTTAAATTATTCCCGGCTCCACTAAGTCTCCTCTTCTGTTTTTCACTTCAAAACTAGTCTAACTCTCAACCTAAGCACTCAAAAAGCATCCTACAGTCCAGCACTTGCTCAGACCTAATAGCAAGCACTAATATACCTCAACACTTGACTGCCCAGCAGGACAAGGCTCTTTATCTACCCCTCACCAACCAAACGACTAAGCAGCTCACCCTACTATTCAGGCATGACCAAAGGGCAACTTCAGGTGTACTCTCCAGTCCAGCTGGTGAATCTGGGTATCCTGAGGCAATGTCACAACTACTTCATGTACACAGACAGCCCTCTCCTCATACCACAAAACACTAACATATGTGAGAAATGCAATTATACAGCCAAAGTGGAGACTAAGATATCTCCACCCAAGACTGGAACAGACAGTCATGAGGAGAAGGTTAACACTTGCACCACACCTCCAGCCTCACATAGACCTACTAAACCAGCACTGGCAAAAAATACACATAAATACACAAAATCATACTCGGAGGCTCTAAACAAAAACCTGAAAAAACATCAGAGAGCTCCAAAGCAGGCACCCACAAAACCTGCACCTCCTGTCACAAACCAGACAACACATAAAACACAAAATCAATGTGCCGCACAATCACAGCCCTTAAGGTGAAATAACATACCTAACACACTAGTAATAGGTGACTCTATAGTCAGGCACACTGATGCCCCACTCACTAGGCTGGACAAGGAGAAGGTTACTGTCAGCTGCCTGTCGAGAGCCAGAATCTGCTACATAACACAAGCACTCAGGTCACTCCAGAACAAGTACAAATATGACTCTGTCATTGTTCATGTTGGTGTGAATGACCTGAGCCGTACCTCCCTGGACTACATGAAAAGAGACATAGAAGACCTCTCTGATCATGTAGTCCAGGCAGGTATGACCCTGACCCTGAGTAGCATCCTGACCTCACCAAGAATGATGCCGCAGTATAAATAAAAAATGATCAATTTCAACAATTGGCTAAGCTTCTGGTGTCATTCAAAGGTGATCCAGTGTTTGTCAGCCTGGGATGACATGCTCGAAAAGCCACATTGCTTCACAAGAGACGGCTTGGACCTGTCACCCCTTGGCTTTCAAATACTGGCCAAGGCTCTTGCTGCCCCCATAGTGCCTTTTTTAGGCAAGGCTCAAAATTCAAACCCACCTCCGTAAACAGCACAAGTAAAAAATTGAGGGTTATGCTACTCAACGCCAGGAGTTTAAATCTCAAAATGCATGCGCTCGAAGCACTCCTAAGTATGGAGAACGTTGACATCTGTGCAGTAACTGAAACCTGGTTCATAGCTCCAGAGAGCACTCCAGCACTACCGGGCTACAACTCATACCACACATTTCAGCCACAGAACATGGACCGAAACACAAAAGGAGGGGGTGTATTCCATATTCATCAAGGATACCCACACCTCCAGGTTAGTGGCGCAGCATGATACCTCTGAGATCATCCATGTGCAACTAACATCAGGCAAATCTGGAATGCAAATTGTGGCCTGCTACAGATTACCCTCCATGACCCAGGACAACCACTTGGCCTTTCTGGAGACACTGGAAAACATGAAGGTCTTACCAAACACCCTGATTTTGGGAGATTTCAATTACCCTACCATTAACTGGGAAAACTACTTGAGTACAAACTCCCAGGCTCAGTGCTTCCTAGAATTTTCATCTCAAATGCCCTGGATCAGCTGGTAAACTCCCCTACCAGAGGCCACAACATATTGGACCTGGTCATCACCAACATGGTTGACAGGTGCTCCGTACCGGAGGTCAACCCATCACTGGTTAGATCAGACCATAAACTAATCACCCTGGATGTCCACACCCCACCACCACTCTCAACCAAGGAAACCACAGTGAAAAACTTTTCTAAAGCAAACTTCAACTTACTTAAGGCAGAGGTGGTACGTTTCACAGCCCCCACGCTAAAGGATAACACTGCCCAAGATGCAGAATCCTTTACAATTGCACTCTATGAGCACCTACAAGGTTGCATGGATTGTGCCATCCCTAGCAAAACCAAGACTCACTCCCCTAAGAGAAGGAAACCAGTCTGGTGGACCCCTGCCATAAACAGGTTATACAACAAAAGGCGGAAACTAGTTCAGAAAAAAAAGCAAATCCCAAGAAGGAAAGACATCCCTGATCAGTATCAGTAAGAAACTAAGGTCCCTCATAAAATCATCCAAGGCTAACTTCGAAAGAAAAATAGCCAAGGATTCGAAAGATAACCACAAAGCCTTCTTTAGCTATGTCAAGAATCTAAGTGGCAACTCACAGATATGCTCTGAGATAGTGCAAAATAGCACAAAATATAATGACCCTACTGATATTGCCAACATACTGGCAGATAGATTCAGTGCAAACTTCACCTCCCTCTCACCTTCAAAAGGGCCCACAACAATACTGGAAAAGTGTAGTGTCCCAGAAATCACAGACGCACAGGTGAAAACAGCCCTTTCAAAAGCCAAAAACACAGCATCAATGGGGCAGATGGTGTCCCAGGCTGCGTCTTGCACGAACTACAGAACAAACTAACCCCCCACCTAAACATGCTGTTCAACATCAGCCTCTCCACAGGCTATGTGCCCATAGAATGGCACACAGCAATGGTTATTCTGCTTCACAAAGGAGGGGCCACAACTGACCCTGGTAACTATCGCCCCATAAGCCTGACTAGCCTGGTCTGCAAGGCTATGGAGCGCATCATCTTGGAACTCATTAACAAAGACATTGGGAACCTCCAAACACTTGACCCGACCCAGTTCGGCTTTGTTAAGGGCAGATCATGCCTACTAAACCTGGTTGACTTCTTCAAGACAGTTACCAAGGCCATAGACGAGGGAAAGGTGGTACACACAGCCTACCTTGATCTCGCCAAGGCGTTCAACACCATTCCTCACTCAGATATTATAGAAAAACTCACCAGCCTGAAAATAAACCCCTATGTCACAAGATGGGTTGCCAAATGGCTTACAGACAGAACTCACACAGTAAGAATAGCGGACTCCAGGTCTGACTCTAAATCAGTCACAAGTGGTGTCCTGCAAGGCTCAGTTCTGGGACCCCTACTGTTCGGCATATATTTCTCAGAAGTACAGGAGAACTATGGCTAACCAAGTTCACCGATGACTGCAAACTGGGAGCCATAATTGACTCTCCGGCTGACACGGACATCCTCCAAAAAGGCCTTACTGAGACAGACACCTGGTGTCAAAGTCATGGCCTCAAGCTAAATGCCAAAAAATGCATAGTCATCCCATTTGGGAAAAACAAAACACCCATGAATTACCACATAGGCGGCAGCCCCCTTATTACAGAAGAGTTAATAAGAGATCTGGGGACCCAGGTAGATAATCATATTGCCAAAGTAGTTAGGAAATCCTTCTATTTGGCCCATCTAATTACTAAGGGGTTCACATCTAGAAATAAAGAGGTTATAGTGCCCCTCTACTCGTCACTCATCAGACCCATCATAGAGTACAATGCCCCATTTGGGATGTACCTCACAAGACACTTCCAACAGCTGGAAAGACCACAAAAGCACCTCACCAAGAAGATTACTGGCATAAAACATATGTCCTATGCAGCCCGACTGAAAAAACTTTGGCTGTACTCAGTGGCATATCACTTACTCAGAGGTGATCTCTGCCAGACTTACAAAGCCATGTCCAACTCAGAATTGATGGACATGCTCCACCTAAAGAAATCCAAGTCACTGCGAGCCATGCGATCTAGTGAGCTAAACCTCACCACAACAATAAATAGAACATGCTGGAGGGATAGATTTCTGTCACAGAGACTCCCCATGCTTTGGAACAAAATTCCTAACTACATTAGGCAGAGCCCCTCACTAACACTCTTCAAGAGAAGCCTTGATGAGTGGATGGGTAACAGAAAGTACATCCCTGGGATCACTTCACTGGCTCTGCTTGACAGAGGCTCAGTTAATTAATCAATGGGGCAGCGAAAGCCGAAACACTCTGGCTAGGCTTATAAATGCCCTCGGGCAGATAGCCTAGTACCTAACTATGAATCTATGAACATCTGTACGACTGGATGGGAGACCAAAATTACACCACATTGGTTCCACCTGTGTACACCCTGGACAGGGTCAATATGTGTTTAACATGTTAATAAGGGTAAAAGATGGCTAGCTGTATAAGGGTCCTTGGTCCATTAGCCTACTACATTCCAATGATGCTATGATACCATAGGCTGATTTAAAACACTGGCTAACACCCACCCACACCAACCTGGATGCAGTTAGAAAGTACAGTTTTGTACCCACCATAAATGTAGATGTTCGAGTGTTCACCCTGCTGCAGTCATCACACTTGGGTTATCCTGTTGTCAGGCCGTCCCACAGTCAGCCAGAATTCCAAAGTCTTGGTCCGGCGTTGGTTGCTGTTGCTTCTTCCTTGACGTCAGTGCACCAGGGGTATAAATAATGCATCCGACGCCATTTTCTTCAGATCAGAGGGGAAGGAGGGAGGGTAACCTGGACTGCAGCAGGGTGAACACTCGATCATCTACATTTATGGTAGGTACAAAACTGTACTATGTTCATCGTGTTGCCCTGCTGCAGTCATCACACTTGGGTAGAATCCCAAGGCTAAGGATGGGTGGTGGAGTCATAGAGGGTTAGAGGAGGCTAGAAGGCCCTGCAGAACTGCAGTGGCGAAGCCAGCCTTAGCCTTAGAGTAAAGTGGTAAGTGATAGTGTTTGGTAAAGGTGTGTACTGAACTCCCAAGTTGCAGCTTCTAAAATCTCCTTGGTTGGAACCCCCTGAGGATGGCTGTAGATGCAGCTGTTGTCCTGGTAGAATGGGCCCTAATGGTAACAGGAACAGGTTTTCCATGATGGGTGTAGCAGAAATGAATGCAATGTCCTATCCATTTGGAAATGGTTTGTTTTGATATAGCCTTCCTTTGTGAAGCTGTAGCATAGGATACAAAGAGCTGGTCAGATTTTCTGAAAACCTTCAAGTCGAAAAGTGTTTGTTTGCTGTTTAATTTAATTGTTTGGCTGCCCACTAAAGTGTGCTAGCCTGTACTACTGACTTATTGCCTTTTCTGCATTTCTGTGTGTTTCTATTTAAAAGCAAAAAAACAAAAAAATATTCCTTGTTTTCCTGCCTCTCCTAAACTAGTTAGACCAGTTTACAGGCCTTGCTGTATCCTGGGCTGTGTTGTAGTTCCTGTGTTGTCCATTGCCTTACTTGGATAGAAGGAAGTTTCTTAGCTCACCAGTGGGAGTGGGGAGCCTTGAATAGCCTACCTGTCCTTGAGGGAAGTGACCTCAGCACAAGAAGCTGTAGTAATTGGTCATTTTGGACCATTTCTAGCTCTTTTGAAGTTCCCTGGTTAAAATCTGCCTCTGGCATTTTTTTGAAGCCATATTGCTCAGACACAGCTCCACGTGGTCCTGTTGAATCTTCCTGGCTACAGAGAACTGAAAAAAGTGACTGCTTTCCTGATTAAGTATCCTGCTGTTTTTAATATTTGTTTTACCTTCTACTGCTTACCTAGAGCAAGCTTTAACTGTTTTCATAGTTATTTACTGCATTTTTATTATCTGCACTTAAAAGTACATTTTAGTCGAAATTAGTCTAATTCAAGTCGAAAAGTGTTTGTTTGCTGTTTAATTTAATTGTTTGGCTGCCCACTAAAGTGTGCTAGCCTGTACTACTGACTTATTGCCTTTTCTGCATTTCTGTGTGTTTCTATTTAAAAGCAAACAAAACAAATTCCTTATTTTCCTGCCTCTCTAAACTAGTTAGACCAGTTTACAGGCCTTGCTGTATCCTGGGCTGTGTTGTAGTTCCTGTGTTGTCCATTGCCTTACTTGGATAGAAGGAAGTTTCTTAGCTCACCAGTGGGAGTGGGGAGCCTTGAATAGCCTACCTGTCCTTGAGGGAAGTGACCTCAGCACAAGAAGCTGTAGTAATTGGTCATTTTGGACCATTTCTAGCTCTTTTGAAGTTCCCTGGTTAAAATCTGCCTCTGGCATTTTTTTGAAGCCATATTGCTCAGACACAGCTCCACGTGGTCCTGTTGAGTCTTCCTGGCTACAGAGAACTGAAAAAGCGACTGCTTTCCTGATTAAGTATCCTGCTGTTTTTTATATTTGTTTTACCTTCTACTGCTTACCTAGAGCAATCTTTAACTGTTTTCATAGTTATTTACTGCATTTTTTTTATCTGCACTTAAAAGTACATTTTAGTCGAAATTAGTCTAATTCAAGTCGAAAAGTGTTTGTTTGCTGTTTAATTGAATTGTTTGGCTGCCCACTAAATGTGCTAGCCTGTACTACTGACTTATTGCCTTTGGTGCATTTGTTGCGGGGTTGCTACTAGAGCACCATTGGGCGGCCCCGGTTAAACAAGGTTAAACAATTTCTGGCTCCGTAAAGTCTGCTCTTCATTTTTCCCTTAGTACTGCTCTACTTGTAATCTAAACAGTCTATTCTCTATCTGTAAAGCTCAGCACTTTTTCCTAAAGCATTTTTTTAGTCAGGTAAAGCACTTCTACATTATACAAAGTACTTCACTAGCTTAAAACCCCCTTGAGTACCCACTTCCTTATAGGTCCTTTCTGACTCAGTTACACAGCAAACTTTTTCATTTCTTCTAGCATGTCAAAGGGTCAGTTGCTAGCGTCCTCTCCTGCTCAGCTGGTGAATCTGGGAATATTGAGGCAATGTTACAATTGCCTCATGTACACAGACAACCCTCTCCTCCTCCCACAAAACACAAATACATGCAAGAGATGCAACTATATAGCCAGACTGGAGGCTGAGCTCTCTCAACTCAGGACTGGCAAAACCAGACAGGAGGAGAAGGTAACCACACACACCATAAACCCAGTCTCACATAGAACTATCACAACTACAAATCAAACACATAAACACACAAAGACATACTCGGAGGCACTGATCAAATATCTACCAAAACAGCAGAGGCCTCCAAAGCAGACACCCAAACAACTGCCACCTCATGACATAACACAAGCAACACATAGATCACAAAGTCAGTGTGCAAATCAGTCACAGCCCTTAAGGCCAAACACAATGCCAGACACACTTGTCATTGGTGACTCCATAGTCAGACACACTGACGTCCCACTCACCAGACTGAACAAGGAGAGGGTCACAGTAAGCTGCCTGTCAGGCGCTAGAATCCGCCACATAACACAAGCACTCCGGTCACTCCACAGCAAGTACAAGTATGACTCAGTCATTGTCCATGCCGGTGTGAATGACCTGAGACGTACCTCCCTGGACTACATGAAAAGAGACATAAAGGAGCTCTCAGATTATGTAGCCCAGGCTGGTATGACCCTGACCCTGAGCAGTATCCTACCTTCACCAAGAATGATGCCACAATACAGAGACAAAATGATCAGTTTTAATAATTGGCTTAATTTTTGGTGTCATTCTAAGGGGATCCAATGTCTGTCTGCCTGGAATGACATGCTTGACAAGCCACGCTGCAAGGGACGGCTTGCACCTGTCACCCTGGGTTTCCGGATATTGGTAAAGGCTCTTGCCACCCCCATAGTGCCTGTTTTAGACAAGGCTCAAATTCTAAACCCACCGCCCTAGAAAACAATAATGGAAAAAAACTAAGGGTAATGTTGCTCAATGCCAGAAGTCTAAATCTCAAGATGCATGCCCTCGAAGCCCTCCTCAGTATGGAGAACATCGATGTCTGTGCTGTGACTGAAACCTGGTTCAAGGCTCCTGAGAGCACCCTGGCACTATCAGGTTTTACCTCATATCATGCGTTCCGGCCCCAAAACCCGGACCGTACCACAAAAGGAGGCAGTGTATCCATATTCATCAAGGATACCCACACCTCCAGGCTGGTGGCAACTCACGAAGCATCAGAGACCATTCAGGTGCAATTAACCATAGGCAAAACTGCTCTACAGTTTGTAGCATGTTACAGGCCACCCTCTCAAACTCAAGAACCCCACACAGCCTTCCTGAAGACACTGGAGAGTATAAATGTCTCTCGAAACACCATCATATTGGGTGACTTCAACTACCCAAACATAGACTGGGAACATTACTCAAGCCCCAATACCCTAGCCCAAAGGTTCCTGGAGTTCATAAACTCAAATGCTATGGAACAACTTGTCACCATTCCCACAAGAGGTGAAAATATACTAGACCTGATCATCACAAACATGGGGACAAAATGCTCCACACCAGAAGTATATCCCTCATTGGTGAGATCAGACCATAAACTAATCTCACTGGAGATCCACATCCCGCCCCACCCCCAACAAAAAAGACCACAGTGAAGAACTTCTCAAAAGCCAACTTCACACTTCTTAAGACTGGTGTGGTATCATTCAAGGCCCCTGAGCCATTGGAAACCACAACCCACGCTGCTGAATCCCTTACAAATGCTTTCTACGAGCACCTCCAGGATTGCATGGATCAAGCAATCCCAAATAAAATCAAGACCCTTTCCACCAAAGGCAAGCGCCCGATCTGGTGGACCCCAGCCATAAACAAACTTTACAACAAGAGGAGAAAGCTACTACAAGATAGAGCAAAATCCCTAAAAGGAAGACATCTCTGATCAATACTAGTAAAAAACTATGATCACTCATAAAATCATCCAAGGCCAACTTTGAGAGAAAAATCGCCAAGGACTCAAAAGACAATCATAAGGCCTTCTTTAGCTATGTTAGAAATCTGGGTGGAAACTCCCAGATATGCTCAGAATTAGTCCAAAATGATACAAAAATCACTGAACCCACAGACATTGCAAACATACTGGCAGACAGGTTCAGTGAAAATTTCTCCCCTCTCTCCCCCCAAAAGGAGAAATATCTATCCCAGCAGAGTGTAGCCTCCCAATCATCTCAAATGCCCAGGTGAGAGCTGCTCTCTCTAAAGCTAAAAACACAGCATCAATGGGACCGGATGGTGTCCCCGGCTGTGTGCTACATGAACTCAATGAGAAACTAAACCCACATAAGGCTGCTGTTTAATCTTAGCCTTACCACAGGATACGTACCCAAAGAGTGGCATACGGCAACTGTGGTCCCACTCCACAAAGGCGGTGCTTCTACGGACCCTGGTAATTACCGCCCCATAAGCTTAACAAGCCTGGTCTGCAAAGCTATGGAGAGGATCATAATGGAACTCATAAATAAAGACATAGGGGACCTACAGACATTGGATCCTACCCAATTCGGCTTTGTCAAGGGCAGATCATGCCTCTTGAACTTGGTCGACTTTTTGAAACAGTCACCAAGGCCATTGATGAGGGTAAGGCAGTTCACACAGCCTACCTTGACCTTGCAAAAGCTTTTGACACAATACCCCACTCGGGTATCATAGAAAAGCTCACCAGCTTAAATGTAAACCCATATGTCACAAGATGGGTTGCAAACTGGCTCAAGGACAGAACCCACAGGGTTAGAGTTGCTGGTGCCATGTCAGACTCCAAGCCGGTTACAAGCGGTGTCCCACAGGGCTCAGTCCTGGGCCCCCTCTTGTTCGGCATCTACTTTTCAGAAGTGCAGGCAAACATAGGAGGATTGTGGCTGACAAAGTTTGCAGATGACTGCAAACTGGGCACCATAGTTGAAAATCCATCAGACACAGATATCCTTCAGTGAGGTCTCATAGAAACGGATAACTGGTGCCAGAGCCATGGCCTAAAGCTAAACACCAAAAAATGTATAGTCATACCCTTTGGTAAAAACAAGGTAACCCCAAGTTACCACATAGGTGGCAATCCATTAAGCACAGAAGAGGTTATCAGGGACCTGGGGACCCAAGTTGACAGTAACCTTTCTTTTGACACTCACATTGCCAAAGTGGTTAGGAGGACCTTCTACATTGCCCACCTGATTATGAAGGGATTCACATCCAGATCAAGGGAGGTCATTGTTCCCCTGTACTCTTCACTTATCAGACCAATGATTGAGTACAATGCCCCATTCGGAATGTATCTTACCCGACACCTGCAGCAATTGGAAAGACCCCAAAAGTTCCTCACCAAAAGGATAAAGGGGCTCAAAAATATGCCATATGCTGCCCGACTGAAGAAACTCCAGCTCTGTTCAGTCGCATACCGTCTGCTCAGAGGTGACCTGTGCTTGACATACAAGGCCATGTCCAACCCGGAATTAATGGACATGCTCCACCTCAAAAATCCAAATCCACCAGAGCCACAAGAGCAAGAGACTTAAACCTCAACACGGATATAAATAGGACGTGCTGGAGGGACAGATTCATTACCCAGAGACTCCCTATGCTGTGGAACAGAATCCCGGTCCATGTGAGACAGAGCACCTCGCTGGCTCTGTTCAAGAGGAATCTTGACCAGTGGATGGGAGATCGTAGGTTTACCCCAGAGATTATCTCTGTATCACTGCTGGACAGAGGCACAGCAAACTAATGGGTATAGTATTCTTCAACCTAAGGGGTGGTGAAAGCCACACAACTCTGGCTAGGCTTATAAATGCCCTAGGGCAGATAGCCTAGTATGAACCTATGAACCTTAGTTTTATCTAAGTAGTAAAGAAATTGTCTGTGAATGTCCAAGGAATACAGGAGTCTTTCTCCTTTGTTCTGTGAATTTGGGAAGAAGGTGGGTAAGTGGATGGTTTGATTTAAAGCCACACTGGGAGCCACTTTAGGCATAAAGGAAGGATTAGTTCATAGAGAGAGACTCTGTCTTGATGGAAAATGAGGAAAGGTTCCACGGCCATTAGTGTCTGCAGCTCTGAGACTCTTCTGGCTGAAGTTATTGCTAGCAGCAGAGCAGTCTTCCATGATATAAACTGTAGATCTGCAGAGAAAGCTGGTTCAAAGGGAGGTAGCATAAGTTTTTCCAGAACAAAATTGAGGTCCCATGTTGGTGTACGTGCTCTCCTGGGGGGCCTAATGTTTTTTGCCCCTCTGAGGAACTGCCTTAGAAGTGGATGTGAAAATAAGGGTGGACCCGTGTTTTAATGAGCTTAAATAGCTGATGCGTGGATTTTAATGGAAGAAAAAGAAAGTCCTTTGTGCAACATCTCCGTTAAATACTGTAGAATCTGAGGCATGTGAGACTGAAGTGTATTTTGGCCTTTAGCTTGGTTCCAGGCACAAAACCTTTTCCATTTGTCTGAGTAGGCCTTTCTGGTGCTGGGCCTCCTAGCTTCCAGAATAACATCCATAACTGCTTGGAAAAGAGGAGCTGGCTGGATGGTTAGATGATTAGCCATGCAGCCAGATTTAAGGTTTTGAGCTGGCTGTGTAGAATCTGATTGTTTTGCTGTGTGAGCAAATGGGCAATTTGTGGTAAAATCCAAGGTGGGCCCTGGGCCATATTCCTTAATAGTGGGTACCAGTGCTGGCATGGCCAGTCTGGGGCTATGAGTATCAGTCGTAGTCTCTCCTTTCTGACTTTCAAAAGCACCTTTGTGAGGAGAGGCAATGGAGGGAAGGCATAAACTGTGAGATTTTTCCAACTGAATGAGAGTGCGTCCACTTTCCAAGCTTGATGGTGAAGTGTCCTTTTACAAAATTTTGTCAGCTGATAGTTCTGGGGGCTGGCAAACAGGTCTATGTCCGGAAGGCCCCATTTTTGAGTTATCATTGTAAATACTTGTGGATCCAGTTTCCACTTGTGGGGATCCATGATGTTTCTGCTGAGATTGTCTGCCAATGTGTTCTTTTTCCTGGCAGGAATTGAGCTTGTAACTGAACTTGGTAAGCCAGTGCTGTGTTCCACAAGGTCATTGCTTGCCTGCATAGAGGGTAGGATTGTGTACCCCCTTGTTTGTTTATGTACCATATTACTGTAGTGTTGTCCGTCCTTATTGTAAGTTGTCCTGGATGTAAGAGGTTTTTGAAGACTGTCAGAGCATTCTGTACAGCTAGCATCTCTTTTTGATTGATGTGCAGATTCCTTTGATCTGCAGTCCATATGCCTTGAACGCACTGTCCTGCCATGTGTGCCCCCCAGGCGTAGTCCATGCATCTGTTGTCATAGTTTGCCTGGCTAGGGGCAAGGTGAAAGGCTGACCCTTGTTGATGTGACATGCCTGTGACCACCATAGAAACTCCTGTTGTAGGCAGGGAATGAGAGATATCATTGTGCCCAAGCTGTGGCTGTGTTGAGACCATACGCTTTTTAGGTACCACTGTAATTTCCTCATATGCAGCTTTGCAAATGGTATTAGTAGAATGCAAGATGCCAGGAAGCCCAAGGCCTGCAGAATTTTTCTTGCAGGGAGTTGGGTCTTTGTTGCCATTGTTTTGAAGTATTGAGTCAGTTGTAGTTGTTTGTCTGGTGTCAGATAAGCCTTCTGGGCCGGTGTATTCAAGCTGGCACCCAGGAATGTCATATTTTGTGAGGGTACAAGATTTGATTTCTTTTCATTTACTGTGTACCCCAGGCAACTTAGAAGATGTTTTACAAAAGCCAGATGTTGTAAGAGGATGTCCTTGCTTTCTGCTTGAATGAGGCAGTCGCCCAGGTATGGGTATATTTGAATTCCTCTTAGTCTGCAGTATGCAATTACTGGTGCCAGGCATTTTGTGAAGACCCTGGGCGCAGTGGATAAGCTAAAGTGCAGTGCAGAGAATTGGTAATGGGTTGAACCTGCAATAAAATGGAGGTATCTTTTGCAACTTTGTCTGATAGGGACATGCAGGTATGCCTCCTTGAGGTCCAACGTTACTAGCCATGCTTTCTTGCCCAGCATGGGAAGAAGCTGCTGTAGTGTTAGCATTTTGAATTTGGGTACCTGTAAGAAGGTGTTTAGAATTGAAAGATCCAGAATTGGTCTCCAGGCATTGTCCTTTCTGGGGACTAGAAAGAGTCTTGAGTAAAATCCTTGGCCTTGTTCCCGTGCAGGTACCAGTTGAATGGCTCTCATGTCCTTGAGAGCTGTAATTTGTTTTTGTGCCTCTGCCCATTGATTTCATGGCAGGTTTGGCATTCCTCTTTTCATTGGCAAGGTGTGGAAATGGAATCTGTATCCTCATGAAATTATGTCTAGGACCCATTTGTCCTTTGTGACAATGTGCCAGTTGTCTGTAAAAAGTGCGAATTTTCCTCCCAAGGGAGCTGCCAAGAGAGTGTTGCTTGGCCAGATGAGTTGTAAGTCATTGAGTTTGCCTTTTAGCAGTTTGGGGCCTGTCTTCTCCTCCCTTCTGTGTTGCAGTGCCCCATTGTCGAGGTTTGTATTGGGCTTGTGGTTGTCCTCTGCCTCTTGGACGTCTGTATTTACCCCTCTGTGGTCTGTCAGTAGCTGGAAAGGACCAATTGTTTGTTGGCCAATTTCTGCTGAAGTGAGGGGGCTCTACCTGTAGAAAATCTTTAACTGTCTGCATAGATTTTGCCTTATCCTCCATTTTCTTTAAAACTTCTTCTGCTTTAAGTCCAAATAGAAAATCCTGCTGTAAGGGAGCATCTAGAAGCTTTGCTTTAACATGATCAGGCAGAGCTTGTTCCTTTAACCAAGCATGCCTACGTATAACAGACCCAGTGACAGCTGCTCTGCAGGAAGCCTCTAAGGAATCAAACCCACATTGTAAAGTATGTTTTCCCACCTGTTCAGTTGCATGCAACAGATCCTGCATTTCTTTCAATTCAGACTGTTGAGGGAGTGTGCTCATTTTTTTGTCTTAACTGAGACATTAGAAATTGCTGATATTTTAGTATGTGGAATTGGCAATTTAGTGCTCTCATAGCTAGAGTGGCTGAGGTGTAAACCTTTTTCCCCCACCTGTCAAGTGCTCTGGAGTCCCTTTCAGAGGGTACAGGATTTTTTGCCATAGAAGCCTTAGCCCCTTTGGGACCCTGGGAGATAGTCTCTGGATCAGCAACAGGGCTTTTATAAAGGAATTTGTGGAAGTCAGGCACTCTGTAGTATCTGTCTGGTTTGGCTGGAGCAGGAGGCGGAGAATCTGGGTTCAAACTAGATTCTAAGTAAACATCATCCACAATGTCTAAAACTGGGGGGATGGCAAGTGGTATGTGCTGGGGGAGTAAAAGAAACTCTCTGAGCCTTTTCTTTGAGTCAGAGTAGTCCTGACCTTCCCAGTGAAAATGTTCCCTCATAGTGTGTAAAGTTTCCCCAAAGGAGTAGTCTTCAGGAGGAGAAGCTGAGGGAACAGAATCCTCAGCATCAGAATCTTCATAAGGGGAAAAGGAGTAATCTTGGTCCTCAGAGGAGCCAGAGGAAATAGACACTTGTTTAGAGGAGGCATAATCTTCCTCTTGTCTAGGCCTTTTGTTGAGTGGGGGTTGGGAACCCCTGATTAAAGAGATCAAATCTTCAGCCATTTTAAGCATCTGTTTCTTAGGCATGTGGCCTTGAAATGGAGACTGAAGTGCAGTCTTTTTTGGCTTAATAGGAGTCTTAGGCTTAGGATACATTTTTATGGTGAGCGTTGTCTGTCTGAAGATGCCCTCAGAAACCAAAGGTGTCTCTGTAGCACTGACATCTCTTTCTGTAGTGTCGGTAGGAGCCAAACAAAATGGCTGCGTCGGCCTAGCACTCTCCGCCAAAGGCTCCGAAGCGGTCTCGGGTTCCAAATCTGCGGTAGTCAGGGGCTGCGTCGGAGCCTCACTGAAGACCGGTGAACCGGAGACCTGTCCAGCTGAGGCCTCGGAGTCTGGCTTGGGTCTAGGCTGCCTGTCCTTATCCATGTGCTTTTTGTGCACGCCGGTAGTCAGTTGCTCCAATGGCATCATATAGTTAAATTTCCTACCGAAGTAGTGTCATGCGAAATCAAAGCGTCTTTTTATAGTACTCTTATTAAACCTAGCACAAAAACGACAACCAGTGATGTCGTGGTCTGAGCCTAGGCAAGGTATACAGTAAGAATGAAAATCCTTATGAGGTATTTGCTTCCCACAAGAAATACAATTGTTAACTTTTTCTGACATTGGTCTGAGGCAAGAAAAGTTTCCCCAATGGGGTACTTAGCTTTATTGAAGACTTTGGATTTGAAATTCAACTTCAAAAATCTCAGGAGTCGGCCGACCGGCACTTGCGAACTGCTTCTGCTTCAGGCACCGCGCGGCAAGAAAGATTGAAGAAAATGGCATTGGATGCATTATTTATACCCCTGGCGCATTGACGTCAGGGAAGAAGCGACAGCAACCAACGCCGGACCAAGACTTTGGAATTCCGGCCGACAGCGGGATCGCATGATGACAGGATAACCCAAGTGTGATAACTGCAGCAGGGTAACACGATGAACATCATTACCACTAACTATTTATGTGTACAGAACACTGCAAACACACACATAGCAAGTGGGCTAGAGTGAGTTTATAACCCCTATCTAGTCTTACATACTGCAGATCACAGTACTTTCCGCATGTGCCACCCTACTTAAACCTAATTATGACATGGCTTTAGGTGCTCAGCTACAAAGGCCTCCTGCAGTCTACAATATAATAGTATCAGGCCCATTTTAAGCACACAGTTTTCCAAATGGACCCCAACATTTCATAACAAAAAAGAATGTTTCATTTAAGTAACATTAGAGGTCCCATTCTCTAAATATGAATCTTTTCAATCAGTCTTTTTTCATGTGGATATTAAATATTTTTTGTGAGTAAAAATAGACCTTATGGCCTCCAGAGTGGACACTGGTTAGCTTAGTACCCATTTTTTGAAATATAACAGATTTACAATATCCATGCAGCCACTGTTAGCCTGAGTGGTAGAGTCAGAGACAACAATGAGCAAGAAAAACAAAATGTCTGAAACCATATTAATTACAATAAATGGGTTATTGGAAAGTACAAAGTGTTCTTATTCTACAATCAGAACTCAATACATCACAGTGATAAGGCCACCTCATTGTGAAAGCAGGAACAGAGAAATCAATGAACAAGGTTCAGGCACTCAAGTTATATGAAAGTGTCATCAGTAAATGTATGGTGAGTTCTTTCCACTACAGAATGTCATATGCTGAGAAGGTTCCCTCCTTCTGTGAAGTCAAGAATAACAAAAACAGTAAACAAGTTAGTGCTTGGATATGAATACGTCACTATTCAAATAACTACCTCATAACTGTATGATTCAAGCACATAGTGCCAGTTTAAGTAATTTGCCTTTTTCTGTACAAGTATGTCAAACAGCTACATGGAAAAAGCAGTAGCTATTCAAAATAAACTTAGGACAAACCCCAAAAACAAGTCCCCTTTGTGGATTCCCAGTATTAATAGGTTGTACAACAAAAGAAAGAAAATCCTGTCCAAAACTAGGAAAGACTGTGAACAGCAAGCAAAAATACTCCATCATCATTTTTAACAAGAAACTCAGGCCTGATCAAGTCCACCAAAGCCAGCTTTGAGGAAAATAACCTCCCAGGTTAACAATAACCTTAAGGCATTTTTCATTTATGTATGCAAGCTTTAGGGAAACACCCAACAGTGTGTTGAACTTATAGTAAATGGAACTTTCTATACCAAACCAAAGGATATAGCAAATTTCCGGACTGATAAATTTAGCTCCAACTTCACACCCATCACCCTCTGTTAACCCCCTCCAGGAAATAAATTTCTCTCTCAGCTATCACTAAAGATAGTGCACCACAGATGCAACTGTTCCCAGTAGGATCAGGTGCAGGGCAAGCTCCAGAAACAAACCCACATGGTGGAACCCTAATACCAACAAGATTTATAATAAAAGGAAAATAATTTTGGCCAAAAGCAAGAAGATTAATTCTCAGAATGTTAGAGACCTAGTCACTGAAATAAATAACAAAGAAGCTTAATAAAATTCACCAAATCCAAATTTAAAGCTAAAATAGCTACCCAAGTCAAAGTCAATCACATGGCATTTTTAGTTATGATTATAATCTCAAAAGCACAATGTAGAAATGCAGAATTATAGTGAACTGATTGTGAATGTTGTTGCTTACACTGAGGCTAAAGATATAGGGCCGGATTTACAAAAGCTTGCACAGAGTGCAAGAAGAGTGTAGGAGCTCACGCCGGCAATATGTCTGCCGTGCGATCCAGGTACAGCCGGCAGGGATGAGAGCTGCTAAAGCTACTATTGCACGGACAGCGTCATGGTACGCAAATTAACTCATTTGCTGGTGAAAGCCATGCAAATTAGGTAAATTTGCGATACAGGGAACACTAACCTGTCCGTGGAAGATTAGTGTTAGCTGCAGAAATGTACTCCATTGGTAACAGAGTACTGTTCTGCAAATAGCTAAAAGGAGCTATGACAGCTCCAAATAAAGGATGCATACATTGAGGAAGCATGCCAATTGCCAAATATAAGGCCATTGGCATTTATAAATGTTTAAAAATATAAAAATTTAACTTTTTCCCCCTGATTTCCGATGTTTAAGCATAGCGCAGCACTGAGCACGCGTGCGGCACTTATAAAAGCAAGAAAATAATTAAAAAAAAAGCCAAAAATAGGCATTTTCACTAAAAAGCTTATTCTGCCATGCAGGTGAATGGCAGGCTGAAGACAACATGGCCACTGAGTAGTGGTTGCTAAGCGGGGAAGCTCAGTGTGAGAGATGTAACCATGCATTAGTAGGCAGTCCTATGCAAATGAGGATAAGGATAGTGAATCCCAATTTTCCCCAGGATGTGAGGCATCTCCCAAGAGTGTAAAAGTAGGAGTAGGTGCATAGTAGAGTAGAATATAGGTGACATCATGAGGGGGTGTGTCAGGCTGTAAGCTAATTGGAGCACAGTGGCTTATGTTTGCTTTGAGTTGCTCAGAATTGCAAGAGGCATGCCTACAGTTGTCCTATTTGAAAACCTCAAACCAAAGGTGCACAATGTTAAAAGATAGGAAACTCCTTGCAAACATGCACACAGTATGCCCGCGTTTGTGCAGCGCTGCCCTGGGTGGAAACAGAAAGGCAAAAGGAAGGAAAAGAAGTAGTAGGAAGCTAACCAAGGAGAACTAGCAGAGCTGCCAGGTGAAATATATCAGAATCAGCCAATTACACAGGCAGCAGACTAGCCCAGCCCAGCCAAGTACTTTAAACTCTGCAAACACCACCCCCTGTTTTTTTCCCAAGAACTCTGCAACACTGCAATATACAAAGAGGGAAAGCTGAAAAAGCTTAAGTCAGACAAAATGTTAGGGGCTGCTCTTGCTGTCATAAACCAACATGTGCAAGGTGCTGAGGGTGGTGATGTGATGTTGTGAATGCTGCTGAGCAACCCACAGTGAGGAGATGGAGAAGAGTGTACAGACCCAGGGTAACCTACCAAGGGCTACATGAGCTGGAGATAGTGGAGCGCTATAGAGTGGACAGAGACCTCCTACAGCAAATTGTTGAGCTGTGCCCGCCATGCCTCAAACACAGAACTAACAAAGGGGAACCCATCCCAGTAGATACCAAGGTATGTGTTGGCCTAAGAATACTAGTTACAGGTACCTTCCAGAGACCAACTGGTGATATGATGGGGATTTCACAGGCATCAGCATCCAGGGTACTCCACCAGTTCCTGGATGCCAT
Source organism: Protopterus annectens (assembly GCF_019279795.1). Classification (NCBI taxonomy): domain Eukaryota; kingdom Metazoa; phylum Chordata; order Ceratodontiformes; family Protopteridae; genus Protopterus; species Protopterus annectens. The sequence goes on along the minus strand of NC_056744.1, from coordinate 1,494,879,182 downwards.
GTCAGCACATGTCACTGACCACGTATATTTCCCCAATTCCCGTGAGGCATTGGCTAGCAATATGCGTCTTTTCCACCAAATAGCAGAATACACTGAGGTAGTGGTTGCAATAGACTGCACGCACATATGCATCAAAGCACCACCCGGTGAGCGGGGTAGGGTCTACATCAAATGCAAGGGCTTCCCCTCCATCAACTGCCAGGTTGTGTGTGATGCCCAGGGCATAATAATGAATGTGTGTGCTGGCTGCCCTGGAAGCTATCACGATTCCCATATCTGGCATCTGATGCAGCTGTACCAGAGATTTGCCAGTGGGGACATCCCTGACGGTCACCTAGTGGGGGATGCTGGATACGCACTGGAGCCGTGGCTGATGACACCCATCAGAAATGCACACACACCTGAACAAGAACTCCATTATGAGGCACACGCACAAACAAGAAACGTAATTGAGCGTGTTTGGGATGCTCAAGTCACAGTTCCAGTGCCTGGACACATCTGGTGGAGCCTTGCAGTACTCACCAACTACATGTACCCAAATTGTTATGGTATGTGCCATGCTACACAATATGATCCTGTGGAAACAGCTGCAGCAGGAACAGCATGGGGCAGGGTCAAACAGCCCCCCACCATTGCCAAGGCCTGCACAGGCACAGCGTGACTCGGAGGAGAAACAACCTGAGCCTGCCCCAGTAGGCAGAAGGAGGCATGCCCACTATGCCCTGGCCTTGGCAAAGAGGCAATGCATAGCACATACACTGACTCAGTAGGAACCCTGGAAATGACACCTCTCTCTCTGACTCACATATACAGTAAAAGGGATGCCTAACTTGATACTACCTGTTATCAAACATGTATAGGGAGTGTACTATGTGCATCCGACATAGGCAGCCCTGCAGCACCACCTGAGGCATGAGTGCCCTATTTTAAGCAATATAAAGCACTGCTAAGCACATTTTACCAGTACTGAGCATATTTAAATCCAATTGCGCGTAGCTGCACACTGCGCTAATCAGCCCAACGTCAGGCAACATTGGGCAATTTTGGGCAAAGACGAGTAAACACGCTCACACCTGCTTTACTGTTCCTTAACCAATCAGATCTGCCCAGCAGGAAAATAAAAAGCAGTGACAGGGCTCGAACTCAGGATACTGTGTGCTATAGTCACAGTACTAAACCACTAAGCCATGACAGCATTTCACTGGCATAGATACAACTTAAGTCGCTCACACATACCAGTTGGGGGTGGGTCATATACCTAACAGTCACAGCCGGCAGGACAATTGTAGACAAACGCAAACACAAACAAATGCTGTATCATGCCCCTTGAAAAGGCATACGAGTAACCTCCCCCCAGGCCTATGCAGACAGATAACAGCAGGCCAGGCAGTGTGATGTGGGTTGGGTAGGCTATGAAGTCACAAACTAATATGCGTGTAATTGGAAGCTAAGGTCTGTAGTATAGTGGTATGCCTCAAGCCAGTATGATAGGCAATAGTGCAGACTGAAATGGAGTACCTGACATAGCAGTGCAGGCCTAGCAAATGTGTATAAGTGTCAGGTGTACCCCTCATCCTATGTACACCCACAGTAACAATCAGGTGTGCCCCACGGGTAGAAATGTACAAATAATAGCTGCCCCCCCCCCCATATGTAGAAATGTTGATAAGTCTATGCAAATTGACTCATGGAAGCCCTGCAGGCACAGCGTGCTTCCTGTCGATGTACAACACAAAGGTGTGCCCTGAAGTAAAAACCAACTTGAATTTTCACACACATATATAGTATATATATATATATATATATATATATATATATATATATATATATATGCCCATAGTGGGCATGCTCACACACTTAAACAAATGAAGCAACTGTCAGTCAACAGCAATTGTCAGTCAACAACATACTGAAAGGTCATACTGGGCATGCTCACACACTTAGGCCATGTCTGAGTACAGCAGTGGGCACACATATCTGGCAGTTGCAATTCTTACTCCAGACACGTCACTATTCACCAGTCCTGCCTTGTGCACACAGTGATATGAAAACAGACCCATATAATATATTGGTCCCCCTTGTCATAATCAAACTATGTAATACAAGTACTTAAGTTGTTCAAAGAAAGTGAAAATCCAAAGAGGATCAATAAATCTCTGATCAGTATCATCAAGAAACAATGAGCACTCCTAACATTATCCAAGCCATGTTCTGGCAAAAATATTGCCAAAGAGTTCATAGAGAACCATTAAGATTTCTTTAGCTATGTCATAAATATCAATGTAAACTCATATATGTTCTGAGTCAGTGCAAAGTGTAAATGAATACATGTACATGACTGACATTGCCAACATCTTGTCAGAGGTTCATACATATTTAACCCCTCTCACTGACAAAAGAGCCCATTAACATACCTGGAGATTGTGAAAAGCCAGAAATCACACATACAATGGTTAAACAGCTCTATCCAAACCTAAAAACATGGTGTCTACAGGATGACATGGTGTCCCTGGCTGTGTCATATGTGAACTCCAAAGCAAACAGACCCTGCACCTGAACAGTATGTTGAGACTCACCCTCTATACAGGCTATGAAACTGTTGAATGGGTTACAGCAACATTTGGCACACTCCACAAGTGTTGGTGCACAACAGACCATGGGAACTATTGTCTTATAAGCCTAATAAGCCTGATCTCCAAGGCCATGGAGTCCATCATTATGGAACTCATAAATAGAGCTATTGGGAGCCTACAAACACCCAACCCTACCCATTTTGGTTTGGTCAGGGGCAGATCATGGTCCTAAACATGATAGACAGTTTTCAAGGCAGTACCCAGGACTTACATCAATGAAATGAGCTCCACACAGCCTACATAGACCTTGAAAAGCCCTTTTCCAACATCCCACACACATGTCGTATCCACAAAATCAACAATCTGTGCATAAACACGTATGTCATCTGATGGATTGCCAACTGAGGCACAGATAGATCCCACAAGGTAAGAATTGTGGTCTCCCTGTTGGATTGTAAGCTGGTAACAACTGCTGTCCCCCATGGCTCAGTCCTGGGACCCCTCCTGTCTGGTGTATACTTTTCAGAAATACAGTCAAACACACAAGGGCTATGGTTAGCAAAGTTTGTGGATGACTGCAAAAAGGTTGTCATAATCGATGTTTGGGACAACAGAGACATCCTTAAAAAGGGTCTCAGTCAGACAGATGTGGTGTCAAAATTATGGCCTCGAGCTACAGTCATAGAAATACCACATAGGTGCCAACACCCTAAATATGGAGGTAATAATAAGGGATCTATGGACACGTGGACAGTCATCTCTATTTCCAGAAACACATTCACAAAGTGGTTAGAAAATCATGCTATGTGTTCCCACAAATTGCCAAGGTCTTTGCATGTAGGTCAAAGGAGGTTCTCTCTACGCGTTAGTCATCAGACCCATCAGAGAGTATCATGGCACACTTGCGATGAATCTGACTAGGCACCTTCAGCAGCTGGAAAGACCACTGAAGTATCTCAACAAGAAGATTACTGGCCTCAAACAGTTGCCTCATGCAACAAGACTGAAGTAACTCAGTCTGTACTCTGTTGCATACTGTCTACTCAGCCGATCTCTGCCCAACAGACAGGACCATGTCCAATGCAGAACTGATGTACATGCTCTAGCTGAAGTAAACCCAAGCTCACTGTGCCACATGCTCTAAGGATATAATCATCACAACAATAAATAGAACATGTTGGAGGGATACATTACTAACTTACAGACTTCCCTTACTTTGGAACAGGCTCCCAACCTACATTAAGCTGAGTCCCTCATTGACACTCTTCCAGAGGAGCCTTGATGAGTGTATGTAAAACTGAACTGTCACACCATGGATCACTTCATCAGCTCTACTACACAGAGGCATAGGGAACTAACCCCATGTGTGGTGATAGCTGCACACTCTGGCCATACTAATATATGCCTTCAGGCAGATAGCCTATTACCTATATTTACCTATATATATATATATATATGTAGGGGGAACGCAGTATAATAAGCCAAAGATGGATGGGCAGAGATGTGTATAAGAGGGTGACCATGACAGGGAGCCATCCAGGACTCTCCCACCCAGCACACATCCCAATGGCACAAAAGACATGAGGTGCACATCTCACCCACTGTACATAATAGCCACCAGTATCTGTAAGCATTACAGTGTATGTGGTGCATGTGCCTGCTGTACAACATGACTGTACAATGAAGTACACATCTACTATCTGTAGACATGTACCTGTCACATAGGTTCATAGGTACGTAGTAGACTATCTTCATGAAGGCATATATTAGCCTAGGCAAGTTGTCCAGCTTTCACCACCCCATTGGTTAGTCTCCTTAGCCCTAGTTCTAATAATTAGTACCCTAAGCCCCTTTCTAGTTTGGCTGCTAATGTGATGCCTGGCATGAATTGTCTGTTTCCCTTCCACTCATCAAGGTTCCTATTGAAGAGTGTCAGCAAGGGGCTCTGTCTGATGTACATTGGGACTCTGTTCCACAGTAAGGCAAGTGTCTAGGGTGGTACGCTATCCCACCAGCATGTTGTATTCATTGTGATGAGGTTCATATCCCTGGAGTGTGTAGTGCGACTCAATTTTGTTATCCATAGATGGAGCATGTTCAACAGTTATGTGTTGGACATGGCTCTGTATGTTAGGCAAAGTGTGCCTCTGAGTAGGCAGTATGCAATGGAGAACAAATTTAGTTTTACCAGTTGTGTTACATAACACAACTGTTTGAGGCCAGTAATCCTCTTGGTGAGGTACCTCTGTGGTCTCTCCAGCTGCTGGATATGCATAGTCGAGTACATCCAAAATGGTGCACTGTACTCAATGATGGGTCTGATGACTTAAGAGTAGCGGGCCACTACTACCTCTTTTGATCCTGATGCAAACCCTTTGTTGATTAGGTGGGCCACATAGGATTTCCTAATCAATTTGGCAACATGGTTGTCAAAGGAAAGATGACTATCTACTTGTGTCCCCAGATCCCTTATTACCTCGTCAGTTTTTAGGGGGTAACACCTATGTGGTAGTTTGTGGGTACTTTGTTTTCCCCAAAGGGGATTACTATGCATTCTTTTAAACTGAGCTTAAGGCCATGATTCTGACACCACATATCTGTCTCATAGAGTCCCTTCTGGAGAATATTTGTGTCATCTGGGGAATCTATTATGGCAAACACTTTACAGTTCCCAGCAAACTTAGTCAACCACAACCCTCCTGTGTTGGCATGTACTTTTGAGCAGTCTATACCAAACAGGAGGGGCCCCGGGACTGAACCCTGGGGGACACCAGTTGTTACTGGTTTAGAGTCTGACATGTAGCCAGCAACTTTTAATTTGTGGGCTCTATCTGTGAGCCAGTTTGCAATCTATCTTGTGATGTATGAATTTATGCCCATTTTGGTGAGTTCATCTATGATACCTGACTGGGGAATGGTGTCAAAAGCCTTAGCGAGGTATAGGTAGGCTGTGTGGAGCTCCTTTCAATCATCTGTAGCCTGGGTAACTGTCTTAAAAGACCCAGTTCAGGAGGCGTGATCTGCATTTGACGAAGCCAAACTGGGTGTGCTCAACTGTGTGAAGGTTCCCAATTTCTTTATTGTTGACTTCCATTATGACTGGATCCATTGCCTTGCAGATCAGACTTGTCAGGCTCATAGAGCATGAATGCCAAGGGTCTTTTGTGGCCCCACCCCTGTGGAGAAGGAAGAATGTTGCTGTGCAACATTATATGGGTACATATCCTGTAGAGAGGATGTAGAGAGAGGTGTAGGTATCCTTGATGAATATGGATACATCCCCGCCCTATGTGCTATGATCCAGGTTCTGATGCTGGAAGGTATGGAATGAGTAATATCCTGGTAGTGCTGGTGTGCTGTCTGGAGCCTTGAACTAGGTTTCTGTTACCACACAGATATCAATATTCTCCATACTGAAAAGTGCCTCGAGTGTGTGCATTTGGAGGCTGAGACTTCTGGCAATGAGTGGCATTTAGCTCACTTTGTGGTTATTTGTGTTGGTTATGGGGTTTGGTTTGTCCTGAGTTACACACCTGAAGTCAACGCCTCATTGGTCCTATCTGACCATAAGCTAATTACCCTACATATCCACATTCTGCCCCCACCCCCATTAAGGAAACCATGTTAAAAAAATTCTCCAAAGCCAACTTCATGCTTTTTAAGACAGAAGTGGTGAATTTCATGACACCCATGCAGATGGACAATACAGTTATGACTACAGAATTCTACACAATTGCACTTTATAAGCACTTACATGAGTGCATGGATCGTGCTATCCCAAACTGAACCAAGATGCTATCCTCCAAAAAAAGGAAGCCAATCTGGTGGTCCCCTGCCACAAACAAACTGTACAACAGAAGGAAGAAACTGTTGCAAAAGAGAGTAAAATCCCATGAGTGGAGGAGCTCCCTGGTCAGCCTCAGTAAGAAGTTGCGATCCCTGATAAAATCCTCCAAAGCTAGTTATGAAAACAAAATTGCCACTGATTCTAAAGACAACCACAAAGCATTCTATAGCTATGTCAAGAATCTCAATGGCAACACTCAGATCTGATTTGAGTTACAGCACAATGGTACTAAATATACAGACCCAAATGATATTGCCAACATCCTGGCAGATAGGTTCAGTGCTAACTTTACCCCCCTCTTACCCATGAAAGAGCCCATCTCTATACCGGAAGAATGCAAAGTTCCTGTAATCACGGCTGCACATGTAAAAACCACACTCTCCAAAGCCAGGAACACAGCATCCATCGGACCAGACAACATCCCAAGCTGCATTCTACATGAACTGCAGAATGAATTGGCACCACACCTAAGTACCATGTTCAATCATAGCCTCACCTCAGGTTTTGTGCCAGCTGAATGGCGCACAGCAACGGTTATCCCACTACACAAGGGGGGAGCCACCATGGACCCAGGGAACTAGCACTCCATTAGTATGATGAGCCTGGTCTGCAAGGCCATGGAATGTATCATCATGGAACTTATAAACAAAGACATTGGTAATCTCCAAACTCTGGACCCCAACCAGTTTGGGTTTGTAAAAGGCAGATCATGTCTCCTAAACCTGATAGACTTCTTTGAAGCAGTCACCAAAGCTGTAGACAAGGGTAAGGTGGTTCACACAGCCTATCTAGATCTTGCCAAGGCTTTCGACACCATACCCCACTCAAATTATAGATAAATACACTAAACTAGGTATAAATCCCTATGTCACAAGATGGGTTGCCAACTGGCTCACTGACAGAACCCACACTGTGAAAGTAGTAGACTCCAAATCCGATTTCAGACCAGTGACAAGTGCAGTACCACAGAGTTCAGTCCTGGGTCCTGTCCTGTTTGTTATCTACTTCCCTGAAGTACAGGCTAACACAGAAGGTCTTTGGCTAATGAAGTTCACAGGTGACTGCAAACTAGGAGCCATAATTGAAACTACTAACGATGTGGACATCCTACAAAAGGGCCTCACTGAGACAGATGCCTGGTGTCAAAGCCATGGCCTCAAGCTCAATGCCAAAAAGTGCATTGTCATCCCCTTTGGTAAAAACTCTGTAGCATGAACTACAACATAGGTGGTAGTATACTTAACACCGAAAGTGTGATAAGAGACCTGGGACACAGGTGGACAGTAGTCTCTCCTTTGATAATCACATTGCCACCGTAGTCAGGAAATCCTTCTACATGGCACACCTCATCACAAAAGGTTTCTCATGCAGAAAAAAAGAGGTCATTGTTCCCCTCTACTCATCACTCATTAGATCCATTATAGAGTACAATGCCCCTTTTGGTATGTACCTCACAAGACATCTACAACAACTGAAAAGGCCACAGAAATACCTCACAAAGAGGATTACTGGCCTCAAACACATGCCCTACATAGTCTCAAAAAACTCCAGCTTTACTCCGTCGCATATCGCCTACTCAGAGGTGATCTCTGCCTAACATACAAAGCTATGTCAAACCCAGAGCTGTTGGACATGCTCCACTTAAAGAAATCCCAATCCCTCTGAGCTACACTCTCTAGGGACCTAAACCTTGTCACCACAATACACAGAACATGGCGGAGGGATAGATTCCTGTCCCAGAGACTTCCCATACTCTGGAATAAACTACCTATCTATATCAAACAAAGCTCCTCATTAGCACTCTTCAAGAAAAATGTTGATGATTGGATGGGAAATAGGAAATTCACCCCAGGGATCACTTCTGTGTCTCTGCTCGACAGTGGCATTGGAAAATACATTTCTTGGGTGGCAAAAGCCAGGTTACCTTTTTGGCTGGGCTTGTATAGGCCCCTGGGCCGATAGCCTAGTACCTACCTATGAACCTATGAACCTTTGAGCCTTGCCTAAAAAAGGTAATATGGGGACAGCAAGAGCCTTGGACAGTATTCAGAAGCATAGGGGTGACAGGTGCAAACCATCTGTAGCGAACCAACATGGCTTGTCTATCATGTCATCACAGGCAGACAGAGGCTGGACCCCCTTTGAATGACACCAGAAGCTCAGCCAATTGTTAATGTTTATCGTCTTTCTGTTCTATTGCAGTATCATGTAGGTGAAGGTAAGATGCTACTCAAGGTCAGGGTCATACCAGCCTGGGCTACATGATCATAGAGCTACTATATATCTTTTGTCATGTTCATAGGTTCATAGGTTCATAGGTTCATACTAGGCTATCTGCCCGAGGGCATTTACAAGCCTAGCCCATAGTTTTGTGGCTTACGCCACCCCTTTAGTATGGGGAACTATACCCATTATTTTGCTGTGCCTCTGTTGAGCAGTGACACTGAGGTAATCCCTGGGGTATATCTGCGATCTCCCATCCATTGGTCAAGATGTCTCTTGAACAAGGCCAGCGAGGTGCTCTGCCTCACATATACCGGGATTTTATTCCACAGCATAGGGAGTCTTTGGGTGATGAATCTATCCTCCAGCGTCCTATTAATAGCCGTGTCGAGGTTTAAGTCTCCGCCTTGTGGCTCTGACGGATCTAGATTTTTGAGGTGAAGCATATTCATCAAATCTGGGTTTGACATGGCCTTGTATGTTAGGCAAAGGTCACCTCTGAGCAAGCGGTGGCGACTGAATAGAGCTGGAGTTCTTTCAGTCGGGCAGCATAGGACAGATGTTTGAGACCCTTTATCCTTTTGGTGAGGAACTTTTGTGGCCTCTCCAGCTGCTGCAAGTGTCGGGTCAGATACATTCGAATGGGGCATTGTACTCAATCATTGGTCTGATGAGTGATGAGTATAGGGAGACTATGACCTCCCTTGATCTAGATGAGAATCCCTTCATGATAAGGTGGGCAATGTAGAAGGTCTTCCTAACTACTTTAGCTACATGGGTGTCGAATGACAGACTACTATCAACCTGGGTCCCCAGGTCCCTGATAACTTCTTCTATGCTCAGTGGATTGCCACCTATTTGGTAGCTAGGGGTAACCTTGTTTTTCCCGAAGGGTATGACTATGCATTTTTGGCATTTAACTTTAGGCCATGGCTCTGGCACCAGTTATCCGTTTCTGTGAGACCCTTCTGAAGGATATCTGTGTCAGATGTGTTTTCTACTATGTGCCCAGTTTGCAGTCATCTGCAAACTTTGTCAGCCATAACCCTCCTGTGATTGCTTGTACTTCGGAAAAGTAGATGCCAAACAAGAGTGGGCCCAGGACTGAGCCCTGTGGTACACCACTTGTGACAGGCTTTGAGTCTGACATGGCGCCAGCAACTCTGACCCTGTGGGTTCTGTCACTCAGCCAGTTTGCAACCCATCTTGTGATGTATGGGTTAACATTTAAGCTGATGAGTTTTTCAATGATACCCGAGTGGGGTATTGTATCGAAGGCCTTCGCCAGATCGAGGTAGGCTGTATGGACTGCCTTTCCTCATCAATGGCTTTGGGGACTGTTTCAAAAAGTCAACCAAGTTTAGAAGGCATGATCTGCCTTTGACAAAGCCAAACTGGGATGGATCCAAAGTCTGCAAATTCCTATGTCTTTATTTATGAGGTCCATTATGATCCTCTCCATGGCTTTGCAGATAAGGCTTGTCAAGCTAATGGGACGGTAATTTCCAGGGTCGGTGGAGGCACCGCCTTTGTGAAGTGGGACCACAGTTGCAGTGCGCCACTCCTGGAGTACGTATCCAGAGGTAAGACTATGATTAAACAGCTGTCCTAGCTGTGGGTTTAATTCCTCATTGAGTTCGTGGAGCACACAGCCGGGACACCATCAGGTCCCATGGATGCTGTGTTTTTGCTTTGGAGAGAGCAGTTCTCACTTGGGCGTTGGAGATGTTTGGGGGCTGCAATCGCTTGGTATAGATATCTCTCCTTTTGGGGGAGGGGAGAAGTTTGCACTGAACCTGTCAGCCAGTATGTTGGCAATGTCTGTAGGATCAGTAATCTTCACATCATTTTGAACTAGTTCTGAGCATATCTGGGAGGTTCCTCCCAGGTTTCTAACATAGCTAAAGAAGGCCTTATGATTGTCTTTTGAGTCTTTAGCTATTTTTCTCTCAAAATTTGCTTTGGATGATTTTATGAGAGCTCTTAGTTTTTTACTTATAGTGATCAAGGGTGTCTTACCTTTTAAGGATTTTGCTCTATCTTGTAGTAGCTTCCTTTTTTTGTTGTAGAGTTTGTTTATGGCTGGGGTCCACCAGACTGGACGCTTGCCTTTGGTACAAAGAGTCTTTGTTTTGCTTGGGATTGCCTTATCCATGCAGTCCTGCAGGTGCTGGTAGAAGGCATTTGTAAGTGATTCAGCGGCTTGAGTACTGTTTTCCATGCTCGGGGCCTTAAAGGAGACCACACTAGTCTTTAGAAGTGTGAAGTCGGCTCGAGAAGTTCTTTACTGTGGTCTTTTTATTTCAGGTGGGGTGGGATGAGGACCTCCAGCGAGATTAGTTTGTGATCTGATCTCACCAGTGAGGGGTATACTTCGGTGTTGAACATTGTGCTCCCATGTTCGTGATGATGAGATCAAGTATGTTTTCTCCTCTTGTGGGGATGGTGACTAGTTGTTCCATGGCATTTGAGTTTATGAATTCCAGGAACTTTTGGGCTAGGGTGTTTGGGCTTGAGTAGTGTTCCCAGTCTATATTAGGGTAATTGAAGTCACCTAGTATGATGGTGTTTGGTGATACATTTATCCCTCTAGTGTTTTCAGGAAGGCCATGTGAGGTTCCTGAGTTTGTGAGGGTGGCCTGTAACATGCTACAATTTGCAGAGCAGTCTTGCCTATGGTTAATTGCACCTGGATGGTCTCCGATGCATGCGTCGTTGCCACCAGTCTTGAGGTGTGGGTGTCTTTGATGAATATGGATACCCCCTCCTTTCTTGGTATTGTCCGGATTTTGGGGCGGGCGCATGATAAGAGGTAAAACCTGATAGTGCTGGGGTGCTCTCAGGAGCCTTGAACCAGGTTTCTGTCACTGCACAGACATCGATGTTCTCCATACTGAGAAGGGCCTCGAGTGCGTGCATTTTGAGATTTAGACTTCTGGCATTGAGCAGCATTACCCTTAGTTTTTTCCTTTTTGTGTTCTAGGGTGGTAGGTTTAGAATTTGAGCCTTGCCTAAAAAGGCACTATGGGGTGGCAAGAGCCTTGCCAATATCCGAATCCCAGGGGTGACAGGTGCAAGCCATCCTTTGCGAAGCAGCGTGGCTTGTCCAGCATGTCATCCCAGGCAGACAGACATTGGATCCCCTTTGAATGACACCAGAGTTTAAGCCAATTGTTAAAGCTGATCATCTTATCTCTGTATTGTGGCATCATTCTTGGTGAAGGTAGGATACTGCTCAAGGTCAGGGTCATACCTGCCTGGGCTACATAATCAGAGAGCTCCTCAATGTCTCTTTTCATGTAGTCCAAGGAGGTACGTCTCAGGTCGTTTACACCAGCGTGGACAATGACTGAGTATTTGTACCTGCTGTTGAGAGACCTGAGTGCTTGCGTTATGTGGCGGATTCTAGCACCCGACAGGCAGCTTACTGTGACCTTCTCCTTACTCAGTCTGGTGGGCGGGACGTCAGTGTGTCTGACTATGGAGTCACCAATGACTAGTGTGTCTGGCATTGTGTTTGGCCTTAAGGGCTGTGACTGTTTGACACTCTGACTGTGAGGTCTATGTGTTGCAGGTGTTGTGTTCTGAGGTGGTGGTTGTTTGGGTGTCTGCTTTGGTGGCCTCTGCTGTTTTGGTAGATTTTGATCAGAGCCGCCGGTATGTCTTTGTGTGTTTATGTGTATGATTTGAGGTTGTGATGGTACTATGTGAGACTGGGTCTATAGTGTGTGTGGTAACCTTCTCCTCCTGACTGGTCTTGCCAGTCCTATGTTGAAGAGCTCAGCCTCCAGTTTGGCCATATAGTTGCATCTCTCATGTATTTGTGTTTTGTGGGAGGAGGAGAGGGTTGTCTGTGTACATGAGGCAATTGTAACATTGCCTCAATATTCCCAGGTTCACCAACTGAGCAGGAGGACACTAGCAACTGATCCCTCGACATGCTAGAAGGACTAGACAAAAAAAACTTTAAAAGAGATTCCGGGGGATGTGGGTGACCGAGAAATGGGGTTTTGCCTTTTGGGGTGCTATCTATAAGAGTGCCGTAGCAGGGTAATAAGTACTGTAGGAGCAAGTGCTAGGTTTAACAGATAGAGAAAAGTCTACTTGGAGTCAAGTAGAGATGATCTTTTAGGTATTAGAAAGTGCTAGTAACAGGGATGCTTAAAGGTAAGATTGAAAAGAATGCACTCTGCAGTGTGCACTAGAGATTAGATATGAAAGTAGGTAACTTGAGTTTTACCTGTTTAAAAAGTTAAGGTTTAGTGGAGAGTTACTATTTTTAAAACAGCAAGATGGACTGAAAGGGGTGGTTACTTTTGTATTTTGGTACTATGAAATATTGTAGGATGGCCAATAAATTTAAATAACTGAAGGGGTGGGATTTCAAAAGTGATGGTTTTGTGATTACTCACATAAGCCAGTGAAAGTAGAGAGAAATGAGATATGGTCAGATTAACATAAGAGGCGGGCAACTAGAAAGACAGTGGTATTTAACAAGACAACTTAAATGGATGGGAGGGAGGGAAAAATTCTGCTTGACTCAGAACAGAGAGAGCTGTGGTCTCTTTTGAAGTTTTAATATGCTGTTTAAAACAGAATGCAAGCAAAACACAAGATAAAGAAAACAAACTACAGTATTCAAAATATAGAAAGGCAATACAGAAATACAAAAAATAACAGCAAACTAACCTTTCCTTCACAGCAAAGTGTAGCAGAGTCTGTTGTCCTGGGAGGTATGTCCCAGATCATTCACACTGACATGTACAAAGAACACGTCATATATGTACCTGTTCTGGAGTGATGTAAGTGTTTGTGTTATGTGGCGGATCATAGCACCTGACAGACAACTGACAGTAACCTTCCCCTTGTCCAGCTGAGTGAGTGGAACACCTGTGTGCCTGACTATGGAGTCACCTATTACTAGTGTGTTGGATATGTTGTTTTGCCTTAGGGCCTTTTGTGAGGCGCACTGCTTTGGTGTATTATGTGTTTTCTGGTGTGTGCTTCGAGGTTCATGTTGCTTGCTTGTCTGCTTAGGAGGACACTCTCTCTTTTTCAGATTAATATTTGTATTCTCCGAGTATAGTAATGTGTATTTATGTGTGTGTTTTGCTGGTGCTTATATTGTAGGTCTATGTGAGACTGTTGGTGTTGTGGTTGTATGACCCTACTCCACTTGACTGTATTGTCCAGTATTGGGTTGACAGAGCTTAGCCACAGGTTTGACCCTGTGTGTGCCAGCATGTGGTGCATCAACCCATATATGATATGGTCATGGCCTTTGCATACAATACACTCACAATACACCTAGTATGATAAGCCTGCTGAGGTTAGCAAATGTGAAAAAAAACTTTGGGCAAACTGTCAGCAAGTAATGTCTGTATTGCACCCTGTAACTCCATATTACTTGCTGAAGTGTAAAGACGTACTTAGTTTGGATTAAGAAGCCCGCACTTGCCAAGTGTGTGTGTGTGTGTGTGTGTGTGTGTGTGTGTGTGTGTGTGTGTGTGTGCGTGTGTGTGTGTGTGTGTCTGTCTCTCCCTAGGGAGAGAGCAACCTTTTTGGAGACTACTCACACCCCTTAAAAGTGGTATACTCATCTTTGTCAAGTCTGATGATGTCACCATCCTACACATATACCTGTGGAAAAATGAAATCCCAGTAATGTGCATAGCGTGTCGTGTAAATGCGTACTGCTGTAGTATCATAATGTAGTTAGGTAGGGGTTTGATTCCTGCACTTACCGAGTGTGTGTGTGCCCCCCTGGGGGGAAACAACCTTTTTGGAGACTACTCATACCCCTTAAAAGTGGTATACTCATCTTTGTCAAGTCTGATGATGTCACCATCCAACAAATATACCTGTGGAAAGATGAAATCCCAGTAATGTGTATAGCGCGTTGTGTAAATGCGTACTATTGTAGTATCATAATGTAGTTAGGAAGGAGTTTGAATCTTGCACTTGCTGACTGTGTGTGTGTTCCGGGTGTGTAAGAGTGTGTGACACCATTGGTCAATGTGGAGTGGGTTTTGATTTTTCTAGTGTATGACATATTAATGACAACTGTATGTGCATTACACATGTAAGGTAGCTGTGGGGCAAAGCCATATACATACATGTGACCTCAATTATTTCATAGGTGGGTACTCTGCTTTCTCCATGAAAGCATCTGTTATCTTTGCCAGAGTGTGCTGGTGCTTTCCAGACCTTAGGTCAGTTCTGTATGCTCGTGACAAGCTTAGCCACTGCAGTGATCCCTGGGCTACGTCTTCTGTTTCACATCCACTCATCACGGTTCCTATTGAAGAGTGTGAGTGAGGGTTTATGCTTGAGGTATATTTGAATCCAGTTCCAAAGCAAGCAAAGATGACTAATCATTATAGGTGTGCAACAATGTGGATCTGCATGCAAACCCTTTATTGCTTATGTGCTCCACAGAGGGATTTCCAAAACTGTTTGGTAATGTGACTACCAAAGGAGAGATGACTAAACACATGGTTCTATGTATACATTAGTACCTGTTCCATATTTTGGGAGCTAGTACCTATGTGGTACTCTGGGGATACTTTGTGTTCTAAAAGTAGATAACTATGCTTTCTTTGGCTTATAGCTTTAAAGCATGAGTTTGACACTGGGTATCTGTCTCTATGATACCCTTTTGGAGGATGTGTGTCATCTGGAGAATAAAGTATAGCCCACAGTATGCATTTTCATCAAACGTGGGCAGACATATCCCTACTGTGTTTGCTTGTACCTAAAAAAGCTATATGCCAAACAGGAGTGGTCCCAGGACTGAGTGCAGATGAATACCACTTGTTACTGGCATAGAATTGTACATGGAGGCTGCAAATGTTACTGTGTGTCCTACATCTGTGCGTCAGTTGTCAATCCATCATCTAACAATCGTTTATGGTCAGTCTGTTGAGGTTATGTATAATACCAGAATGTGGGATGGGTATGAATTGCTGGTGAGCTATATCTTGGCTGTGTGGACCTCCCCTCCCTCACCTATAGGCTTGTTAACTGGCTTGAAGTCTACTAGGTGTAGGAGCCATGATCTGGCCGTTAGAGAACCTAAGTGGGTATGGTGCAGTGTTTGCAGGTTCATAATGTCTCTGTTAATGTGTTCCATAATGCTGTGCTGCATAGCCTTCCAGATAACATTTGTCTGGCTTATAAGGTGAGAGTTTCCAGGATCTGTTGTAGTTCTACCTTTAATCAATTTATGTTAACATTTGCACTGGGTGTGACGAGGGTGGACAGAATTAGGAATAAGTATATTAGAGGGTCAGCCCAGGTTTGAAGGTTAGTAGACCAAGCCAGATAGGCAGGATTACGTTGGTTTGTACATGTGCTGAGGAGGGATGCAGAGTATATTGTGAAATAGATGCTAAGGATGAAGCCGCCAGGTAATAGGAAAAGAGGAATGCCTAAGATGAGGTTTATGGCTGTGGTGAGAGAGGAAAGGCAGGTGGATGGTGTGACAGCATAATATGCAGAGGGCAGGAAGAAATGGAAACAGATGATCTACTGTAGTGACCCCTAATGGGGGCATCCGAAAGGAGAAGAAGAAGACTCTGTAGCTCAACCCTTGTGGACTGTGAACACCATTACCGTGCATCATTCTACAAGTATGTAACCTGTATAGAGGCTGCACCTGGACAGAGTGTTTAGGTGAGTGGTGAATTATGTCAGCTTGTGTATGACACAGCCAGGGACACTGTCCAGTACCATTGCCACTGTGGTTTGGACTTTGGTAAAGAGATGTTTTAACTAGAGTGTCTGTGAATCATCAGGTTTTACATTCTTCAGGTCTGGAAATGTGGCCCTTGTGTAATGACAGGTTGGTAAAATCTGCATTCAAACTGTCTGACAAGAAATTGGTAATGTCAGTCAGATAAGTGTACTTTGTGACCATTTACATTAACTGTGACCCAATCTGAGCTTTCCCCTGTAGATTATAAACAACACTAAAGAAAGCTTTAGTGTTGTCTTTGGAATCCTTGCCATTTTGTATTTTGAAGCTTGCCTTGTATGTTTAATGAGGGCTTGTATTTTTCCAATGATACTGACCAGAGAGGGTATCCCTTCTTAGTATGTAACTCTTTTTTGGTACAACTTCACACCTTCTATTATATATTTAGTTTATGGCAGGGGTCCATGAAACTAATGCACTTTTACTGTATAAGTGAGAATTTCTTGTGTTTGTGATAGCACGGTCCATGCAACCCTGTAGGTGAACAGTGTGCATTACTAAAGGATTATGCAGCGGGGACAGTGTTAACCTTAGTAATGCAAACCAATGACAGACAGCAACAACAGCATTACCCACAGCACAGTGTCAACCTGTGTCATACACACACATGCATACTCAAGTTCCAAAATGTGTGTAGTACAATGTATACTGGCCACCAATAGAAACTATGGAGTGTTAACACTGGCCAATACAGGGCATGTCACCCTGCCCATGTGTCCAATATGCATGTACATGTAGACAGTGCACCTCCACCATTTTCACAAATGGACACCTGCAAACTTGTGTTGCACACACCCCACACTTACTGTCCGCTGTATAATGCATGCTGACACAACTACACACATCAGCCGAGTGGCACATGCCAAACAAAATACAATTGGAATAAACACTGGTGAAAACAATACAACATTGCTAATTACAGCTTTAATGCTTCATGACTGTTCAGATACACCTTCAAGGATATCATTACACTTTACTGATGACAACATGCTACACATTCAACCATTGCTATACTTTATTAAAGTCACCCTGTGCTTCAGCACCATGTTAGCCTGTTCCTGCATCAATGTTACAAATGACAGGAGTTGGCACAGGTTTCATCATATGCACAGAGTGTGTTGTTGCCAGAGGCCTACACTGAGACATAAAATTGACATGTGTGTGTGTGTGAGTGTGTGTGTGAGAGCCATGAGTACTGTTATGGGCCAATGTTGATGTCATGTGTGCGCGTATGTGTTTGCCCTAGGTTTCTGGTTTATGTGTGTGTGTCTGCATGCACACAGTTCCACCATGTGGCTGCCATATACGGGGATTTGTGAGACAGCTACAGACTGTACCTGGCAGGCTTTACAGATCACCATTTCTGGCCATGGATATGGAACCTGTGCCTGGCAGGGGTGCTACAGACAGTATCAGGTACTAATCCAGATTGGATACTATCCGAAGAGGTTGACATATGTCCA
This sequence comes from Protopterus annectens, assembly GCF_019279795.1. Lineage (NCBI taxonomy): Eukaryota > Metazoa > Chordata > Ceratodontiformes > Protopteridae > Protopterus > Protopterus annectens. Next base: position 1,494,861,320 of record NC_056744.1, on the reverse strand, counting down.
CTGGATCCAGGTCCTTGCTGGGACTGGCCAGAGCCAAGTGCATGTGGTCTGCTAGGATGGTCTATGGACAGCCCCCCCAACATTGCTGGGGCTGGTACTGGCACTACGGGAGCTGCTGTGACTTGCTGGATGTCCACAGTGACCTCCAGCTGGTGATGTTGCTGGCATACATCCACATCCACTTCTCAACCATCCCGCACTGTCCTGACACATGGACATGACATTGTGGAGGACATCCAATGTCTCACACCAACATCTATCAATGACCTCAGTGTAGTTACGTATGGCACCTGCTAGGTCATGGATACTGTCATTTACAGAGATGTAATGAGCCCTCTGTGCCCTTAGCCCCTGCCTCGTGTACCGCTCCATTTGTGTCTGTGCCTCCATAACAGCCTGGAATATGCGTGTGGTAGAAAGAGGTGTGGCACATCTGCCAGGGGCATGATGACCAGCAGTGCTCTGACGAGAGCCCCTGGGCATCTGCCTATGTGGTACCATTCCAGACATCTGGCTATGACTGCTGTTTCCTGATACTTGTGTCATAGATACCACACTGTCCTGGCCAGTGCCAACCGTACATTGTTCCTCAGCTAAGGGCAATGGTGATGATGGATGTACAGGCAGTATGACTGTGTGCATGGATGGGGTGGAGACTTGTGTACTGTCAATTGGTGGCCCAACAACAGACCCTGACAAACCTGCATGTGCCTCAACACACCTATCCTCATCATCACTGTCTGTCTCAGTGACATCAGGTCCCCTGCTGTAGTGAACCAGCCCCACCTCTCCACCTGTGAGAGGAAAACAGGAAACACACTTTAAGACCTGAACATGACTTCAGACCACATGCACACATGCACACACACAAAACTACACTCCTCCCGAAAGCAGACACACACAACACCAGCAATCACAGATCATACACAATAGCAGGTGATGGTGGGGTACAGTATCACAAGCACAACAGTCATATCACACATGTCAAAAGCAGGACATGTGTAGCTCAACAGCATACAGTGCAAGTGTAGTCAGTCCTTGTTACTAACAGTATGCATGACTTTGATGCATATGTTTTGTTATTAGGTGATAGCCCTCCCCCTGGAACTCAATGCATACATGGACACAGCATTGCTGTGCAGGTATTCATAACCTTGTGATGTACTGTGCACCATAACTCATAGGTGTACATACCATTGCTGGATTTGTATCTGTGTGTCAAATGGGTATCCAATGCTGAATACAGCCTCTGTGTCTTTAGCAAATAATTGTGGACACATTTTTAGCACATGCATGATGAGTACTCACACAACATCAGTGGTGCATGGATAATTGATGGAATACCATTCGGCCACATACTCAATGTACGGTACTTATGGTGAGTGTAGATCATATTGTGAACATGCCAGTCTCATACATGACATGGCATGCTAAAACACAACTGCATATTTAAACACTACACATACCCAATATGTGTCATATGACCTAGCCACTCAATAGCATCACAAGACATATATGTGTCAGTTGTGCAAATGGTGATTGGTATGCATACTGTTTAGAGGTGCATATGTGTGCACACATGCATCATTATGGTGTGTAGCAACGACAGCTATGTGTAGTACTGTGGTTACAATAACTGGATGGGTATAGTACCATAAGCCATCATCATGAAGCATCAGGTGGTCACTCAAGGCTACAAATGTTTCACAAACCAGCACTAATCATGCTGTGCTGGAACTGTACTACCTTGGCTAAATTCACCATTTCACAACCAGTTGCTACATGAGTTTGTAAGAAAGCCAATAAGGAGCATTCCCTGACATGAATGTGTAGTGTTTAAATGCCCCAGGATAGGCCTCTACCCCTCAGGTATATTATGTGTAATGTGTGGATGAGATTTTGGATACTGGAGTGTGTCTTTACACAGGGTTTGGGAATCCTTTATGTGCAGCATGTTAAAATGATCTGTGTATGACATAGATGTGTATGTTATGTGCATGTTGAGTATCAACTGTGACTATCCAATCGTCACTACAGTCTAGCTGCATTTGTTTGAGATGGTCTGGGTATTGCATGTGTTTGAGGCAGCTAATCACATTAGTGAGATGTGCGTGCTCTTACACCAAACATGCACAGCATGCATTATGGGTAGGTGTGTTACATATGTACATGGCCTACACCTTAACTATGACATGCACTTTTTATTTACAATAATAAATGTAGAACACACTCACCAGCATATGTCCGCTGCCTTGATGTCACCCCAGAGTGACCTACATAGAGATGAGACAGTTTGTCAATAGCCACAACTGTGGCATTGCTACTGTGCATTTGCAGTCTTACAGTACAACAACAGTTTACATTCACAGGGCTACAGATTATGTTCCAAATGATCAGTATTACACAACAACAGGCTCCACATCTTTGAACGACACACTCCACATCTCACATATGCATGATCTACCAATACAGACAACAGTAGTCTACAGATATGCCATGTTACCTGCATGCTCCATGTGAGCTTGCTGGGTGGCTCCAACCTCCATCATGATGTATGTCTGCTGCTGTTGTTGTTGTTGGGCAGGTGCCACCAGGCTCATGAGCAGCTCCTCCACTCTGGTGAGGGGGGATGGATATTAACACCACCTCCTGTTGCAAGCTGTTGTCTACGCACATCAGCGGCACACTGACGGACATGTCTGAGAAGATCATTGCAGTGGTGGCATACCTGCTCATATGTCCAGTTATGCAGGCCTACCTCATTGACCCTGCGGACAGCATCTTGCCACATTGCAGTATGCTCCTACTGGTCCTGGCTGGTTCGTGAGAACATGAGACGGTAGTGCTGAATCAAACTGCTAGTAATTAAATCATCTTCAGCACTACTGTAACTCAGGTTCCTGTGGTGGGCCATGATCCCTGGAAGACATAAATACAAAAATATGTCTGAGCAAGTCATATGGCACATTTAACATTATACAGTACATATATCACTGAACTGCCATATATAGCAACCTATAAGCTAACCGAGTGTGAAACACTGTAACTGCCACTTATCACTGCTCACCCCAAAACTGCTTGAAAGTGCCTTGCTCACTCTCTAACTAATGAACCATGTTCTGCACAGCAACAAAATAAAATCACTATATAAGACTATACAAGAGTACCTGGCACACTGTATGCAACACGATGCACCACCTAGCCACAGCAGATATACATCAAGCTGATGTGTAAAGAAATATATCATCCATCACAATCAGTAAATGTATTACTATTACACCACACAACTTGTTAATGCCAAACCCGTGGCCAAAATATGTGCACAATTGGGAATATAGGTCACATACTGCTGTAGTACACTATGAATGTTGCTAGATACACAGTTATATGTATTACCACACATATGTCAAAGGACATGTTACAGACATACCCACACACACATCAGACATAATTACAGGACACAAAGGTATGACAACCCAGATAAGCTTTCAGTGTGCACTATACAGTACTGTGTGTCAGTACTTACACAACCTTAATCTTGAGAAATGTAATCTGTGATGAATACAGGGACCACACAAAACAGTGGATGCAAGCAATGTGGACATACACCATACTTTGCTGAACAGGCCCAGAGCTTCAATTAGTACTACAATACACACAGGATTTGCATTCAACATCGGCACCAATCAATAATCATAGATGTAGTGCTTTAGCCTCCAATGACACACCCTAGTTAAAACCAAGGGACTTAATCACACTGTATGCAGTAGCACTTGTTCTGCCTAGCAACAGAATACACAGCTTTTGCTAGGATCAAAGCAAGGACCCATAATACCATAACAAACAGTTTCCCACTAAGCTATCCCACAGATACATATCTTTGACGTATTCACAAATATATTGACCATCACAGTCAGTCAACAGTACAGAGAATCTATTGCAACAAGTAGATGTAGGTGTGTATGAGTATATATAAATATATATATATATATATATATATATATATATATATATATATATATATATATATGTGTGTGTGTGTGTGTGTGTGTGTATATACTTATACACATCCATTTGTCTACATATACATATATGTGTAGGCACATATACATTTCACCTTTCATAGTGAGAATATCAATTATACAAAGGATGTAAGGTGTACAGTAATGTAATAAAATCGCACAGTCTTGGGATAAATGCACTGAAGGTGTTCACAGCCCAGGTAGCTTTATCAGGCTTTACTGGCTTCAACATTGCAAACTGAACAAACCACCCACAGTGTTTAACCACCACATGTCATAGACCTGGTAATTCCATGCTGTCTTGTTTGTCACACACTAAAACCTACATACAAATATGCACATACTAACCTTCACCAACATATATATCTCCCCCCTTCACAAACAGTTGAAATATGTCTTTCTTTCTTTCTTTCTCTCTCTCTCTCTCTCTCTCTCTCTCTCGTAGGAATTTGCACATGACCATGTGATGGCCTCTGCACCAATTAGTGGCCACCATTTGCTAACTGCATACAGCCTGCTGTGTAGTAATTGCAGTAATCACTGTCATAGCAACCCAGTACTATAAATTGCTGACTCATGTAGGCGTGGCCCTTTCAGCTTTCCAAGATGGAGATCATCCTTGTTTGGTGTGGACATCATTGTTTAAGACAGAAGGTTGGTATAGTTCTTATATCAGAACCCAGGGGTGTAGCCAGAGATTTACATTTTGTACTCAGACCTAATGTTTCTGCTTCCAGTACCCACTTGTCAGTGTAGAAATGTACTCACCCCTCAAAATGCTACCCCAAAATACATGGAAAGATGTACTTTATTTTCAACTGTTACAATTAACTGCCATACAAAGCTTGTTATAGAGATGTATTCCTTTGGCACAAGAATTGTTTGTGAACTGCTATACTGTGAATATTCATTTACTCAGTTCTAAACAGTTTGTGCTTTTTTAGTGTTGACATTAGCACAAGCTGCTCAGAAAAACTGGACATGTTTCAGTCCTGTGCGTATGCTTACTTACATCCTTGGAAGACCCTGCACACACAGGTATATTCTACATTTGGGTAGGGTTGCAGAAGTACAGAGACCGTAAGTAGTATTGTGTGGATTTTATTTTGCTGGACTTACAGGGTTGCTGTGTACATGTTAGTTTATCAAGGCAAGTAGTCTGTCTGCATAGCTCCCAACTGTGGACCTATTCACATGATAGCCAGAGAATAGCCTGTTATTTTTTGTCTGTGCACCACACAGGTCTTTTCAGCAATTGAGCAATGGTATTCTTATAGTTGATTGCTAACAGTACATGGCTACATCTATTTGTATTTCAGTGTTGTATTCCTACATAAGGGTATGCTTCTGAAACTCCTTCCAAAGCTATTTGCACAGTGTGTAACAGCAGAAAGGCTAATATGCCTCTGTGTTTCTGCCTCTGCCAGACCTCTCAACCAATCAGGTACATATTTGAACAGACTCAGGGAAAAGTCAAGAAAAAGTCAGGGACAATCAGGGACACCTTTCCTTGTTCCTGGAGTTCAGTATAATAAAGATTCGGCAAAGTCGTCTCAATGAAGTTGGATTCAATATTGTGGAGATTCAATGTTTTGAAGGGGGGGTCCTCTCTTCATAATAAACCAGAGAGGTACACCAAGTTATGGACACTGACATGCACTATGGCAGAGTCATACCGGTATTTGTTTTTCAAAGACTTGAGTGCATATGCAATCTGATAGATCCTGGAACCAGTCAAGCAACTAATTGTCACTGTTTCCTTGCTCAGCCATGTAAGAGTACATCTATATGTCTTACAATGGAGTCAGCTATAACAAGAATGTTTGGTTGGGTCAATGTCTGCCTTACAGGCTCATCATCTGTGAATTTGGGAGGCAGTATGCTAAGTGAGGAAGTAAGTTTAATATGCTGAGTGTGCTTTGTGCCTGTGTTATGTTTTGGAGGTCCTTGAGGTTTAAGCGAGTTAACCTTTAGAACATCAGCATATCATGCAGCCCCACTCTGTAGCATTATATGCTTCCTGAACCATTAAGTTTCACATGGTTTTAGAGGTGGAAGCCTGGGTCTTACTCTGACCGTTAATGGGGGATCGGAAAGCCCGCTATTGGTCATATGATGTAGTTCATCAACCATATTTCAAAGGAAATGCATGTGTGTTAAGTTGTTTAAGATCCTCATGGACAACATGAATGAGCTTTATACTTCCTTCTCAGAAATGGCTTATTTTTCCTGAGTACACATCTGGATGATGTACTAGACAATTTTGTGGTGAGGGGTTTCACCTCACTGCTGTCACCATAATTGCACTATCTGGCTTTGGGGCCGAATCTTTCCACTCCTTAGGTGATATAAACAGTATTTATAATGTTTTCTGCATCTTGTTAAATATCTTTAAGTGAAGGAACCACACAAGTGATCTGCTGTGGCAGTCAGTGCACCTATTGCAGGTATCACGAGGCATTTCAGTGAGCCATTTATCATATCAGCTGTAAAATCTCACCAAACATCAGGTCAACTAGTTGGGAAGGCAGGGAATCACCCCATTTCTCTTCTTTCAGGTCCTCAGTTGGTCAAAATGTATTTTCTAAGGGCCTTACTTCATGTATGTACAGTGCCATTTTTTGGACTGAATGCATGTTCCTAAATTTTCTGTAGTCCACTTGTGTACCTGACTAATTTCAGAATAGGATGCTTTCAGTTGGTGCAGGGTGTGTCTACAGACAATGTAGGTGGAGCAAGGTGGGCTGCACCACAGCAAACTGAAAGTACTGTTGCTGCTGCTGTAGGGATGCAGATTTGCAGTTCTTTGGTTTGAATTTGTGGGTTGATATGTACTAGTAATGAAGACCTAACAAAAGCTTAAATAAAGGTGTCTGGAAGTACTGACACTGTGTAGATGTACAGTGGGTGTACATGGCATCTATTTGAAGTAATGGTTCAAAACAGCAAGGAAGACCGACATTACTAGGAATACATTTCATGTACAGATATCAGACACTTGTTGGGTATACCAGTGTCAGTGAGACTGACACTTTTATAAAATGGCACTGCCATGCAAAATACACTGATGTTTGTTTGTGCTACTGACAATGTAATACAAGTAGTGAAAGCTGAGGCCAGAAACACTAAGATCAAGTAATAATGTTAGTATAGTCAATAGCAGTGTAGTCAGCAACAGAGAAAAGGTGTTAGGACATGCAAGTAACCCTGGCATGGAACCTTGATACTCCTAAGCTATGGAGGCAGTTGGAGCTCTAAACAATGATCTTTTCTCTAACCATTTGAAAATGACAGATAAAGGGCCATGCTGTATTTGGCAAATGCATGTTTTCCTCTGAGTTAAAGTAGTAGTAAACTTTCCCTTCATGGTAGGTGGTTCCCCAAGAAGAAAGAATTATGGGAAATTTAATTGCAAGCTTAGCTTTTGTTCTCAGTTCTCTTTCAAATGTTTATGAAAGCAATTAGTGGAGTATCAGGTTAGACCGACTCTTGGTCTGATTTCAACATTCTTCACAATTCATTATTTTCTGACTCAGCAAGGAGCTCTTCACACACACACACACACACACACACACACACACACACACACACACACACACACACACACACACACACACACAGGTTTTGGGGGCTCTAAAACAAAATGTCCTCATTTAATAGATTTCATGATGACAGGGTTGGGGTGCCACTTTATGTCCTCAACCTGGTGTCACTTTGATAGTAGTAAGCTATATGACTCCAGATCTCCCATGGTGGGGATGGGCTACACATGTGTGAACATGACCTGGATGAACTTCCCTGGTAATGGCTACTGTCACTTAAAGTAGGTTGTTGTCACCACCCATGACAAGGGTTTGGCAGGGTGTCTCATCTCCTGATGCTGATACTGAATGTGCATTGTAGAAAGGTCTATATAACCCCCCCCACCATATGTATGATATCATGACCATGGACAATATTGCTAATTTGGACAGCAATGATGACAGATTCAATTCTCCACATATATATTATATATATGGTTGCAGTCTGTAAGAACAGATGCTCCTATAGTCTTCTATTTTAGCCTTCTGGCTGCTTTCCATGGAAGATCATGGAACAGCAAGTTTGGGAATTTGCCCTTACCCAGCAGTTCTGCGACCTTGGAATTGGTATATATAATATGCAGGGAAGGCCCACTGCAAAAGATATTTCTTACTGTTTTTTCCCAATTTGTTTGAAATGAAAATATCAATGTCTTTCCGTTAAATGGTGAGACACTCATTCTAAACACTGGTACAAAAATGTTTGAGTAAATCATACTGGCAAGTATCTCCAAGGTGGACATTGCTCAATAGCTCTCCCAGTCAACACAATCAAAAAGGCATGTTTTTTTTCCCCAAAAGAAATCTCGAGTAAATATGACCAGATGGGTCCCTCCAGATTTTATAATTTTAACATCCACTTTTCTTTTTAGAAATGCTGACTGGTAGTTCAGTGACAGATTCTGTTCAAAGGAGGTTGAAATATGTTAGTGTTGTGCAAATGTATTGATTTATCTAAAGAACTCCAGCTATCTTCTTGGTTAATTTTATGACAAAATGTTTTGTAATAATAGAAAAACTTGTATTTTACCAGGTTATTCAGTGAAGGCACTCTAATACCTCAGGCTCAGGAAAAGGTTTAGAAGTGAAAACACAGGAAGCATGAGAAATACAAGCAAATGAGTCTTGTGACCATTTACACCTTGCCAATATCCACCTTAGATTGTACCTTCTTTTTCAAGCCATGGGTGAATTTCTGAATAACCATCCATTTATCCACTTTCCGTTTGAAGGAAGATATAAACATCATAGGAGAGGGGACAAAATGAGGAGAATCCTGGCTATACAAAAACAGACAGGATGGGATAAGCTGCTGATATAAACTTTTATGAAGCAAAGAAGTTTATGGCCTACCAGAGATATGTTAAAATGTTATGATGTTAAAATTATAAAATCTGGAGGGACCCATCTGGTCATATTTACTCGAGATTATTTTTGGAGAAAAGGGGGGGGGGCAGTATGTGAGTAATTACCAAGATAAGTCAAGTGCTCTTAATTAAACCCACTATAGGTAACACAGTTTGTATATTTCCTTGGATTTCATTTACATAATTTTCCCCAAACATCTTTATTAAATTTTAACATATGACAAAGGCAATCTTACATTTATATAAATGAAAAACATACAAAGTGATACCACTTTAGTTGTAAAATGTTTACATCACAGACACCCTTGAAACAGCTGTAGTTGCAAACATTATACAACACTTATAAACCTTCCAGTCATTGCCAGTTAAGCGTTATATGGCTCATTCAAATCCTGCCTCTTAAACCTCATTCCTTCTGTGTATATATATTGTTCCCACAATTCCCATTTTTCCTATGTAGTTTGCTACTTCCCTTTTCTAAAGATTGCAACTCCAGTTGTTTTAGCTCTGTTACTATAGTCACTACTTCTAGTAAAGTTGGTCTAGACTCTGGTTTTCATTTTCTAGTACTTGTTTTTTTTGGCAGCCACCATAATTAGACTCAGCAAGGCTTTACTGTGTCTAGAAAATTCTGATTCTGTATCATAACTCAAAAAAATCATCTACCCTATCAGTCCAATCTACTCACCTAGCATGTCCGGCAGAGTGGCCTGCAGGAAATCCCTAAAGTCTGCCAGCTCATTACACTGCCAGAAAATGTGTTTCCAGCTACCTCTTTCTTGCCTGTCACACCAACATTTGCTATCCACTGGAGGAAAAATTCTTTGGAGTCTACTTGGGGTATAGAAACACCTATGTAAATACTTCAGGCAAAGATCCTAAATCTTCTAGATTTTGTTGCATATTTGGGAAATATACATATATCCCCCACTGTCTCTTTATGAATTGCCTATCCATTCTCTCTTCCCAATCCTTTCTAAGCTCCTTTGATTGATTCTTATAATTATCATGCAATATTTTATATGCTTTACTAATTATTCCTTTTTTAATGGCAGCTTCTGTTCTAGATTCTATTAAAACCTCTACCAGTGCTGGTCTTTCATTTAAGATCCCTCAATTTTTTTTTCTCTTTGCCTATACTCTGATATCAGTCCTTGACAGGGAAGGCAATCTATAACCTGCAGTCCAAATACGTACTTGGCCTCTTCCCATTGTATCACCTTCCCCTTTTTAGTTATTTTCTCCCAATACCTTGGTTCCTTTGCCAGTTTTCTCCAATAAATAACAGCCCCATTTTGCATATTATCTGTATCCTTGACCACAGTCATCCTTATCGGAAAAATCTTTCTCCATTCTCTTGCTGGTTTGGTTCTTAGAATACTCCCTGCTATTTTATGAATATAATACTCTGTATGATTTTGATTGTTCTCCTTAAGAGTCTGCATCCAAAATCCCAAACTCTCATTACTTCATGAGCTTTCTCCCTGTGTCAGCATCATTCCTTTACACTCTGAATTATAGTTTTCTGCTTGTGGTATGTATAAGAGCCTTAACTGTGTACTCTAAAATACCCCCTCAAATTAGGTAGCCCTAGTCCACCATGTTATATTGCTAAAATCAGCTTATCCTACTTGACCTTTGCTGTTTTCCCATCCCAGATAAAATCCTTCAAATCTTTTTTAAATGTTGAAGAAAAAATTGCCAACTGAAGGTAACCCACCACAGCGTCTCCACAAAAAAACAAGGCAAATCCAATGAAAAATGAGACGTAGACGGCTGTAAAATCCAGAATAGGCCTTTACTTGGTGCAAACACAAGCGCTTTCACAATTAAGCTTCTTCAGGTGTATGTAAGCACTGAATACAACCACACCTTTATACTCACATTACATCACATGTTACATAGTCATATGACTAGATCTAACTATCAAACTTTATTAACAACTACTATGCACAACTAAATGTGTAAAAACTTTATATAAATACATGTATTGATTCAAATGTAAAACTTAAAAATATGCATATAAATACACATTTAAAAACATAAATATCTGATGAATGATCAGGTCTGTACAAATGTATATAACATTCATCTTCTATCTGCGAAGGGGTCTCATCTTAAGTTTAGGCTTTAGGGGTATACACTCATTCAAACCATGTTCTTCCATACCTCTGAGTTTCGTGATCCAAAATGCTTCTAAGTTCTCTGTCTTATTACGTATATCCCCACGCCTCAAACTTTCATGTGACAAAGCTATCACTCTAAACTTAAAGGTATGAGAGCTATCAAACTCCATCACATGCTTCGCTAGTGCATTATTCCTATTTCCCCTCCTAATATTGTAGATGTGCTCTCTGATCCGGTCTTTCAAATATCTATCCATCTTCCCCACATAAAATTTCCTGCAGATATCGCAGCTTGCCAGGTAAACCACATGTTGGTTCAAGCAAGTTGCTGCTGCCATAAAAATAAAAATCTTGCTTTAAATCAGGATGATGGAAACAAACACTTCCATCAATGTATATACACCAATTACAACGCCCACAAGGTGTAGTCCGTCCAGGTCCTGTATCAACATGAATTTCTTTAGGAAAACATAATCTCCTTTTCAAAGATCTGTCATTCCTATAGCTGAATCTAGGTGCATTACCAATCAAACCTGCTACATCTTTATCTGTCAAAAGAATTTGCCAGTTCTTCCTAACTATGTCTCTGTACCTATATACATCTGTTGTATATTTCAAGGACATTCTAATATTATTGTTAGTCGGTGTTATGTGTCTTTTATCATCAGGTTTACTCCTGTGTGAGAAATAGGGTTTAGCTTGGTCTTTCCTCTTCTCAACAGCTGAGGGTATATGCATCTGTATGTTGCCATCATTATATCCTCTGCTGCCCAAGAATCTCTTGACCCTATCCAACTCAGCATTAAAATCTTTATCCCTCACATTCAACCGGGAAGCTCTCATGACCTGATTCGTAACCACATTCTTAAATATATGTGGTGGATGTGCAATGCTCCTGTGTAACAAATGATTAACATGGCAGTCCTTCCTGTGTTGTCTGGTATAAATTACTTCATTATTACCTCTCACTACTTCAACATCCAGAAAATCCATGGTATATCTAGAGACTCTATGTGTAAATCTTAGATAGTGGGTGCTATTATTAATATAACCCACAAAGTTAGTCAGCTCTATTTCATCCCTCTCCACAAAATAAACATCATCCACAAATGTCCAATAAAAAGAGATTAAATGGAAGAAAGGATCTTTGAACAAAAACCCATCTTCACATTCAACCATGACGATTGGCGTAGCTATTGGCACAAGAGGTGCCCATAGCTACGCCATTGCATTGTCTATAAAACTGGTCAGCAAATAGGAACAAATTATGTTCCAACACTAATTCAAGCAACTGTAAGATTAAACGAACTTTGTCAGAACTATAACTCGCATAGGCCTCCATAAAGTTCTTAGTTGCTATTAATCCCTTTGTGTTCGGAATTACAGTGAACAATGAAAGTACATCCAATGTAATAAAAATTACACTGGAATCATGATGTTCAAAGAACTCATAGAGGTCTCTCAAAAAATGTTCTGTGTCTCTAAGTACATGAACATTCATGTCTAAAATAGGTCTGAGATGCTTTTCAATAAAGATAGAGATTGGTGCAGTACACCAACCTCTACCAGAGACAATGGGTCTCATAGGAGGATCAACCACAGATTTATGTACCTTAGGGAGACCTTGCAATATAGGTATAATTGGGTTGCTAACCATGAAATAATCCAGAAGTTTCTCATCAATCAAATTCCCAACTAACAACCCTCGCAAAACAGTACATACATCATTAATATGATAAGATACTTGCTCAATGTCTATCTTCTCATAGAACAAGTCATCAGTCAAACTGGCTAACATACTGGACACATATCTCTCTCTATCTAATACTACGATTAGACCCCCCTTGTCTGCAGGTCTTATGATAATATCTGTGTCTCTTTCTAACTCATTCAATGCTTGTCTCTCAAATAGCGTCATATTATGCCTTCCAGTATTAATACTTCTAAAGTTGTGCTTCATATTCAATTCATATATGTCACGTATGCACATTTTTTCAAAAGCATTTATCAACGTGTTAGAGTTAGGTATAAATGTGCTAGGTTTAGAAAACACATTCTGTACATTGTCAGTTACTATACAGTCTTTATACATCATTTTCAAGTTCAAAGCCCTGGTGAACATCTTGACATCAAGAATGACTTCAGCGTAGCTGGAGCTACTTGTTGGAATAAATGAGAGTCACTTACCTAAAACAGACAGATGAAACTCATTCAATATATGTGAAGATAAATTCAAAACTAGTCCCTCTTGCTGTTTAAAAAAGCCTTCTTTATACTCAGTTGGTTCCCTGACGTTTGCTCCCACTTTCTCTTGCCTCTTGTAACACTCCTTCCTCTGGAGTGCTCTTGGTTCGCTTTGTAGGCATCTGGTCTTACTGGTAGCAGGAAATCGATGTTGTAACGATGAAAAAAATCCTCATTAAGGGATTCCAAATGTGCTCCATGACCATCGCGATGTACCTGCGCTGTTGTAACAAGAACCTTCTTCCTTGCACCCTGTTCTAAAGGATTAGCAGTTGCAACATCCGTACTAGCTCTCGACACACAGCTAGCAGTATCTGAAGTGGTCGTAACTCCTCCACTCACACAATTAAAAGGTGGTTGCGTGACTGTATCCGCTGGCTCTGTTGTGTTCACTAAATCTCCTTCCCCTGGTACGTGTTCGTCTCTGGGCCAGGTGAAGATATTCCCTGCACGAAAATCGTTCCTGTCCCTAACGATCTTCCCAATCTTCCCTTTCTGCAGCTTCTGTTCATAAAGTGAAAGGGAATTCAAGATATCTTCCAAATACTCATCAACAACTGCTGTAGTGAAATCTCTACATACTTTCTGGTACAAAACTTCAATTTTTTCAACAGAAACAGTCATTTCTCGTTCGGCTGCTGCTATTAGCAGTTGCAGATAACCAAAACTAGATTGCAGATTAATTTTCTGCCATTCTCTTAACAGTTGAGTGTCACCATTGTGAAAGGAGGGCATTTTCAATACCCGTAACCCTCGAGGTATTATTTGTTCATTCAAACATACCTCGAGATGATACTTCTGGAACTGACTTCTCTTCAGTTTGAACAGTTCTTTTTCTACAGCAAATAATTGTGTTTTCAATGAAATAACATCATAGGGCACACTGTTCATGCCCTCAGCTGCTGTAGCAGAGCAATTAACAAGTGGATTGTCAGTCTTAGTAACATTAGTTAAATAATTACTGAGTCTCTTGCTGGTTGTTGCATTCTTAGGTGTAGAAGTAGTAGTATCAAGTGAAACAATATCCTCAGCCATCCCAGTAGGTCCTTCGGCAATGAACCACAGAAAAATAGTAGAAGAAAAAAATTGCCAACAGAAGGTAACCCACCACAGCGTCTCCACAAAAAAACAAGGCAAATCCAATGAAAAATGAGACGTAGACGGCTGTAAAATCCAGAATAGGCCTTTACTTGGTGCAAACACAAGCGCTTCGGAGATTTGTGGATGATGTTTTTATTTTGTGGAGAGGGGATGAAATAGAGCTGACTAACTTTGTGGGTTATATTAATAATAGCACCCACTATCTAAGATTTACACATAGAGTCTCTAGATATACCATGGATTTTCTGGATGTTGAAGTAGTGAGAGGTAATAATGAAGTAATTTATACCAGACAACACAGGAAGGACTGCCATGTTAATCATTTGTTACACAGGAGCAGTGCACATCCACCACATATATTTAAGAATGTGGTTACAAATCAGGTCATGAGAGCTTCCCGGTTGAATGTGAGGGATGAAGATTTTAATGCTGAGCTGGATAGGGTCAAGAGATTCTTGGGCAGCAGAGGATAAAATGATGGCAACATACAGATGCATATACCCTCAGCTGTCGAGAAGAGGAAAGACCAAGCTAAACCCTATTTCCCACACAGGAGTAAACCTGATGATAAAAGACACATAACACCGACTAACAATCATATTAGAATGTCCTTGAAATATACAACAGATGTATATAGGTACAGAGACATAGTTAGGAAGAACTGGCAAATTCTTTTGACAGATAAAGATGTAGCAGGTTTGATTGGTAACACACCTAGATTCAGCTATAGGAATGACAGATCTTTGAAAAGGAGATTATGTTTTCCTAAAGAAATTCATGTTGATACAGGACCTGGACGGACTACACCTTGTGGGTGTTGTAATTGGTGTATATACATTGATGGAAGTGTTTGTTTCCATCATCCTGATTTAAAGCAAGATTTTTATTTTAAGGCAGCAGCAACTTGCTTGAACCAACATGTGGTTTACCTGGCAAGCTGCGATATCTGCAGGAAATGTTATGTGGGGAAGACGGATAGATATTTGAAAGACCGGATCAGAGAGCACATCTACAATATTAGGAGGGGAAATAGGAATAATGCACTAGCGAAGCATGTGATGGAGTTTGATAGCTCTCATACCTTTAAGTTTAGAGTGATAGCTTTGTCACATGAAAGTTTGAGACGTGGGGATATACGTAATAAGACAGAGAACTTAGAAGCATTTTGGATCACGAAACTCAGAGGTATGGAAGGACATGGTTTGAATGAGTGTATACCCCTTAAGCCTAAACTTAAGATGAGACCCCTTCGCAGATAGAAGATGAATGTTATATACATTTGTACAGACCTGATCATTCATCAGATATTTATGTTTTTAAATGTGTATTTATATGCATATTTTTAAGTTTTACATTTGAATCAATACATGTATTTATATAAAGTTTTTACACATTTAGTTGTGCATAGTAGTTGTTAATAAAGTTTGATAGTTAGATCTAGTCATATGACTATGTAACGTGATGTAATGTGAGTAGAAAGGTGTGGTTGTATTCAGTGCTTACATACACCTGAAGAAGCTTAATTGTGAAAGCGCTTGTGTTTGCACCAAGTAAAGGCCTATTCCGGATTTTACAGCCATCTACGTCTCATTTTTCATTGGATTTGCCTTTTTTAATTGTTGTTCATTTATTTAACTTTATGCACATGAACATAAGTTCATAGATTAATGCTAACTAGGCTGTTGGTCCTGTATACCATTTGTGGGGTAGCCGGATGATGCGAAACTGAATTAACCAAGACATAAATTAATAATGGACTCAAACAGAGTGAAATGCTTTCTGCCTAGTTTTGCTCCCTTTCCATAAGAGCTTGAGGGGACAGAACAGGAATGTACTTACAAATGCATATCCAGTCATCTAGGTTGCACATGAAGAGGGGTCACGGTGCCACTAAGCTTTACATCCGGTGGGAGTCTATTCCATAGGAGTGGTATTCTCTGCAACTGATATATATCATTCCAAAAGATCCTATTTATGTTTTGGTGGAAGTTAAGGTCTCTAAAGTGAATATTTAGGGTGTTTTTAATTTCATGAATGTGAAGGAAGTTGCATAGGAATGGACCCTTTGAGGTTCTGTAGGCTAGGCAGAGAACGTCTCTAAGAAGTTGAAGGGACACAGAAAAGAGTGACAGTACTTTTAAACAGTCACTGTAGCCGAGGAGGATATGCCTTTTAATTGTCTTGGTAAGGAATTGCTATGATCTCTCAGGCTGGGTTATGTGCTTGGATAAGTACATACCAAAGAAGGTAATGTACTCTATTACTGGCCTGACAAGGGAGGAGATGAGTGGATGATGACTTCTTTGGATCTAGATGATATACTACTGATCATTAATCAGGCTATATAAAAAGATTTCCTTTGATTTGTGGTCACATAGTGGCCAAAGGATAGTTTCATTGTCAATGAAATTGGTTTGATCAATAACAACCAAGTTAATTTTTTTTGGGGGGGGGTCACTTATGTGATAAGAGCATGGGTGCCCCGTTTTACCAAGGGAAAAGATGCTGTACTTCTCAGCATTTAGTTTAAGGTTATGACCCCAGCAACAAGTGTTAGTATGTGTTAGGCCCTTCTAAAGAATCTGGAGGTCAGGTGGGGTAGTTATGACACTTTTGAGTTTGTAATCATGAGCAAAATCCATGAGCCTTAGGCCCTTCATGTCATCCTTGATATCAGAAAAGCAGACACCAAACAGAGTGGTCCCAGAACCAATCCATGAGGGATACCGCTGGTAACTACCATTTTAGATGACCACATGCCTCCAGCACTGACATACTGGATTATGCTGGTTAGCCAGTCTCCTATACAATGGATAACATCTACTTAGATTAGCTTGTCAATGATGCTGGAATTTGGTATGGTATTAAAGACCTTAGCCAAGTCCAGGACTGATTTCCCCTGAGTCTGATGCCTCGGTGACTGGTTCAAAAACATTCACCAAGTATACAAGGCAAGAACTGCCCTTATCAAACCCGAAGCAGGCCTATGTCCTTATTAATAAAGTTCCATAATGATGTGCTCCACTGCCTTGCAGATAAGGTTGATGAGGTTTATGAGTTTGTAGGTACCAGGATCAGTAGTAGGTCCCCAATTGTGGAGAGGGATGACCATGACAGTTCTCCACACCTCTGGCATAAAGCCAGGAGAGAAGCTTAGGTTTAATATGTTAAATGATGAATTTGTTAGGGTAGAAGTATCAATTCAGGGCCAATACATGCTAGGAAGGAATGAATAAAACAAGAAAGACTGAGGAAAGAAATGAAGGGATGAATGGCTGAACAGTAAACTGCAAAAGGTCTACCCATTCCCCATTTAAATCATTTTTCATATGCACTCCCCAGTTAAATCATTTTATATTTGCATAATCACAAGGCACACATGGGTTAGGTTTGCAAGGAGAATTATGCACATTTAAGTATATTTAAATTTATAAAATAAGGTTTAGGTGGGCACAACTTATTTTCACAGCATTTCAAGGAAGAATGGATTCATGACAAAAGCACAATTAACAAGGAAGTTTCATGGGACAGAACCAAGAGAAACAATTTTCGGAGAAATTCAGAGATAAAAGACCCAAGAAAAAAGGTTAGTGGGAGCAAGTAATAAAGAGGATGGGGAGAAGAAATCAAGAAAGCAGTATGGTACACGCTCATTGGGTTAACAGACATTATGTCAATGGATGGGTTAGAAAGATGCAAGACATGAAAGCAGATTTTATGTTCCAACTAATGCATAACGATGAGGAGGGATGGCTTGATATCAAGTTGGGTAGCCAACAGTACACAGACAAGTGTATGCATTTGGGCTAATCAATAGCATGTGCAACATTTGAGAAAGTACATTCTTGCACTGGGTAAAAGCACAAAAGGTAGGTAAGGTCAGTATATTACATTACCCTGGTGACTTTCTTTGTTTAGGGTAGGCTAATTCACATTAGTCACCAGTTAGTCACAGGCTTTGAGAGAATACGCAGGGGCAGATGAGAAGGTGGGAGGGGCCATTGATCAGAGTCTTCTTTCCAAGAATAAAAAAAAAAATAGCAGGGGTAGCTTATTACCTTTACTTGAAGAAAGGCCGACAAGCTAATCAAATAATTCAAACATGTTTTGGACAAAGAGATCACACTAAAACAGTTACAGGAATTGAAAGGCTTGCTGGATTTTGCCTGCAGAGTGATACCAGTTGGCAGATCTTGAATGTGGAGGCTAACAGTCAAAGAGGCAGAATCCTCAAAGCCACATCTTAGAATCAGGATCCTGAGAGGCTGTAAGCATTGATTGGTCAGAAAGGGTCACATGATGGGGGAAAAGGTTTTAAATTGTTCCATTAATGAATTTGCAATATTCTGATGAAGTCTTATAATTATCTGAGATGAAAGTGCTCAGTAAAGTTAACGGTTTACTTGTACCCTTCCAGTGTTGTTTGTTTTGGATTTCTTCATTTGTGTGTGAATCTAGTAGTGTGGTGAAGGTTTCAGGAACTTAGTGGTACAAGCACTATGGCAGCAGATTAGCATGGATGAGGAAATAAGAAATATACATAAATCTATATCCATCTAGATTCCCATTTCTCAACATTAAGCTCTATATGTACTACAGAACAGCTGTAGCTATTTAAACATTGCATAGTCTGCTTGTCAATGCCACACATATACTATGACTACTGCAGGTGTAATGGCAATTGTTTAAAATTGTACTTTTAGTCTAGCAATAATAACACTGACTACCGTGTGCTATTTTTGGCCTAAATGGAAGTTTTAAGTATCCCCAGACTGAGCCTGAAAATGTTCCGTTAGGATCACTTCTCTACCTCAGTCAATAATTACAAAGAAATAAATGTAAATAAAAAATATAAATATGCAAAAATGTGGTGGGGTTATAGAAAGCAATGGTGGTGTACTTTGGAGGATGCTGGTGTATCAGTAGGTGGTAAACAGAAAAGATCACATAATCATTAAGGAGCTGGAGTTCTTCCTAGTGATATAAACAAATGGCAAACCAGATATTCCAACTCGGGATGAATAATACATGTGTAGTTCATAAAGTGAAGAATGTGTATATGTATGTGTGTGTGTTACACACACCATCCTCAGCAGTAGGCAACAGAGATGCAAGATTTAGAACATGACAGTGGATCAGAGAAATAGATGGATCAGAAAGAAGTCTAAGGTCACATTTAGTTAGACGTGCAGTTGAGAATGGTTGAGTTTTCATTTTAAGAAAAAGACATGATACAGAATGAGGGACAGCTACTGTAAGATCATGCCCAAGCACCAGTAATTTTGCAAGATTAACTAGAATGGCAGCAGTGGCAACTGCCCTTAAACAGGGTGGAAAACCTTTTGCAACAGAATCAGGTGCCATGCTGTAATAAGCTAATGGACGATTGCTGTCCCCATGTTTCTGCGCAAGCACTCCTTGAGCAAATCCATTTCTTTCATGACAGAATAAAATAAAACGTTTTATCATAGTCTGGTAACCCTAAAGCTGGGACAGTGGTACCTAAGAAAGATATAAGCTGTTGCTGAGTAGTCGAACATGGGGCCTTAGATATTGCATCAATATGAGATGATAACACCTGCCTTCTACCCTGAGATATTAGATGGCCAAGATAACGTACCTGAGGTGACAATAGTTGTAGTTTCTCTTTTGACAGCTTGTGTCCCTTTTCTGCAAGGATAGTCAGAAGATGCAGTGTCCTGCTGGCATTGCTGAAAGGAATTTGATGCTATTAGTAAATCATCTACGTGATCTAACACAGACCCACCTGTAAATGTCACATTCTCCAAATCTTTTTTCAGAATTTGAGAAAATAATGAGAGATTCAGTGTATCCCTGTGGTAACCATGTCCAAGTATATTGCTGTCCCTGATAAGTAAAAGCAAACAGAAACTGACTCTCAGGGTGAAGAGGTGTAGAAAAATAATGCTGGACATAAATCTGTTACGGAAAAGTAACTAGCTGCAGGTGGTATGCAACTCAATATTTTTGTTGTATTTGGACAACAGGAAAAGTAGGTAATACTGCATTATTTACAGCCCTTAAATCTTGTACAAATCTATAAGTATCCTTTCCTGGCCTTTTCACTGGAAAATAGGAGTATTGCAAGGGCTTTTATCTGGTTTTATTATACCTTGCTGTATTAGAGACTGAATTACAGGTTTGATTCCCTGCTCTGCTTCCAGCTTTAGTGGATATTGTGGAACTCTAGGGAGAGGTTTTGATGGGTTTAGTTTTATTTTTACTGGTTCTACTGATTTCAGTATACCTACTTCATTTGCATGTTTAGCCCACAAGTTGGCAGGTACCTGCTGTAGTAAGTTTTCATCTGCCTGTACTCTTTCAACAGGCTGTTCTTCAGCTTCTGCTAAAACTGCCAATACTTCCCCCTCTGCTTCTGTTGGAACATCCAGATATACCCTTTCTGGGGTACAACAAATAGTACATCCCAGCTTGCATAACAAATCTCTTCATAGCAGACTTACCGGTGTAGTAGTACTCAAAAGGAAAGAATGCCTTTCTTTGATTGGACCTAAAGAAATGAGGATAGGTTCTGAAACAGGATACATAACAGTAGCAATTGTCACTTCGACTGCCTTTACTTTGTGCTTTGATACTGGTATTTGACTATCTGAAGTAATTTTTAACACTGAACTAGTGGCTCCAGTGTCCACCAGAAATGGGATTTTCTTTGAATTTATTTCCATCTTAACATAGGGTCAGTTCTGATCTATTGGCAGTAGAGGATTAAGATTTACTATTTCCTTGACCAAGTCAGTATGAGGCTTTCTGACTCCTTCTAATGTGAGATGGTGGCGGAGGAAAAACTGCATTATTATAATTTGATTGCTATTCAGTCCAAGTGCCTTGGACTCTGCATTTGGTTGTGTGGAAATTCTCCTCTCCAATTTCCTGCTTATCCACAATTGAAGCAAGATGTGTTAGATGAAGCCAGAGGGGCACTGCCAGCTCGTTGTTGCCAATCAGCTGCACCTTGTTCCCCTTGGCCAGCACTTTTACTAAATCCTCTAGCAATTCCTCTACCCCTTCCCTGCTTCTGCCTTGACCCCTTGGGTTTTCCAACTGCCTGACTTGTAAAGTTAACAGCTTATCCTCAGTATCCTTTCTCCATTTTTCCTGATACTCTGTACAGTGATTTGCAGCACTTAATAAACACTCTAAGTCCTTTCCTTTGTGAGCCTATGAGCACTTGCTTTATTTGATTTTGTACAGGGGCTTGCAGTCCCTGCACAAAGACAACTGCAATAGCTGGCTTAGCTTGCTCTTCTGGGTCTGGTATTCTGAATGTCTAGCAAATACCGCTTTAAGGTGACTCAAATAGTCTGCAGGGAGCTTCCCCTTTTGTTTTGTTTACATGTCTGTATTTTAGACCAGTCAGTCCTAACTTGACACGCGTCCATAATTTTATTTAACAATGCTGTCCATTTGTCTGTTAATGCATTCCCTTTGATAGTAAAATCCATTATCTCAGATTTCTCCAGTAATTGCTTCCTTATTTCATCTGAAGTAACTACCTAAGCAGCTGATTTAAGTCTGTCAAGGTAGGATTGTTAACATTCTATTATAGTTTTTAATTCTTCTCTAAATTTTAATGGATCTTCCCTAATATTTGGAAAACGTTTAGAAATAGTATGCAAATCAGCAGCGGTCCAAGGACGATGAACAAGTTCTCTATTATTAGCCCCCAGAATTTCCCTGGGAGGTGCCAAAAGATCCCCTCCAGAGTTTACGATCCCCTGTTGTACCCTTTCATGTGAGTGTGTATGATAAGGTACAGGAGTATCAAATACTAAAGCCTGTGTTGGGGAAGTAGAAGCTATCTGAGAAGGATAGGAAGAACAACCCCCCTCAACAGCAGATGCCTGTTTAGAAGATGAGGACTGAACAGGGGGAACTAGTCTAAGATGTAACAGTATCACACAGACTGGATGTCCAATGGACAGTGGACCAAAAAGTAGGGGTCTGAGAAACAACAGAGTCTTGTTCAGTAGATACCCGTACCTGCGCATATGGGGGCGGGGGTGCAGTAGCTGCTGAAGGATTATCATCCTCTTCAGAAGTTTCTGCTTTTTCGCCAACCTCGGTTTGTTCCAAACCTGCTAAGACAGGATAAAGGGATCCCATTTTACTGGCCTGTACTGCCTTTTTAACCTCTTTATACCTGTTGCAACAATTTCCTATTAGCATCCTGCAATCCTCTTACTGCTGACTCTTTTTCCCTTTAAGTGCTTCACTGTACCAAGAATAAAATGCTATCATTTGTTCTCCACTTACTTTGCTTTTTTTTTCTTCCAAAATACCTTTCAATGTCATCAATTTAGTCTTATCCTAAGTTCCATTTAATGGAAATACCCACAAGAACAATAAGCTGAAACGAGTCATGCAAATACTTACAACTTTATTTCTCATACTTGAAATACATAAAATATGCAGGTGTTCCCTTTCCATGGATTTGATCTTGCTTGCTTAGCTTTGCTGCCATTTTTCTTATTTTGTAAATAAATAAAAATATTAGGCTTACCTTATAAATCCTGGATCCTGGCAGTTCCAAGGACTAATAACTGTAGTAATCTACACACCATACAGGGAGGGAAGGGTAAGAAATCTGTTGGCATGCAATAACAGAGCAGAGATTTCAATCAGCCTTTTCCCACAGCACCCCCTTGCTTTCATCCCAGCGCGAGTTCAAAAGTTACAGCTTCAGCATTGTGATCACGATAATGGGGTGGATAGGTCCTGTGTCCAGAACTGATCACACTTATGTCCCAGCATGCTATGGGCTCATGAATTTGTTTTAACAATGCATACTTCTACATCCCATCATGCTGTAGGCTCATGAACCTGTTTTTTTTCTCTAACAGTTTATAGTCTATGTCCCAATCATGCTGTAGGCTCAAGAACTTGTTTTAACAGTTCAAGGTCTACATCCCAACATGCTGTGGGCTCATGAACTTGTTTAACTTTATTTTTAATTTTTTTTCCTCATTCATTCATACATTGACAGCACAAAACATCTCTCATACCTCTTACCTTTCAATACCGAGGGTACCGCCCTCGACAAAAGGCACCTCCTCTGTGAATTGGTCTTTTACTGTATGTGCACATACATTTACTATTTTCATTTGCTGTGGGGTCCTTCCACTAGCAACAACTTTCCTGTGGGGTCGTCCCACTATTACTTTGTATACCTAGCAAACAACTCAGTTGAACAAAAACAGTCATTCACTTATTCTACCTTCTTCTTCTTCTTTCGGCTTTTTCCCGGTTAGGGGTCGCCACAGCAGATCACCTGTCTGCTCATGATTGACAGTGGAGTTTTACAGTGTTGAGTTTCCAGCCCAGCACCCAACCTTCCACAGAAGGCACACACATGCACGCACTCAAACCTAGGGCCAATTTTAGAGTGTCCAATCCACCTACAGCATGTCTTTGGGATGTGGGGGGGAAACCAGAGCATCCAGAGGAAACCCATGTGACCACAGGGAGGACATGCAAACTCCGCACAGAAGGCACCCCAGACAAGGATCGAACCAGAGAACCTCTTGCTGTGAGGCGACAATGATAACCGCTGCACCATCGCAGCTGTCCCTAGTCATTCACTTATTCTATGTTTTACTAAAATTGTCTAAAAGAGAAAAAAACACAAACCAACCCCTTTTCCCTTGCACAACAATTTCCCTGCCAAAGCTAGTATGTTTGCACACCCTAAATAGCTGCACATCTGCATCTCTGACTATTCCATACAAAGTAGTGTGAAATTCACAGAAAGTCTGTGACGGGCCCTATTCCAGAACTGCCTTGCAGCAATACCAAAGTTCAGATCTGGAAAATGGCACCAAAATGTTAAAGTAATAAATAAATAACATTAAGATTTTACCTTATATGCCTTCAGTCAGGAACATCACTTCAGGATGTGCAAACAGAATTTTTTACTTACAACACTGGGAGACAATCTTCATAGCAGTTAGTAAAATAGTCTCTCTGAACAAAAGAAACCTGCATCTTTTATACACTTTCTTCTCAATTCAGCCACACAAAATAATGATGCAAAAAGAGAGTATTAACAAATCAATGACAGTAAAAATTGTTCTCATCCCTTATGATTCTCACCTTGAACTTCACGTGAACACCTTCCTTTACATGGACCTACCTGCTTGAAGGGTCTTGTTTTCTGACCTTGGATATTTCAAACTTTCCCTAGCAACAACACAGTCTTAGCCTGGAGGAGTCAGGCTAACAAACTACATTTATACTAGTTAGCATGACTCTAACATGCCTATTCTCCTACAACACTTACTTTTCCTTGTTACATATTAAAAGAATGAAGTTGGGGCATAGCAGTAAGTTCAGTTTAGGAAGCTGTATTTTTCCACAGCCATGCATACAAATTATATTTGTTTTTTAACAATCATATTATAGAATCATTAATGAAATTGAAATTAATATACATTTTAATACGCTGATCTTGTCCCATAACAGCTTTAATATCAGGTATAGAATACAAAATTAAATTAACTGTAAAACCAGATGTTAAATGTAAAAATACACTTAATTTTCATATTGTAAAACTAAGAAAAAGACAAAATGTACATTGTTAACTACATATGAATTTAATCATTTTGACTGAATCACAAATGACTAAACAAATCTGAATGAGAAAGACATTTGACTGAAACTCATTTAATATAATCACCTTTGACTAAAAAGCTTTATTAAATAAAACATAACTTAAAAACGTTTTTTGTTGATTTTGCATAGGAGCAAGCTTGCACCCTCATTTGGGTGGCTTTGCCCTATATCTAAGTATACTAACTCTATGGTTGCACAGCAGTTGAGAAAACACACACAAACACAGTAGCTCAAAGATTCTTTACCTTACAATTTTCAACAATCACGATTCAGTTTACTGTGATTTCAGACAAACTCTGGTCATTGCCTCCCTGCCCAATTTAACCTTTTCCAAATTTGAGGTGGTTGTATGCCTATGTACCCATCGACTATCTCATTAAAGCTTTTCACATTCCCCATTTGAATTTGATTTTTTCAACTATCCCAGACTGCAAACTGGGAGCAGTCATAGAATCTCCAAACAATGTCAACATCGTACAAGAGGGTCTTACACAAACAAATAATTGGTGCCAAAATCACAGCCTTAAACTCAGTGCAAAACAATGTGTTATCATCCATTCAGTAAGGGCGATGTTCCTACTACCACATCAGTAGCAACACTAAGTACACACTCACTGGTGAGAGACCTGGGCACACAGGTTGACAGCAACCTTACCTTTAATCACCATGTCTCCACAGTGGTAAGAAGGACATTCTATACTGCTCATCTCATAAGTAAGGGAATTTCTTCCAGAAAAAAAGAAGTTATAACCTCCCTTTTCTCTTCCCTCTTCAGGCCAATAATTGAGTACAACGCCCCTTTTGGTACGTACCTTTCCAAGCACCTGCAGCAATTGGAGAGACCACAATAGTTTCTCACAAGGAAAATCCAAAGTCTTCAGCGTCTGTCCTATGTGGATCAGCTGAAATCACTGTCACTTTAGTCTGTTTCATACAGACTACTCAGAGGTGATCACTTCCTTACATATAAGGCAATCTCTGACCCTGCTTTATTGGAAAAGCTACATATCCGCAAGTCAAATGGCACATGGGTTACTTGTGCTAAAGACCTTAACCTGGAATATGACATTAATACAACCTGCTGGAGGGACAGATTTGTCTCCCAGAGTTTACCACTCCTTTGGAACAGACTCCCACTTCATGTCAAACAGAGCACCTCATTAGCCCTCTTCAGATGCAGTCTGAACAATTGGATGGGTAACCGTAAAGTCACCCGAGGGGTTCCACCTGTGTCTATCTTGAACAGGGGCAGTAGGTGATAATCATGAAAACAAGGGTAATTTGGCTAGACTTGTAAGGGCCCTAGAGCCATTAGCCTAGTAACTTCCTAGGATCCTGTTGTAGGAGATAGTGCCACCTAGTTGTTACACTGTATTCTGTTTTAAATTGATTGTAATCCAGCTAAAATATATTTTTCAAATTTTGAAGTATCTTTTTTCATTTGCAGTTATACTACTGATGTTAAAGTTAGAAGTGATTTTGCAAAAATGAAGATTATAGTGTGGTGTTTAATTAAATTGTTAGTTACACTGTTTACTCAGTTGTCTAAGAAAACTATGTCATGGTAGGAATTGGACAATGACTTATAAGTGACTACAGACTACAGATGACTGCAGACCCGGTAAGCCCCCCATCCAAAAAATTAATAATAATAATAATATTGTTATTGTTGTTGTTATTTTGTACAATAGAAAAGCAGCTTCTCACTTACATAGTGGTTTCAGTTCTAAATCATCATGTGTTAATTTTCACTGTAAGTTATCCCACCTGAAAGACCCAGCTGGCAACTTATCTTTCAAGGAAGTAAAAAAAATCTTTTGTTGATGCATTTAGTATGGAAATATGACAGTCTATACATAAACAACAGGCACTGTACATTCAGTTTTTTTATGAGGTCATAGCACCAATTTTCAGGGCTGTCATAAATAAAGTAAATGTAAAAGCAATGCCCTTTTTTCCAACAAAAACTGTATAATTTGGTATAGTATGTGATAAAGAAGTTATGTTCAACTTCAAAGATTTATGATAGTTGCTTTACTACATGGCTAACATACTTTGACTATGTTTGTGCTGAAGCTGTTTGTATTAATAAAACATATAAACAGAGCATATTTAAAGACTTTTGATGTTAATATAAAGCCATGTCACGTGTGCAGGTTACACATACTGCTTATACTCTTTGTGAAAATTATGCATGTATTAAACATGTTAATTGCTTAAGTGTTTCTTTTCTGTAATATTTTGTAACAGTCATCTAGCATTCTGTTGCATCATACCAAAAAGGACATGACATATTTAAATGTTTATCCTACCAGTATCTTAAAAATGCAAAATAGCACCAATACTCTTGCTGGAAATTTACCCTTAATACATCTTATGGTGGTAAATGCGACAGTATGTAGTTTATAATTTGGGGTACTTAATGTTAATATGGTACCTACATTCACATCCAAGTCATCCCGTTCATAGACTTCTTTCATTGGATTGCCATTTATTTTGTTTATTGGGCAGCACATGATGCAGTTATGCAGAAATAAAGTCAATACAGAGTTTCAAAACTTGCAAACAGTGTAGTGTTCTCTAAATAAGAAATGGAATTTACTAACAAAGTCATACATACTGCATATATGAAAACAGTCAGAACTGAAACATTATACTAATGCAGTAAAGACCACAGTCCTCGGTAATCTAACAAAAGGCAGCTATATCTATATATAGCAGTCTATATCTGTTTTAGGTGTACAAGCATTTCTAAAGCTAGAAAATAACTTTTTTGCATTTGACATTTTGATGGAGTTTGATTCCTAACTATTTATTTAGTCTTACTGTGACATGACAGTGAAATAGGTCTTTGCAAGATTTAGGTTACTATTATAAATTTTAATAAGAGAATAAGTTCAAGTTAACAGTGTAGGAATGAAATTACATTTTTTCTAATCTTTTTTTTAATTATCTTATTCCATATAGGCTGATTTGGCATAATACCCACAAAATATGTTTAGTATCAGCAAATGGCTCTTAATAAGCTAAGTAGTTCTCTTTAGCATATACAACAAACATATAAATCTAACAAGGTAAAATGAGTGTTGTACATCATTAAAAACTGTTTGCACCTAAATTTCCTAACTAGAGTGTTTTAAGAGAAATCTTAAGAAATGAATGTCCTTTGAGAATAAAAGGTTTACTAAACAAGCAGTTATTACATAAATAACAAAAGTGATTCTCTGTTTAGTAAAGTTTATACAGTAGACACAAAACTTTGTGAATTAATATCTAGTTAAGTGAAAATACTGAACCAGTCTTGCAGAATGTGAAAATGTGTACCCACAGCATGTTTTTCTTTTTTCATTTTTGATAATGTGTTAATAAATAAGTACTAGTTATGCAGTGAAAAGCAGACCCCAGATTTAATAAACTCCATGTAGGAATAGTGTAATTCCTACACGGAGTGTATCATGGCTGTGTCTGCAGCTCTCCCTCAGCAACACACCTTGCATATTAATGAAGACATGCTACTGAGGGAGAGCTGTGTACACTGTTACTGAATCAGTGCAAGGGGCAGTGATATAGTGCTAGCAGATGTGTAATACACCCGTTGCACTGTGAAAGTGCCGTATGGCACTACATCATTACAGAAAGTGTCCTCAGAGACTTAATTATATAGTTATTGATGTACTTAACACAGGGGATGTGTTACAATGTCCGTAACACACCCCCTAGACTGTCAAAGTGCCATACACTGCTAAAAGATTATAGAAACTGTCCTCGGACACACGTATTTATTTATTTATGTTACACAGGGTGTGTTACAGTGTCAGTAACACCCCCCATGGACTGTCAGAGTGCTGTATGGCATGGAATGTAAATGTGAGTTTCCCTTTTATGTTTATTTATTTTGTTTATTTTTTTATCTTTATCAAGTTTAAGCATAGCTGACCGTGTTTGCATGGTGCATTGCTCAGCAGTAACATCACAAAAAGATCTATAGAAATGTACAGGTGAAACTTTCATAGTCAAGTTAGCTGAATAGTTAGAGTCATGGCTTCATGTGCAGTAGTTGCACAGTTTGAATACCACGACAGGCCATTCACCTTTTACACTGGAAAGCATTCCTATTTATATTTCTATTTTTTTAGTGCAGTGATTATTGATATTTGTCAACCAGGTTAGTACACCTGTTCCGGAATCCCAGTATCAGTGGAGATATGAGGTGAAAATCCCCAGTTAAACATAAGTGTCCAATACAGTTCAGTCACACACCAAGGTAATGTAATTAAAGTTCATAGGGTGAGGTCATGTAAAGTAAAATACAAACACATAAAAATAAAGTTTCAGCAATGAGTAATTAATATCAATATACAACCTGTGTTATTATGTAAAAGTCTTGTTTGCCCATAGCTAAATTTTGCTAAGTACTGCTAAGCCAAGCTAAGCAATGCTTAAACAAGACATGTCTGAGCAATACTTAGAAACAATTAGCTCTGCATAGCGGGTTTGTGTATTGCCAGACAGTCCCATTCTAAGCAGTCCTCAGCTGAGTTAAGCAGATTTTTGCACTGCTAAGCACTGCTAAGCATTTGCCACTTTAAGCACTGCTCAACTCAGCTTAGTGGGTTTGCACACTGCTGAGCTGTGCTTAGCATTTTTAAGAATGGTCCAATGGTGGAAAAGGGTGGGAAAATTGCCTTATTCAAACTGCACAGGTGGGAATACAGCCAGAACATGTTGGAGTTTGACCCATGCAGGAACTATGGCAGGAGCTAGAGAGGGAGCTTGCTTTTGGGTGCAGCGCTGGGGCATGTTGGAGTCCAGAGTCATGGCCAGGCTCTTTGTTGAACACCATGATGACAGATTGCTGCAGGGCTAGTACCAGGGCTCTGAATACAAGTTGGAGGCCTGGGGCCATCTGGTATATGAACTCACCAATGCCACTGGAATCCTCCACACTGGTGAGCAGGTGCATCATCAGTATGATGACCTGAAGCAAAAGAAGGGGGTGCTTTTGTACCAATGGATTCAAGCTCTTTGGGACGGGAATGCCTCAGAAGTTTGTAAGTATATAAACCATTGTTTTACCAAAATCTAGCATGAATATGTGATAGACAAGTATACATAATGCGTTTTCCCACTACAGCTGCAGACGAGAGGACTCTCAACTTAGAGGCCCACACAGGGTGCCTAGTGAGGATGAGTCAACAGTGTGGTGAGTACAGATCTATCTTGCAATGTATAGTACAATAAATAAGATAGAGTACATTAGTAACTGCAAGTGGGTATAGTGTGTTCCAAGTGTACTGCAATAAATGTGTTCTTAGACCCACATTGATGTAAGTGAGTAATGCCAGGTACAGTGCAATACAGGTGAAGGCATCAAATAAATTACTATTGATGAAAGACAGCTAATACTGCAGTAGTAGTATGTAGGAATGACATGAGTATATACAGTATTAATACTAAGGATCATGTAATAGAGTACACTGTGACTGAAACTGTGAAGGTAATAAATGACATCCATTCATCATCTACAGGATATGAAGTACAACTGAAGTCAGAATTTGGAATGTAATAAACCATTGTGTCATGTCATTTTTAATAATGTTCTTTCCACCAACTGTTGTGTTTATTTTGGTCTGTTGATGAAGAAATACAATTGTACAGGTGCTCCACAGCAAATATGGCTATGACACCACAAAGTGTGTGAAGTTTGGCTGATAAAGAACTGTTATGCTAAAGTGTAGGTGTGGAGCTGTACAGCAAGATACAATACAATTTAATATATGTTCTGCACTAAGATCTGAACCTTGAATAGTAATGTGTAA
Source organism: Protopterus annectens (assembly GCF_019279795.1). NCBI lineage: Eukaryota > Metazoa > Chordata > Ceratodontiformes > Protopteridae > Protopterus > Protopterus annectens. Next base: position 1,494,830,410 of record NC_056744.1, on the reverse strand, counting down.
TGTTAACCTTTGCATTTCAGCTATATGTATCCCTGAATGTAGGTACGCTGAAGCAGGCAAGTATGAGACTGTAATAGGTGGAGACTGCAAATATACTAATGCAAATGTATATGGCTCGGGTATGCGACCCAGGATCCTGATATAGTCTGTACAGATCACACATATTCACATTCATTAGGGGTTAAATGTGTACACTTGCATTCCAAGTAGTAATACACAGTTCAACAACTATCTCGGTCATGCATGGATCTCATGCATGTATGTTCATCTGTCACTGCAGTCTTTTGCAACACCCTACCTATATTACCAGGTCAGACCTTGCCACCAGGTGAGCTTTAGGTACATATCACTCAGTCAGCACACAGCAGTAGCCCAGTACCTCAGTGTGATAAGAAATAGATCTGTTGTCCATTTTTGCACACACAGACCAGGGTTTGAATCCAGGGACTGGTACGAAGATGTATTCATAGTAACAGACAAGTAGTCCTGACTATTTGTAGAAAAAGTCATGTAGTGTTAACAGATATTTTCTTCACAGGGCTTACAGGTGAAGAAATGTTTGTATTAGCTGCATGAAGGGTATACTAATAAACTGTGTACAGATGTACTAGTGTATGTGTGGTGCTTCAGTGAATGTGTGCTGATAGTCCAACCACATGCCTACAAATGACAGCAGCATAGGTATATACACTATGCACTCTTCCCGATATAGTGTCATTCTGTCATGGCTAGTGATCACTGTTGGCAATAACCTTGGACACAGATATAAATCCAGTTGAGGTATGCCAGTAGCACACTCACACAACATCAGTACAGAGTACACCTTGTTAGTCATATATGTAACCCGGACATGTACGAGTCCTCTGTAGTTATGTACCTATAGTTCTCACAGCTTGGCCCATACCATTCCAGGTCGGCAGCTTAACAGGTATGTATGTGCTACAGAAGCTATAGGGCACAGGTAGATGTAAAGTAAGGGCAGACCTGTAGAGTATTGAGCAGTACTGTTGTGAAAAATATAGCCTATACAGTTGTTAATGGACTGTTTTTCTCTTCCCCACCCCTTATCTGCATCACTAATTATTATTCATATACTAAGGGTATGTTGTTCTCAAAACATAATGTTGGGACTTGTGTTGTATTATTGTTCATATATTTAGATGGTTGCATACTAACATATCTTGTTGAAATTCCACTGTTGCTGACATGCTGTTACAATAATGACTGTTATTCCATTTATGCATGTGTTCCATTTGCTAAGCAATTCTATTGTTTTGGGTTAATTGGAACACCCATGAATGCTGTTATAACTAACATTGAAATGTTTTATTTATGGCTAACCAATGCACTTTGCCAAACCTCAACACCATAGCACATTTGGGTAAGCCGATCCCAGTGGATATGCCTGTCCCGCCTCATCTGGCCATGGCACCAGGTCTCAGCATGTCTTGGACCCAATCTGGAGCTGCCTTCTCTGCTGGTCCTGCCCCACTCTCAGGTGGAACTGCCTCAGAAGTCAGGGCCCAACCCCCCCCCCCGGGCACGGGCACTGAGAGGATCGTTCACCCATTACCAGCTTTCAGGGATGGTGTGCAAGCTCATCCAGTGGGATTTGGATGACCACCTGCACCAGAAAGAGGGCAGACTAGCACACCTCAAGGGGCAGCCTGCCCTGGTGCCCAGCCCCCAGCACAGCCACCTTCAGGGCTGTGAAAGGGCATTGGTGACTGCCCATGGGTGGCTACCTTAGTCTCACTGTTTCCATCTGGGGGCACTTGGTCCTCTGATTCCCAAACACCCTCCCTGTCCAAGGTGTTTATTCCCCTCATGTGTCATACACTGCCCCTGTCCACTGTCTTGTCTGTCTTGTCTGTCTGCAAATGCAACCTCTCCTACCCAACTTACCTCTCCAAACATAACTGCAACCCTTCCCCAACATCTCCCTCTCACCTTAAAAAAAAAGGGCAATTGGCCCCCCAAAAATCTCATCCCATACATAGCTCTCCATTTCGCACCCATGTACACTGCCATTAATTAGTCTTTTCATGAATTAATCAACATAGTTATGTTGTCCACACCTCTCCCTGTGGGGTGTGAGGTTCCAAATTTCAAATTGTCCACATCATGCGCAGCTATTGCTGCACAACAAATGGAGAGCTATGGTCTTTCGTACACCTGTACTGCACATCCCTACTGGCCTTTCATATTGTTTTTCCCCCTGCTTGCTTCCATTTCACCACTATCCTATCACCCCTTTTTTTTTTTTTTTTGAAAATAACGTGGGTTTAAGCAGGACTAAGCACTGCTCACCATTGCATCTCCTCATGCAAACCCACTTAAAACTGCTTTAATCACACTATCTGCTTCGGACACTGTTCTGCCAGCAACAAAATGACCAACTCTGCCAATTCTCAAACCCAGCACCTTCTCCACTATAGTCAGAGCAATGCATCATTAGGCCAACTCAGCTCTGGAGAGAGATTTTTGTTTTGTTAAATATATCGTGCAGTACAGCCATGTAACATTAAAGAAAAAAGACACCACTACCAACTATTGAACCCAGGGCCTTCTGAACTATAGTCACAGCAATGCACCATTAGACTAACTGATGTATGGGGGCATTAATGTTTTTTTCTAAATACATCAAGCAGTAAAGTCATATAAAATTAGGGAAAAAAGACACCACTGCCAAGTCTCAAAACCAGGACCTTCTGAACTACAGTGACAGCAATACACTACTAGCCCAACTGACCTCTCGGGAGTTAAGCTTTTTTTTTTTTCTAAATACATCAAGCAGTAAAGTCATGTAAAATTAGGGAAAAAAAACACCACTGCTAAGAACTGCACCCTGGACCTTCTGAACTATAGCCAGAGCAATGCACCAGTATGCCAACTCAGCTGTGAGGCATTAATGCTTTGTTTCTAAATATATCATGCAGTACAGTAATGAAACATTAGGGAAAAAAGACACCACTGCCTAGTATTCAAATTCAGGACCTTCTGAACTACAGTCAGAGCAACACACCTCTAGGCCATATCAGCTGTGAGGAATTGATGCATTTTTCTAAATATATCATGCAGTACAGTCATGTAACAGGGAAAAAAGGCACCACTGCCACATATTGGCCCCAGGATACTCTGAGCTACAGTTCACTGCAATACACCAGTAGACCAACCCAACTATGGGAATTACTGGTGTTACTGTGAAGATACCCTGAGTACCACTGACACTACTTCTACATATAATGTTATAAATTACAGTGTGCCTGTGCCTGTGATGCACACACTGAACCAGAACACAGCCAAAGGTATGTTGATTGATTGACACATGGCCTAACATAACAGGTACACCTAACAACTGCACAGACTGTTGCAGAATGTCCACGGTCGTGTCACCTACATATGGCATGGTTGTCGTCAAAGCTACTCTGTGTGCTGACGTAATGACAAGGCAGTGTAGACTGATTTCACAAAAGCATGACAGACAGGTCAGTGTCACACATCATAGCCATCCAAACATGCATGTTCATGCCAATCCTGTGTAACACACTGTATGCATGCACATATGTCTTGCAACTACACCTCCCATAATAAGTATTCCGTAGCTCTATCTGTAACATTCCCAGCATGTCTGACATTTGGACACCCACAGTTCAGGCCCACAGTTCAGTCTGTTGTATGACAACTACATGCTCACCAATACAACCTACAAATAACAGAACCCTGCAATGTCCAGCAGACCTGTACCACAGTCAGTGCTACTCACAGTAGCATGTCAATGGCCTGGAGGGTGGGACAAATGTCACAAATATCAATACATGTCCTAAACCTCCCCTACCACTGTCTGGATGGTACTACTACTTAATCCATGTACCAGAGGCACATGCTTCACCTGGACTGTAATGGGTACCCTCACCATGGTCATGCTGTGACACAACAGCTGACATTGCTCCCTCACTGACATATACAGCTTGCTGTCCCAATTTCTTCACAATCCCCAGTATGACTCCTGCACAGAATGCAGCAGCTGTGGCCTGCCACATATGCAGCTGTATTTTCAATTACCTGCTACAGACCTACCATAACTCCCAAACACCTAGAACAGGGCATCCACACAACAACCATACATAAAGGCGTGGGGGGGATGTTCAGGTGACAGGGACATGTATCACAGTCTCCCCCTACAAACATACATAGCTGATACACCAGCATCAACTGCAGCACCATACCCATTCAGATAAAAAGGATGTATGGCACTCACATCTGTCTGTCTCCTTACTGAGCCCAACACCCAGTGTTAAACAGTAACCTGCCACAGAAACACAAATTCTGTTAAAAATGGCCAAACACAGCATGAAAAGCTGTGGACATAACACATCAATCCAGACAGTGAGCAGTATTTTTACATATCCTCTGTGATGTTGTAGCCCCCACACCTTGGTAATGTCCTCCTCACAGGCCAGGAAAAAGGCCATGACCTACAGGAAGGCCTTAATTATATGACTGTGTTCCCACTCCATTGGCTAATAGCAATGCAACCCAGCTGTTCTGGATGCAATTAGTTAGTGGGAGTTACAGATTAGTGGACAGGCAATCATCTGTTCACGAGTATTTCCTACAAAAGGCAAGCTGCTGCCTATGGTAAACAGGTCTGACACTTTCTTCATGATGACAGACTGCAATTCTGTAAGAGACTATAACTGGATTTCCTCTCAGAAAGGACTACAGCAATATACCAGGTATGTCACAGAATTAAGCATGCAGTGGAATGCAGATGGGGGGGATGCAGTCATGGGAATCAGGAATGTACACAGTAGGTCTGAACCATATTTCCAGGACTGACATGTTGCTATTAGTCTGCTGTCTAGTACCAATGGCCATCCCTTATGAATCTGTCTGCAGTGACATAGATCACATGTCTGGCCCCTGACTCACCCCAGCAATGGTCAGCTCACATATGACTGATACTGGATTGTCTGTTATACAATACTGACAGTAAGTACTGGTGGATACAGCTGGCATATCACATCATGCACTGTCAGTGAGCCCCTCTCAGTCTGTGAATGTTATGCAGGTTTACTTCAGAGACTCTCCAGGTTTCCCTGACAGTTGCTGACATACTTTGGCTAGGTCATTGTGTACTCCACACCTGTATCTCATTGCCTGACACCTATGGCTGGCATACCTGGTGACACCCTGCAGCATGACAGCAGGTTATAGGCTCTGGTAGTGGGGGGACAATGGTTATGCCTCAGAGCAGTGCATACATATTGAGCATACAATGTAAGGGAATGAATACAGTACCAGATATTAATGTACCATACTGTGTTTCCAGGGGTCTGGCATGTCACAGACACATTCCCCAAACTCTGGGGACAACCATCATGTATTGTCCAACCGGTGTTCGGAAATCCACATTTGTCTGGCAGGGGGGTCTACATCTATCAGGCACGTGTACACATTCTGCAAACAACAAACTAATGGGCACAGTATTTTTTCATATAAGGGGTGGCGTAAGCCACAAAAATTTGGGCTAGGCTTATAAATGCAGGGCAGGCAGATAGCTATATTAATAAACCCTATATCTGGATACTGATGATATCAGACACCTATGAGAAGGACACCCTGCACCACATATGCACTGTTCTCAGTTATTTTGTAGCACAGCCATTGCTGGAACGTCTACATGCACTTGTACTATCACTCATCTATTTGCCAGATGTAGGCTGGATGACATGGTACTATAATGTTGCCCATAGGGGGCACCCAACAGTTGATGGCAGTGGTGGGTGTAGACACAGAACAGCACAGTCTGTAACAGCACTCAGTCCATATGTGATATTCCTGTTACCATACAAGGTTATGAGGCTATGGGCCCTGAGCAGTCATATGTCTAGGCCAGATTTTAGCCCATGTGTATGCAAGGCAGCACCTGATGCCCCAGTCCAGCAAGGACACAGGTTGTATCCCATGAGTGTATGTGCAGTTAACCATCCAGTTATCTAGATTACACATACAAAGGTGCAAATAGCTACCCTGCCTGATGTGGACAGGGTGCCCATTCCACCACAAGGTGATTATATGGGACACACATCTGAGCTGTCAACATGGCCAGTTTATGTCACACATCAGGGTGAGGGTGTCTGTGCGTGTGTGTGTGTTAACAGAGTGGAGCATGACTTGCACTCATGTAGCAGTCCCTGCAATGTGGAGTTCATGATTGCTTGGCACCTGGCATGCCACACTGAGGTCACCCCAGAGGAGTATGTATGAAACCGGGTAGAGGGTTGCCCTTATATCTTGTCGGTGTATGGTACATGTTTGATGCTCTGGTATCACTTGGGGGTACCTCTGTGATATCCCCAGCTGCTGCATGTGCTATGTAATTTGAATGATGTACAGGGAATTATACACAATAATGGGCCTCATTGGGGGGAATATGGAGATGTGTATACCCCATGTCCCTTGATGACATACCCTTATGTATGGTGTGGGCCATGTAGAAGGTGTTCCTTACAAAGGGAGCAACATTGTGCTGAAATGCCATGTTGCCAGAGACCTGTGTCCACAGCTCCCTCATAACTGATTGCATGCCTAGGATGTTGTTGGTACTGTATGAAAACAAAATCACCACTGATTCTAAAGACAACCACAAAGCATTCTATAGCTGTCAAGAATCTCAATGGCAACACTCAGATCTGCTCTGAGTTACAGAACAATGACACTAAATATACAGACCCAACTGATATTGCCAACATCCTGGCAGATAGGTTCAGTGCTAACTTTACCCCCCCACCCCCTAAAGAGCCCATCTCTATACTGGAAGAATGCAAAGTTCCTGTTATCGTGGCTACACAGGTAAAAATCACACTCTCCAAAGCCAGGAACACAGCATCCATGGAACCAGACAACAACCCAGGCTGCATTCTACATGAACTACAGAATGAACTGGCACCCCACCTAAGTACCATGTTCAATCATAGCTTCACCTCAGGATCTGTGCCCACTGAATGGTGCACAGCGACAATTATCCCACTCCACAAGGGGGGAGCCACTACAGACCCCAGGAACTACCACCCCATTAGCCTAACGAGCCTGGTCTGCAAGGCCATGAAACGTATCATCATGGAATATATAAACAAAGACATTGGTAATCTCCAAACTCTGTACCCCACCCAGTTCGGGTTTGTAAAAGGCAGATCATGTCTCCTAAACCTGATAGACTTCTTTGAAGCAGTCACCAAAGCCGTATATGAGGGTAAGGTGGATCGCACAGCCTATCTAGATCTTGCCAAGGCTTTCAACACCATCCCCCACTCTGGAATTATAGATAAACTCACTAAACTAGGTATAAATCCCTATGTCGCAAGATGGGTTGCCAACTGGCTCACTGACAGAACCCACACTATGAAAGTAGCAGACTCCAAATCCGACTTCAGACCAGTGACAAGTGGAGTACCACAGGGTTCAGTCCTGGGTCCTCCCCTGTTTGGTAACTGCGTCTCTGAAGTACAGGCTAACATAGAAGGTCTTTGGCTAACAAAGTTCGCAGATGACTGCAAACTAGGAGCCATAATTGAAACTCCTAATGATGTGGACATCCTACAAAAGGACCTCAATGAGACAGATGCCTGGTGTCAAAGCCATGGCCTCAAGCTCAATGCCAAAAAGTGCATTGTCATCCCCTTTGGTAAAAACTCTGTAACCATGAACTACAATATAGGTGGTAGTATACTTAACACCGAAAGTGTGATAAGAGACCTTGGGACACAGGTGGACAGTAGTCTCTCCTTTGATAATCACATCACCACAGTAGTCAGGAAGTCCTTCTATGTGGCACACCTCATCACAAAAGGTTTCTCATCCAGAAAAAAAGAGGTCATTGTTCCCCTCTATTCATCACTCATTAGACCCATTATAGAGTACAATGCCCCTTTTGGTATGTACCTCACAAGACATCTACAACAACTGGAAAGTCTGCAGAAATACCTCACAAAGAGGATTACTGGCCTCATACAGATGCCCTATGCAGACCATGTCAAAAAACTCCAGCTTTATTCCGTCGCATATCACCTACTAAGAAGTGATCTCTGCCCAACATACAAAGCTATGTCAAATCCAGAGTTGTTGGACATGCTCCATTTAAAGAAGTCCCAATCTTTCCAAGATACATGCTCATGGGACCTAAACCTTGTCACCACAATAAACAGAACATGCCGAAGGGATAGATTCCTGTCCCAGAGACTTCCCATACTTTGGAATAAACTACCTATCTATATCAAACAAAGCTCCTCATTAATACTCTTCAAGAAAAATCTTGATGATTGGATGGAAAATAGGAAATTCACCCCGGGGATCACTTCTGTGGCTCTGCTCGACAGTGGTACAGGAAACTAATTTTCTTGGGTGGCAAAAGCCAGGGTACCTTTTTGGCTGGGTGTGTATAGGCCCTAGGGCCGATAGCCTAGTACCTACCTATGAACCTATGACACTATGCAGGGACATCGCTCTCCCCAAAAGGGTTGACACTGCAAGTCCTGCTATGTTATCTAAGGCCATGTGCCTGGCAACAGTCATGTATCTGTGTGAGACCCTCCTAGGCAGATGTTGACATCACTAGGGCATCCAGTGACAGCACACAGCATGCAGTCATCCACAGACATGGTCAGACATAGGCTAATGGCTGTTACATGCACCTCAGGAATGTACATCACATGCAACAGAGGCCCAAACATGGAAAAACAGGTTACACACATAGTTATGGGTCAACCACTTGAGATGGATTCCCCTATGTGGAATAGGTGTGTCATATCAGCACACCAGTATGCTACCCCTATGGTAACATATGGTGTGATGCATACATGGAGGTGTTATGTCTATAATGGCTACTGGGGTTATACTGTCACAGAGGTTGTCCAGGTCAAGGTAGGCAGTTTGCACTGTCACCCCCATCCATGGCTTTGGTGACTGTGTCAAACAGGTCAACCGAGTGTAACAGACATGAACCCTTCCTTAACAAAGCCTTAGTGTGCGTGATGGATTGTGTGCAGGTCACCAATGTACTTGTTACTGGGGTTCTCTGTAAACTGTGCTATGGCCTTGCAGAACAGCCTAGTTAGGCTGCTGAGTCTATCATGTGACTGAGTGGGGGATGCACCACCTTACTCTAAAGGGGTGACAGTATTCATCCAACAAACAGATGGGACAAAGGAAGTACTCAGTCCTCCTTTGAATATGGTTCCTTATGGTCTTTTAATGCTATGCTTGGGGTCATGAGGATGCATTCTGTGATGTGATAGGCTCCCATGGCAGATGTATACCATGACGTTCACATGTCAGTGGTAACCTGTTCCCTACATATAGGAGATGGAGGAGGTACTGTGGCTATCTTGATATACTGAGGGGGAAGACAGGGGGTGAGGTATACATCAACTCTGTCAGGCATCCAGTATGCTATAGCAATAGCACTGGTATAGCTGGTGTTCTTGAGCACCTCAAGTGAGCAGCTGCAGGCCCTTCCTGTGTTGTTGGAGACATATGTGCACTAGGGGAGATGACTGTCTGTAGTGGATGTAGACAATATAAGCTCTGTGTTTACTGTGCACGTTTGCATGACTGATCTCATTCTCATGTACATGCTAAGGAGACATTGTTCCAATTCAGAAACCTGCCCCTACTTTGTCTCAGGCAGCAGTATGCCATCCCTTTTATGGACAGTATGTACTGTAGATGTCCACCACACAGATGTACATATAGAGGATGATGTAGGCCTGTCGGGTATACCTGACTACATGTATCTATACAAATGCACATATAGCACTTGTTTGTATATGTGGATATTGGTGCCAGTCCTTAATGAGGGTTTGGGGGCTGTGAGGCTGTGTATATCCTCCCAGGAGTATGTATTCCACATTGGAGGTGTATGTATGGCTGACCCTAGCTAGACGGGTAGTGTGGGAGATGCTGACTGCAAATGTGACCACATGATGGTCCCTTTGCCATGGAGGATAACACTGCAGGGATGCTGCAGTGGTAACTTGTGTTGTGTAATGTCAACTACAATACACCTTCACTTCATGTGGGGGTAGCCCCTGGCCACAACAAGTTGTTTTTTATGTCCACTGTTGATGGCTCTCTGGCCATTTGTGTGCTGGCATGGGTACACCTTACAATGTATGTCAGGGTCGTTCAACTGACCCAGGACCAAGATACAGACCTGATTCCTAATACAGTTGAGGTCCATATAGGCCGAATGGGCTTCCTGGCCACATGTGTTGGCCAGTAGCTACCTGTGATTTGAATAGGTGTGCATGCACTGACAATGATGAAATGTGCCTGCAGTATCCCCTGTGCATCTTACTGCCTGTACAGTGTGGAGGTGTATATATGTCTCATGCCCTTATGGACAACACTTTAGCATCTGAATGTATGATAGGATGGTTGACCAGGTAGGCTGGGGTGCTCTCTGCAGCTTTGAAACAAGGTCTGTGTGACTGCACAGATGCCTTCAGTACCCAGGGTTAGGGCTCCTTGTAATGAGGTCAAAGTCATATATACACCTCTAGCATTTAGCAGCATGTTTACTATATCATCCTAGACTCCCAGGTACTAGAAACCCTGGAATATCACAGGATAAATGTGTGCATGTTAAGGGCAATCATTTCCTGATTGTATTGTGGCATCGGTTTGGGTGACAGTATAATGCAGTGTAAGGCTAGGGACATTCCTGCCTATGACAAATAGCCAGTGTGCTCCCACGTCTCACTGCATATAGTCCAGAGATGTACATGTCAGATCAGGCACACCAACATGTACTGTGACAGACCCATGACAGTACCTGTCGGTGAGAGGCAGCACTGAGTATGCAATATGGTGGAGCTTGCCACATGACCCACAAGTGACTGTGACCATCCTCATACACAGCCAGGTCAGAGGCACACCAGCATGTCTCCACTGGTGTCCCCATTGTGTAACAAGTTTGACATGGGCTGAAGCCCACTTGGCTGTGGGACACAGTTGTGTGCCCATGTGTGGTATGTGCTGTGTACAGCTCTGGTGTTCATGTGTGGCTCTGCCTCAGAGATCCACCTTGTTTGTGGATGTGTATGTTGAGGACTACTGCAGATGTCTGTGTGTCTTGTGTAGGTCTGGCTGGTGTGTGAGGTGTACTGATTGTGTTGACAACCTGTTCGGGGACAGATATGCAGTCTTCACAAGGACAGAGCATGGACTGTAGATTACTATTGTCAATGCATTTCTCACACAGTGTTCCTTGGTGGTGTTTGTAGATGGCTGTCCATCTGTGCACGAGGCAGATGCTACACAATGTCAGGACACCCATATTAACCACACTGGCTGGGGAAACTGTAGGACATTGTCCAGAATATGTGCAAGGAAGGCAAGGGAGACCGGAGGGGTGGGCCTACAGCCCAAATGATTACTAATACAGTAGGAGGCTGACAACACAGCAGACCATGTAGACAGGCAATGAACAGGCAGTAATAGGTGCAACAGATACATGTATTGCAATACCTCATAGCACATGCAGCAAGTAGCATGAAACATCAGGATCAGGGGGGCAATGCATGCTGTATTGCCACTGTGTTGCCGATACCCACAGACATACTGTGCTGATAGATGGCAGGATTATGATATGGGGGTTAGCGGTGAATAGTGCTGGCAAATGTGGATGTGTAGAGTCTGTACATAATGGTGAGCATTGTATGCAGTCCTGGGATGTGTTCTCCTGTTCATATTTGCCTCATGGGACGTACAGATGTCACAACCCATGCAGGATCTGAAGAAGGCTTTAAGTCAAAATGCTTGTCCGGTACCTGAGGAATTGACTGTTCATTGTATTAAAGTTTTATTGTTTGTTCTTGCAACTTGCTTTTCTGTGGTGGCTCGCCCATATTTTATTTGAATTTACTTCATTTGTTTTGGGCTTCCTGTAATGGTGTTTATCTGCTACTTTTGTTTCTGTTGTCAAGGATTCTCCACAACCAGCAGCAATGTGCTGCACTGTAGGCAGACCTGGTAGCAACAGTGAATGATGTGGCCAACAGGACAGGAGCTATGTACAGGTCCAACAACATGCTAATGATCTCATACAATATGCACGGCAAAGGACTGCAGCTGTGGCCAGGGACCATGCTAGCACAGGGGAAGGGCCTGTTACACAACCACCACTTTCAGACAAATAGGAGTTCCTGACACACCTGGGTTCAGCCAAAAGCTCAAAGAAAACCATTAGTACATATGTTGTGAAGGTGGGTGGCACAGATTCCACAGCTGAGGAGCATCCATGTAAGCCTCCAGTGGTCATCATGGTAATACTGTACCATTCATAGTAGCAGCCTCTGCATACCTGTATGCATATGTGAGGTAAGTCAGCATTTGTGGGTGGGGATTTGTAATGCACACATATTGTGAATGTCAGCAATTTGGGTAGTGTCACAGTTTGTACTGTACATGTTGATAAATGCACATATTAACCTATATCAATGCCACATGTGTATGTGCTGACAATTCCTCTTCTTCACAAATACATAGGTACTTCTGGTGTGGCTGGGGAACATCAACCTGTAGCCAATGAGTGTGGAACTGTCATGTACTGGCTCACATATACCCTCGGCATGTTAAGGGCTGTCAGTTTTCCATGCACATGACTGTTCAGCATATCCATGTTGCAATACGTGCATCTACACTTGTGGTGGGATTAACTGCAGTGCATCATATTGGTAATCACAGTAGTATATCTGCAGGAGATGTAACATATTAGCACATAGTTTTGTATAGGTGTAGCCAGTCTGCTATACAGGGGTGCATTACTATTGCATAAGCGGGTGTATTTTGTGTTTGGTGAAGGTCCATCCCATACTCAAACTTGTCACATTTCTCATAGATGTATAGTACTACCAACACTAACTGCATGCACCTGCACTACATGTTGTTTATGGCCTGTCCAGAGTGTGTCTGTTGTGATCTAATTGTGTGTTGTGCATGGCATCAGTCAGAATGTGAGGTGGGTATAATGCCTATGTGGCAGCTCACCTATCTGCATGTGTGTGTGTGTGTGTGTGTGTGTGTGTGTGTGTGTGTGTGTGTGTGTGTGTGTGTGCATGTCAGCAAACATTATAGTGCAGGTATTCATGTAGTTATGCTGTCTTCCCCTCACAGGTGACCATGGTGGTTGGACTGTGTCCCCTACACAACCTGATGTCAGTGTGTCATCAGACTCTGCTGATGATGGTGGCCATTGTGAAGCACAGGTGGGGTTGTTGGTATCTGGATCTGTCTCATTAGTTGACATCACACTTCCACCCCTAATGTCCCCACATACGGTCAGTATGCCCACATATATGCAGTCCCCAGGAGCCACAGATTTTGGGCAGTCAGAGGTTGGTGGCATTGAACAGGGGAGTGTAGGGACTATGGCATCTATGACTGTAGACACTAGCCATAGCCAGGGAAGCAGTGAGGTTCCACCCAGGCAGATGGACAGGAGTGCTCAAAGGAGAACTGCTGCCATCCCAGCACTTGTCTAAGGTGTCACAGCATGTGTCACCCAATGCATGTTTTGTTCCATCATGGAGGCACAGGCACATTGTGAACAGTACACCAGATGGATGCTGAGGGTCATGGATACCACACTGCCTGGCATGCATGGCACCCACCATGGCATTGGTGATGTCTTACGTCATTTTGCTGATGCAGTGGATAGATGGTGGGATGAGACATTGTCAGTCATTAACCATGCAATGTCTGTGCTTGAACATGTGGTGGGAGTAGGGTGTTGCCACATGGACATAGGTCAGCAACATCAGCTGAGAGCCCACATGGCCATGTACAGTCACACTCCCCATAGTGCCAGTACCACCAGCACTACCAATGGGAGGGTACTATCCACACCACAACATGGCAGGCCATGGACACATGGTCCTGGTTGGTCCCATGAGGGACACAGACCCAGCAGACACCACTAACCATCAGGAAGTAGTACCGCATCTAGTCTTGGGTATGGTGTTGCCAGTGCCACACCTGGCAGAACCAGTTCCTGTGTTCATGGAAGGAGATAGTGAATTGTACATTCTGCCATGTATGGTCCACAGATGTCCAACATACCCTCATGTAGGACTAGCATATGGCTTGACTGTGTGCATGCTCACACTAACACATGAGTGTCACATACAGGTCACCAAAAGATGCAGCTCCTGTCCATGGCCCAGCTGACCAGCAACCCTCCAGACACACACACACACATGATGTCAACTGTGTGGCACAGCCTAGGCCTTTGCCAACCCCACACCTCAACCTGTGCATGTGATGATACCTATGCCACATCTCTGTTATTCATACCATCGATGCAGGAACATGCTAATATGTGTCTGATGCACAGGATGAATATAATACAAGTACTGCCAGTGTGTAGTGTAGTAGTGTTATGGCCTAGAAGCTGCTGTCTATTGGCAATTGTCACAAGTACACATCTAAGTGTACGTACCTTTGTGCCATGATGCTTTATTACTGTTAGTACTGCTGAATGACTGTTGTCTCACAGACCTTATTCTGTTTCCATTCCAGGTGTCAGTGTGTTTAAGTCATGGTGGGCTGCTGCCATTATGGAAGCTGAGGATGGCGGAGTGGCAACACATAGACCTTTTCATTGCTAAGGTACGGCTGCATATGTCCATGTTTAGCTAGTGTGTATGCGTGGAACTGTGTTTGAGGGACAATGGGGGCAGACATCATACCTTGCATGCATACCCCTTGACACAGCATGCTACTCTTGATATAGGTCACCTGGGAGTTCCATAGGATCACAGGTTCATAGAAACAGAGGAGGTTACTACAGTACTGACCCTGGGTCACTTACAAGCATATCCAGTACTCTATCCCCAACAGAATCATCTGTCAGCATCTGTTGTTTCTGCCATTGCTTTACACACTTTGGACCCCGGGATAGAGTTTTTTTGACATCCACTCAACCTTGATACAGTTGATGAGAGTCTGCATGGTACTCTGTTTGACAGTTTTGGTGAGTGCATTCCTGACACAGGCAGCCTCTGGGAGACAGACATGTCTCTCCCGCTGTTTTTTTTTTTACTGTGTCACATGTGATTCAAGCCTTTCATGCCAGTAATGCACACAGAGTTATACTGACATATATGGGGCACCTAATCCAAGAACACTGATGGACCCCAGGAAGGCACGATTTGCCAGGTTAAAAACGTAGTTTATTATAGGTCATAAGCACTTTCACAGCTACTGCTGCTTCATCAGATAACAAAACACATTTAACCAAAGCTAGGTCTTAAATAGAACACCGAAACAGTATTTGAATTACATGACCATGAAATTTAAAGAAAAACAGCTAAAATGTGTTATCAAAACAGCACATAAAAACATACACATAAAATTGCAACATGAAAACTGTGCAAAATATATGAGGCAGCTGTTGAAGGGCTGAGCACAATATTTCATCCAGGCAGGCCACAGCCCACCTGTGGACAACCTGTCCAATACCGAGTGGCAATACTGATTCGAGGCTGTCTGCATGGCACAGGTGTTGAAGGCCATGGATAACCTGTGTGGGTGTTAACATTGCCTTTCCAGTTGCTGCAGATGTCTGCAAAGGTACATACCAGACCAGCCATCCTGCTACTGTATTGTTGTACTGACTAAGGAATATACAGAGGTAATGTCCACCTTTTGTCTGGATGCAGTCCCTTTACCTATGTGGTGAACCATGTCCAAGCCTTTTCTGATGACTGCCAGTACTTCATGTGTGACTGCAACAGTGTTAACCTGAGTAGCCAGGTCTGTCAACGCAGATTGTGCATTTATGGGGTTGTCATTGATGTGGGAAATAGTGGGCCCATGTCCTTGCCATATGGTACAATGGTACTGTTTTCTGCATCCAGCTGGAGGCCAGGACCTGGCCACCATTCCATACCCACTGTATGACCCCATTGCAGTGTTAACATCAGTGTGTGGGTCAGTGACACATAGCACACTACTCACAGTTGCCACAGCTTTAGGCGGTACCTATATATGTGGGAGGTGGCAGTTTACATTCTTGCCTTCATACATGTGGATCATTGTGGGCAGAAGCTACTTACACATGTCTACATATTACACACACAGAGGTAAGACAGGGTAAGGTTTCCACCTTATCAAATGTGGAATGTGGGACATATCTTGTAGTATTGTGACACTTGGCCGGACATACCATAACCCATGGCAAGTGCACCCAACAGGACCTTCCTTTGTTTGCCAATATGACTGCTTCATTGTGTCACATCACCATAAGTTATGGTATTTCTCATACCAGTACGGTGCTTCTGATGTGAAGTAACTGCTTTATGCAGTTAGTACACAACCTTAGCATATGTTTGTTCCCTACACTCTGGGGAACTCTGTATTGTTTGTGCCATTGTCACAGGTCACACCTGGCCAAACATGGACTGCAACCTGCAGGGTGGGACAGGTGGTGGCCATAACCCCCACCTATACAGATGTCTTCAGAATGTCCTCCTGTTCGCCACATATTTTTGTTCCATTTGGAATAACATTGTGGTTTTCTGGAAAAGTTGTGTGAATTCATTAAAGACTATTGTTACACAATAATGACAGATGTTTGCCTGTCTGACTTCATACCCTTCAGAAAATGCATAGGAATGTGCAACCTGTTATGCTATCTCCTGTGTATGTTTCTCAGAGTAATATTGCAAGATTGACCTTAATATGTGAGATTTGTCCCACATTTCTGTATGGCTTTCTCCAGATGTCTTTCTGTAAGGGGTCCAGAGGTATGTCTGTGGCTATAATACAGGCACACTGCTGCAAGGGGACATACACATGTACCCACACATACCCACACCTTTGTTGATAGTAGATCCCCTACCTGGCTAGTTATACGCAAGATATCGCAATATACATAGCGCATGAACCACAGAGGTTGTATAGATTTGCAGTGTTGCCACTACTATTCTGGAGTTAACAGGATGGCACAGGAACACAAAATGGTATAGGCATTGCATACACACACACACACACACACACATGACAGCCACACTTCTACAGAGGATATTTATACACAGGCACACACTCACAGTCTCCAATACTGAGATTACAACCATTATCTATCAGTTGTATGTAGCATAGTGCTATGTCCTCAGTGCATATGCCATGGAGCTGATATGCCGGGGCATACCTCTCAACTTGTTAGAACAATACATGTGGACAAAGCTTTCCATAATGGGGTAGTACAGGCTGAAGAATAGGGACAGGTTTTACATATTGCCCTTACAAAAGTAGATAACTGATAGAGGGACCAGTTTTGTATCACCATTACTTTTGTGAAGGGTATGATATCTGTCAGCTCTTAATGCTTTGTCAGTGATTGGCCAGGAAGCCATAGTTTTATGACACACAAACAAAATATATGGGGCAATTACCTGGACATTCTTCAAAGCTGTATACAGTTGACAGGTAAAGCCTGCATAGTGTAAAACAGTGCATCTAAGGTTAATGACATCATCAGGCCCTGTCAATTAATGCAGTGGGGGAGTTAGCAGGATAGAACAGGCATCAAAATGGTATAATCAACACACACACACACACACACACACACACACACACACACACACACACACACACACACACACACACACACCAGGGGATGTGCTTCACACACACAGTTGGCAATCTTGAGATTGGAATCCCTACTTATATAGTTTATTGTAATATAGTGCTACATATTTATAGTGTGTGCCATGGAGCTTATACATCTGAAGAGTGTCTAATGCTGTATCTAAGGTGGATGATATCAGCTGGCCCTGTAAAGTAGGGCAGTGGGTAGTTTATAGGGTTGGAACAGGTCTCAAAATGGTATCACAAACACACACACACACACACACACACACACACACACACACACACACACACAAACACAGTTGCCAGTGCTCAGATTATATCTCCTACCTAACTAGTTGTATGTACTATAGTACTACATACTTATCACATGCACTACAGAACTTATATGGCTGAGGAGTGTCCAATGTTGATTCTAAGGTGAATGACATCAGCAGGCCTTGTAAAGTATGGCAATGGGGGTTTACTGGGTGGAACAGATCTTAAAATGGATTAACCTACACACACACACACACACACACACACACACACACACACACACACACACACACACACACACACAGTTGCCAGTGCTGAGATTAGCACTCCTACCTAGCTAGTAAAATGGATTGGGATTGCACACACATAGGAAGGAAACACACACAGACTTGCCATTGTTGGGATTAGAACCACTACTTATCTAACTGTCTATACTATAGTACTATGTACTTATCACATGCAACACAGTGCTTATTCATGTGAAGAGTGTCTGACACTGCTGTGGGGGTGGATGACATCAGTAGCTGCAGACAGGTAGGCCACTCTTGTGGAGGATACTAGTATCAGGGCCATAAAATGGCTGACCGTTACACAGACATTGACCTGTTGGTCATGTGTATTCTGCTGCAAATATCACAGATACAAAAACACACACAAAGCAGGTAATGTGAGATTACAACCCCTACCTCAGTACTATTGCACAATGGGGCTCACCTTCATACTTGCATGTGCCACTGGTTACAATTGGAGTGCAAATGGCTGCAGCAGTACTTCACTCTATGCTTTCCAGGGTGTCCCTCTCTCATTCTATCCCTCTCTCTGTCTCTGTCTCTCTCTCTCTCTCTCTCTGTCTGTCTGTCTCTCTCTCTCTCCCCTTGTGTCCAACTGTCTATAATTGTCATATTTGTATATGTTACCTACATATATGTATGTATATCACACTCTTCAGTTGCAGATATATATTATATGTGCTACATACAGATAGATGAGGGTAATCCTGTTGGATGGGGGTGGTAAGAGACAGTGAAGGTGTACATAGCTATATGTATGCAAAGGCATATATGGACAACACATTTCTATAGTCAGATGTGGGTTTAGACATGGGCTGTAATTTTCTAAGTGCAGGAGCATGCCCAATATGATCTTCAATAGTAACAGTGGGACTCCAGTCCAGAGCTACCTGTACTTCTGTCCAGGATTTTGAGTGCTACAGCCGATTGGCTGATGAACCTATGTAAACAGTCCAGCACCTCAGTGATATACTGGCTGGGGGAATTTTGTGGCTGTGTGCTATCCTTATTAACTGAGTCATATCCTGCGGTGGGTACTGAGTTCATTGTACTGATCAGAGTTTTCCATAATGTGTAGTATATTCTACATAGCACTGTGTTTCCTGGTATGTCAGTGGCAGATTAGTATAGAGTAATGTGGGGGAGCACTGACAAACATTTGTTTACTGACCCCATACACTGCAGGGAGCTATGTTACAGCACACATTGTTTTAGTGTGCACATTCTACATTTGTCTGGCCAGTAGTTCCCCTTCCCCTTACATGTTTCTTTGTCCTTCTGTAATCCAGTCACAGGCTTTGTCCACAGTTGTTGCTGTTATGTATTTGTAGTTATATGGTGTGTGTGGGGTAGAAGTCATAACATCACATAGAGGGTTACTGACTTCACACATCTGACTGTACCTGTTTAGCAGGTTGTCCATCATTGTGCCCCATACATCTGCTGTGGTCCTCAGACAGTTTGTGTTACACTATTATAAGGCTACATGTTTACCATAGCTCTCAAACTCTTACAGACAGACATCTAGACAGGCCCATACATAACAGTCAGGCACAGGCCCAGAAATGGGGACAGGGTCTTAATATTGCTCTTTCAAATGTAGACAGTTGGTAGAACAGTTTTGTATTAGCTTGCATTTTCTTATGGGTATGATGTCTGCATCTCAGCTCTATCTAAAACTATGTTGTACATTAGTTTCAAGAACATGTTTAGATAAAGCATTTGTAGTAGATTTAATATGTATGTTATAAATATGTTCCCTAATTCTTTCTTTTAATCGTCTATCGGTCTTACCTACATAAAATGCAGTACAGGCTGTATACCTAGCTAAATATACAACATGTTCAGTCTGACAGTTCCTCTAACCTTGATGTCATACTGTTCTGATGTAACAGGATGTATAAAACATATTTCTATCTTAGAAATTACAGAAGTTACACTGAACATAGTTTTAGATTTTTGATGTTACAGGCTAATACACCTAGCATGATGGGTGGAGATATTAGGAACTTCACCGAGAGATGTGAGTTGAAATGGATAATTAAGTTAAGAGCTGACCATAAACCAGGTCTAAATGATAAAATATCTATTAGACCTGTTTTAAAAAATAGGAGGTTAACTGTTATCTAATCATGTTTATTAATATGTTATTCACAGAATAATGTTATTCAATGTTATTTATTTGTGAATATGTGCTGAATATGAAATAGTTTTTAATGAGAGATATATTATAAATATAAAATCCTTTATACGCATGAAAACATTTTTATAAGCTTTTATTTTTCTTTTGATATTTTTTCTATGTTTGATTTTTATAATAATTAATGTTCAGTCAATTGTTTATGAATGGTTGATAGATGTGTATTTTTTAATTATTAGTAGTTAGCATGAGATTATGTTTGACAGGATATGATGTCATTATGACTCATCCTATGGGTGTATAAATCTCAGTGTTTTAGAATGATTAGTTTTTGGTCTGAAGAAGCCCACATGGGTGAAAACGCTAACCGATCCTGTTAACAGAATAAATTGATGTTTCTTAATATTTTATTTCGTTGGCTGTCTTTCTTTGAAGCAGAGGGATGCGTACATGAGAACTGCTTTGTTTAGCTGTGGACTGCTCCTGTGCTTTTTGTTGTGCTGTTACAATATATAATTAATGTTAAACTGCATGAGTTTCAGTTTAACCATTTTACATCAGACATGGAAGAACACAGTATATTACTTTATGAAACAGTCTTGGTGTGTTTAACAAACCAAAAATATCAGATTATGTAATCTGAAGTTAGAACTGTTTAATCTTTTTGAAAAAAATGTTTGTTTACTGACAGGTGATCTAAAACTTCTCATATAAATGCATCAGCTGCTATAGTTTAAGTTTATGAATACACGCATTGTTACTGTATAAGCTTTTGAAAATAAATAAACAAAAAGTAATCATTTTGACACTGTCACTTCTGCAATAAAAGGAGTTTTAAGTTTACTCCATACACCTACCTCATTGTTAATGAACTTCATACATATTACCATCTTGATTAAGTTGATATTAATATCTATACTCAGGCTATGCATTTCCCAAATATTATAATCTACAGTTTACTCTATAGAGTACAGGGAATTGCTATGGCAGTTAAGATTTAATGCCTCTAGGTCACCCGGGTTAAATGAAACCATCAGTATACGTAGTGTACTCAAACTAAGGAGAGCTAAACTTTAGTTGATTAGGTCCCGGTGAACATTTACATTTACATTCACATTTATAGTTTACATTATGCAGTTCTCTTGTACCATTAGTTTATCACTAGTCCCTATACTTACTATTTAACAATTTAGGGTTAAATTAGTAGGCGCATATCTCTGGTGCACAACAGTTGCTGCTGTTAAAATAGATATATGGGGTATTATTTTTTGGGTTTATGTTTAATTTTAATATAAAATAAAATAATCACCACACAAAACCTCATTCTACATAAACGTTCTGATTTTTGAATAGAGCATTTTCTAGTATTTTAAACATTTGTGTAATTTTTTGATAAATAACAATGAAGTAGCCCAAAGCTTGTACCATTTATAATTGTAAATTTTAGGTTTGAACAGGTTAATATGATTTTAGCACATGGTTTATTAATTGTATAATTGATGTATTGATTCAATTATTAGTTTCAAAAAAATTGTATAAAAAGCAAAGGAACTTTTACTAGTTATCTTGACAAAGCCTGGGAGAGCCCGGGTGAAAGCGCTTGAGTGTATTGTGGAACTGTTTCGTTTTGCTCACTACGAGATTGGATTTAAAGTGTATTGTGGAACTGTTTTGAGATTCAAATTAAATTTTATTACAAGCTGACTGTCCATTTCCTGCCGCAACTGTTTTTACCTGGTTGGTAAAGTTTTTATTTTTCTAGTTTGTTTTTCTTGGTTCTTATATGGCGGAAAGATCGGGGAGCTTGGATTTTGGTGTCACGCCTAATATTTTGGAAGATAACCAACAGTTACCAGATGACGCCCCGGTGACGAGGGGTGAATTCAGACAAGTGATGTGCCTTTTATCCCAATTGAGTGGTCTACTAACGCAGGAGAGTAGTGGTGACTCAAACAGAATACCTCCGAATCAGCAACATTTTGCCAGAGAGTCGAACCCATTTTCGGGACGTAAAACTAATTCCCCACCGGAAGTTTTGGACAACACACGACTGACGGGGCAAGGTTCAACTGATCAACCCAGCAGACAGCAAGTTCCAAAACCAGCAGGGAGCTGTTTTGTGGCGAAAGATTTTAACTTCAATAA
This sequence comes from Protopterus annectens, assembly GCF_019279795.1. NCBI lineage: Eukaryota > Metazoa > Chordata > Ceratodontiformes > Protopteridae > Protopterus > Protopterus annectens. Next base: position 1,494,807,922 of record NC_056744.1, on the reverse strand, counting down.
ATGGACTACGAAAGGTTTTTTGTTTAACCAAGGTACTGTTCATGTTACTACTTTTAATAGCGACCAACTTGAACAATCACTATGTGATTTAAATAACAAGTTATACGCATACAAAGCAGCACAGTTGGAGATACAATATCTGACTGAATGTATCAAAGTACAGCATATTCCGAAAGGGTTACGGTTTAGTAAATTTCCAAACAACGCTGTACCTGGTTCCGATTTATTTAATGAATTGACTGAATTGTTTAACAAGGCTGGACTGGATATGCTGGATCTAATGGTTAAAGACTATGAGATAAAAGCTGCTGCATTACTAGTTGAGGTTAATACTCTTAATAACACAATTGTTAACAACAGTAATTTCAACAGTATTAAAAAGGACTATGAATGTGCATTTAAAGAAGTAGATGATCACTGTATGAGGGTTGTTTCTAGGAAGATAAAAAAATTGGAACGTGACCTAGTAGATTATAGAAATGGGACAGCTTATGTTTTTAATAATAAAAGAAGATGGTACAATAGTAACTCTAATAATAACAGCAACACTTTTAATAATGCTGATGATGATAATGAAGTTACACTCGACGCACAGGCCCCCAGGAGAAGTGAAAGACTAGCCCAAAAATTAAATCAGGAACCTAAGCAGGTTTTTCACTATGCTCCGGGGAGGCAAAGGAACAGAGAATTTACCCCCCAAACACAGAGATGGAACAAATCCAGGAGGTAGCAATTTCTTTAGATGAAGTGGATAGTGTGACCTTGAATAATTGTAATGTTTGTAAACAAGATAACTTTACTATTTACAACTACACAGATGTTGAATTGAACACTGTGCATTTTGAACTTTTTACTAAAGGGTTACACTTTGTCCCCACTCACACTCTAAATACTACTAGAACAGTTTTGGATTTGAAACTATTTACGAGACAACTTAATTTAAGTATTTATTTTAGAGGTAGTAATTACATACCCAATTTATTTCATAGGGCCAGCACTTTTAATCCCCCGCTCCACCCAGCTCTAAAAATCTTTGAGGAGTTAGTAGAAATGGAAATCAGGAATATTAAAGGTAATAAGGGCACAACACACCCCAAAAACCTTTCTAATGAAGCATTTGGACTAATTAATCTGTTGAGAACAGAGGACATCAGGGTAATGAAAACAGATAAGGGGGGGTGTGGTACTCATGTATAGGCATGATTATGAAGCAACTCTGCACACCTTATTGCATGGCACACAACAATACAGTGAAGTTTCACTTAACGAATGCAATATAGCCTATGCAAAAATTAAATATATGCTAGAAGATCACCTTATGCAAGGTGCACTCAATGAACAGCTGTACAACTATCTTTTGGTACCAAAACCTTTAACACCAGTAATATTTGGTATCCCGAAGGTCCACAAAGGGTTGAACCCATTGCGATTTAGACCCATAGTGGCAGAAGCCAAGGGAATAACTGAACCATTAGGGAAGTTTATAGATATTACGTTAAAGGATTTAGTGGCATTATTTCAACATCTATGTAAAGATTCGTGGGAATTCTTAAGAAATATGAAACAGGAATATTACACAGACACAAAGTTTATGATAACTATTGATATAATAGATCTGTTCCCTAGCATCCCACATGCTATAGGCTTAAAATGGTTCAATAAGGTAATTACCTGCTCAACAGGTCTTAGTGCTAACACGACAGGTTTGTTAGTGGAATTTATGGATGTAATCCTCAGTAACAATTTTATTTCCTTTAATGGAGAACTTTTCAAACAGAAAAGAGGAGTAGCTATGGGGACTCCATGTGCGTCAGCGTACGCAAACACGGTTCTTCATTATTGGGAGACAAAGTATATTTTTGCTTCTGAATGGGTCAAGTATATTATACACTACCAGCGATACCTTGATGACATCTGTATCTTGTGGAGAGGTGATCTAAATGACTTTGAAAAATTTATGAAATACATTGGTTCTACCACTGACTTTTTGAGATTTACTTACTCAATAAGTCCTAACCATTTACACTACTTGGATGTCAACTTAGAAAGAAACTTAGAAACGAATCGGTTTCAATCCAGTATATTTAGAAAGGATAGTTATTCCAATATGTTTCTTCATTTTGGAAGTGATCACCCATTGTCCCAAAAGAAGGGGATTATAAAGGGTCAACTCATCAGAGCCTCCCGTATGTGTAGTGAAGATAACTTGTTTCAAAATGAAGTAGAATTTCTTAGAACATTGTTTTTGGAAAAAGATTACCCACTGCAATTATTTGACACATTAGTTCAAGAGATTTCCTCTAAAAGGGTGGACCAGCACTCTCCATTACTAGGTGAAGGTCCAGTTAATAATTCAAATAATAAAAATAAAAATTATGTTGAGAAAGAAAATTCCTTCCTTTATACCTTTAATATGAATAATTTAGAAATAGAGAATATCATTCGAAAATACTGGCCCGTGTTATCTAAGAACGATGAAATTAATAAAATTATACCGGAAAAAACACATTTTTTGAGAAGGAGAAACATGAATCTTAAGGACCTACTTGAAAGGAACCAACTAAAAAAGGCTTGTAACACTCAATTAAACTTTGGGACTTATGGATGTAATGCATGTAGGCAATATTCTTTAATGGTCAACAACAAGGGTTTATATTTGAAATCTAGGAGAGCCAACATTATTTCACCAGGCCACTTCAATTGTAACACCAAAGGGGTGGTCTATTTAGGTTTTTGCCAACACTGCTATGGCTTTTATGTTGGCAAAACTGAAAGGACGCTAAAGAAAAGAGTATACGAACATTTATACGAAATAAGTAAAAAGAAGGTAACAAATGCCTTTTACAAACATTCCTTAACTTGCAAACAGATGACTCTAAAGTTTTTAGTGTTAGAACAGGTCATGCATAACCCCAGGGGAGGCGACTGGGAAACGTCCCTAGAGTACAGGGAATTGCTATGGCAATTAAGACTTAATGCCTCTAGGTCACCCGGGTTAAATGAAACCATCAGTATAAGTAGTGTACTCAAACTAAGGAGAGCTAAACTTTAGTTGATTAGGTCCCGGTGAACATTTACATTTACATTCACATTTACATTATGCAGTTCTCTTGTACCATTAATTTATCACTAGTCCCTATACTTACTATTTAACAATTTAGGGTTAAATTAGTAGGCGCATATCTCTGGTGCACAACAGTTGCTGCTGTTAAAATAGATATATGGGGTATTATTTTTTGGGTTTATGTTTAATTTTAATATAAAATAAAATAATCACCACACAAAAACCTCATTCTACATAAACGTTCTGATTTTTGAATAGAGCATTTTCTAGTATTTTAAACATTTGTGTAATTTTTTGATAAATAACAATGAAGTAGCCCAAAGCTTGTACCATTTATAATTGTAAATTTTAGGTTTGAACAGGTTAATATGATTTTAGCACATGGTTTATTAATTGTATAATTGATGTACTGATTCAATTATTAGTTTCAAAAAAATTGTATAAAAAGCAAAGGAACTTTTACTAGTTATCTTGACAAAGCCTGGGAGAGCCCGGGTGAAAGCGCTTGAGTGTATTGTGGAACTGTTTCGCTTTGCTCACTACGAGATTGCATTTAAAGTGTATTGTGGAACTGAGATTCGAATTAAATTTTATTACAAGCTGACTGTCCATTTCCTGCCGCAACTGTTTTTACCTGGTTGGTAAAGTTTTTATTTTTCTAGTTTGTTTTTATGAGTTTCAGTTTAACCATTTTACATCAGACATGGAAGAACACAGTATATTACTTTATGAAACAGTCTTGGTGTATTTAACAAACCAAAAATATCAGATTATGTAATCTGAAGTTAGAACTGTTTAATCTTTTTGAAAAAAATGTTTGTTTATTGACAGGTGATCTAAAACTTCTCATATAAATGCATCAGCTGCTATAGTTTAAGTTTATGAATACACGCATTGTTATTGTATAAGCTTTTGAAAATAAATAAATAAACAAAAAGTAATCATTTTGACACTGTCACTTCTGCAATAAAAGGAGTTTTAAGTTTACTCCATACACCTACCTCATTGTTAATGAACTTCATACATATTACCATCTTGATTAAGTTGATATTAATATCTATACTCAGGCTATGCATTTCCCAAATATTATAATCTACAGTTTAAGTGCAGTGAAATATTATAATCTACAGTTTGATTAATGTAGATATTTTTAAGTCAGTGAAAGGGTTAAGCCAATAGGTGGCATCAGAGAAAAATTGTACCTGTTGCAGCAAGATGTTAGGCTGAGTCTAGTAGCCAGCAGTGCAACAAGGACTTGAAAATATGCTTTCTCATAGGAAGGACTTAAAGGACACTCCTATACCCAATGCTGATGTGAACTTGTTTGTGGATGGCTCCTGTAGAAGAAATCAAAGGGGGCAATTAATGACAGGAATATCCATTTGCACTGAGGACACCATATTGTTGCAACAGAGATTAGAGGGTGTTCACTCTGCTCAAATAGCTGAATTAGTGGCTCTGCAAAAAGCCTGTGAGTTAGCCAATGACCAGGTGGCAAATATTTTTACAGACAGTAGTTATGCTTTTGGATGGTACATGATTTTGAGCAACTCTGGAAAGAGAGGGTTTTTGACCTCTTTAGGAAATCAAATTAAAAATTCAGGGTACATAAAATCATTCTTAGATGGACTTTTGCTACCCAAGAGGCTGTCTGTAATCAAATGTTGTGCTCATCAAAAAGGCATAGATGTAACAAAGGGCAATAGGTTCATAGGTAGGTACTAGGTTATCTGCCCAAAGGCATTTATAAGCCTAGCCAGAATGTGTTGGCTTTCACTGCCCCCTTACATTAGTTCCCTGTGCCTCTGTCCAGCAGAGCCACTGAAGTGATCCCCGGGGTAAACTTTCTGTTTCCCATCCACTTGTCAAGGTTTCTCTTGAAGAGGGCTAGCGAGGAGCTCTGCCTAATGTAGATTGGAATCTTGTTCCAGAGCATGGGAAGTCTCTGGGACAGGAATCTATCCCTCCAGCATATCCTACTTATTGTTGTGGTGAAATTTAGATCCCTAGAGCATGTGGCTTGAAGGGATATGGTTTTCTTTAGGTGGAGAATGTCCATCAATTCTGGGTTGGACATGGCCTTGTATGTCAGGCAGAGATCACCTTGGAGTAGGCGGTATGCAACCAAGTACAGCTGGAGTTTCTTCAAGTCGAGCTGCATAGGGCATCTGTTTGAGGCCAGTGATCCTCTTGGTGAGGTTCTTCTGTGGTCTTTCCAGCTGTTGCAGGTGTCTTGTAAGGTACATCTTAAATGGGGCATTGTACTCTATGATGGGTCTGATGAGTGATGCGTAGAGGGGCACAAGGACCTTTTTTGATCTGGATGCAAACCCTTTTGTGATTAGGTGGGCCACATAGAAGGATTTTCTAACCACTTTGGCAATGTGATTATCAAAGGAGAGGTTACTGTCTACTTGGGTCCTCAGATCCCTTATTACGTCTTCTGTATTTAGGGGGCTACCACCTATGTGGTCATTTGTGGGTACTTTGTTTTTTCCAAAGGGGATGACTATGCACTATTTTGACATTTAGCTTGAGGTCATGGTTTTGACACCAGGTATCTGTCTCAGTGAGACCCTTTTGGAGGATGTTTGTGTCGGCCGGAGAGTCAATTATAGCCCCTAGTTTGCAGTCATCAGTGAACTTGGTCAGCCATAGTCCTCCTGTGCTTGCCTGTACCTCTGAGAAGTATATGCTGAACAGGAGGGGTCCTAGGACTGAGCCCTGGGGAATGCCACTTGTAACCGGTTTAGAGTCAGACCTAGCTCCTGCAACTCTTACCATGTGGATTCTGTCTGTGAGCCAGTTTGTGACCCATCTCATGAGGTAGGGGTTTATGTTCAGGCTGGTGAGCTTGTCTATAATACCTGAATGGGGAATGGTGTTGAAGGCCTTTGTGAGGTCTAGGTAGACTGTGTGTACCACATTTCCCTCATCTATAGCCTTGGTAACTGTCTCAAAGAAGTCCACCAGGTTTAGAAGGCATGATCTGCCATTAACAAAGTCAAACTGGATAGAGTACAGTGTTTGAAGGTTCCCAATGTCTCTGTCAATGAGATCAATGATGATGCGCTCCATAGCTTTGCAGACCAAGGTAGTCAGGCTTATAGGGCAATAATTCCTGGGGTCTGTTGTGGCTCTACCTTTGTGGAGTGGAATAACTGTTGCTGTGTGCCACTCTATGGGCATGTAGCCTGTGGAGAGGCTGAGTTTGAACAGTGTGTTTAGGTGAGGGGTTAGTTCATCTTGGAGCTCGTGTAGGACGCAGCCTGGGACACCATCTGGTCCCATCGATGCTGTGTTTTTTGGCTTTGGCGAGGGCTGTTTTAACCTGAGTGTCTGTGATTTCAGAGGCACTACATTCTTCTGGTATGATTATGGGCCCTTTTGGGGGTGATGGGGGGGTGAAGTTTGCACTGAACCTGTCTGCCAGGATGTTGGTGATGTCAGTTGGTTCAGTGCATTTTGTGCCATTCTGCACTAACTCTGAGCAGATATGAGAATTGCCACTTAGATTTTTGATATAGCTAAAGAATGCCTTGTGGTTATCTTTGGAGTCCTTGGCAATTTTTATTTTGAAGCTAATCTTGGATGATTTTATGAGGGATCGTAGTTTCTTACTGATATTGATTAGTGATGTCTTCCCTTCTTGGGATTTTACTCTTTTCTGTACTAGTTTCCTCCTTCTATTGTATAGCTTGTTTATGGCAGGGGTCCACCAGACTGGTTTCCTTTTCTTGGAGGAGTGAGTCTTGGTATTGCTTGGGATAGCACGATCCATGCATTCTTGTAGGTGCCCATAGAGTGCATTAGTAAAGGATTTTGCAGCTTGGACAGTGTTATCCTTTAGCTTGGGGGCTTTGAAACTTTCCACCTCGGTCTTAAGTAATGTGAAGTTTGCTTTTGAAAAGTTTTTTACAGTGGTTTCTTTGACTGGGGGTGGGGGCAGAATGTGGATATCCAGAGTGATTAGTTTATGGTCAGATCTAACCAGTGAGTGGTTGACCTCTGGTGTGGAACACTGGTTGCCCATGTTGGTGATGACCAGGTCCAATATGTTGTCACCTCTGGTTGGGGTGTTAACCAGTTTATCCAGGGCATTTGAGTTTATAAATTCTAGGAAATGTTGGGCAAGGTAGTTTGTACTTAAGTAGTTCTCCCAGTTAATGTTTCGGTAATTGAAAACACCCAATATCAGGGTGAATGGTAGAACCTTTATGTTTCCCAGTGTTTCCAGAAGTGTGGAATGGGGGTCCTGAGACATGGTGGGTGATCTGTAGCAAGCTACAGTTTGAATTGCAGTTTTGCCCGTTGTTAGTTACATGTGGATCATCTCTGAAGCCTTGTACTGTGCCACTAACCTGGAGGTGTAGGTATCCTTGATGAATATGGATACGCTCCCCGCCTTTTGTATTTCGGTCCGGGATTTGTGGCTGAAATGTATGGTATGAGTTGCAGCCTGGTTGTGCTGGGGTGCTCTCTGAAGCCTTAAACCAGGTTTCTGTTACTGCACATATATCAATTTTCTCCATACTGAGGAGTGCCTTGAGTGCGTGCATTTTGAAGTTTAGTCTTCTGGCAATGAGTAGCATTATCCTTAGTTTTTTGTTACTTGTGCTATTTACGGCGGTGGGTTTGTCTTTTGAGCCTTGCCTAAAAAAGGCACTATGGGTGTGGCAAGAGTCTTGGCCAGTATTCAAAAACCTAGGGGTGACAGGTGGAAGCCATCTCTAGTGAAGCAGCGTGGCTTGTTGAGCATGTCATCCCAGGCTGACAGACACTGGATCCCATTTGAATGACACCAGAAGCTTAGCCAATTGTTGAAACCGATATTTTTTTCTTTATACCTTGGTATCATTCTTGGTGAGGGCTGGATGCTACTTAGGGTCAGGGTCATACCGGCCTGAGCTATGTGACCGAAGAGCTCCTCCATGTCTCTTTTCATGTAGTCCAGGGAGGTATGGCTCAGGTCATTCACACCAACATGGACAATGACAGAGTCATATTTGTACTTGTTCTGTAGTGACCTGAGTGCTTGTGTTATGTGGCGGATCCTGGCACCTGACAGGCAGCTAACAGTAACCTTCTCCTTGTTCAGCCTAGTGAGTGGGACGTCAGTGTGCCTGACTATAAAGTCATCTATTACTAGTGTGTTGGGTATGTTATTTTGCCTTAAGGGCTGTGATTGCATGGCACACTGGTTTTGTGAAGTATGTGTTTCATGGTTTCTGTTGAGGGGTGGTGGAGGTTGCTTGGATGTCTGCTTTGGAGATCTCTGTTGCTTTTTCAGATTTTTATTTAGAACCTCAGAGTATGTTTTCGTGTATTTATGTGTGCTTTTTGCCAGTGCTGGTTTCATAGGTCTATGTGAGACTGATGGTGTGATGCAAGTAATTCCCTTCTCCTCTTGACTGTCTGGTCCAGTCTTGGGATGAGAGAGCTTAGCCTCCAGTTTGGCTGCATAATTGCATCTCTTGCATGTATTGGTGTTTGGTGGTAGGAGGAGAGGGTTGTCTGTGTACATGAGGAAGTTGTAACACTGCCTCAAAATGCCCAGATTCACCAGTTGAATCAGAAAGTACACCTGAAACTGCCCTTTTGACATGCCTGGATAGGTACAGTGAACTGTTTTACTGATTGGCTGGTAAGGTCGAATAGAGAACCTTGTCCTTCGCTACAGTATAGGGGGGTCTAGTGTTAAGGTTTATTAGTGCTTGCTATGAGTTTTCTGCAAGTGCCGGGCTGATAAGTGAATGGTTTGAGTGCTTACGTCAAACGTTTGTCTAGTTAAAGGGAAAAATTGAAGAATAGCCTTTGTGGAGCTGGGAAAAGTTATACCCTAGCTAACTGGTGCGCAAAACCGCACAAATGAGGGGTTTTATAGCAGGAAAATGAAAGAGAGAAATTAGCCCAAAATGGCCAATAAACTACTAAGTTCTGGGCTGAAACCACTCCTCCTGGGACAGATAGGCTGATCAGAGCTCCCCTCTCTTACAGGTGAACAGAGAAACTTCCTTCTATCCAAGTAAGGTATGGGCAAACACAGAAACTTGTAACATAGCCCTAAATTCAGCACTAACCTGAAAACTGGACTACACTAGCTTAAAAAAATATACTTGCTTTCCTGACTAAGTACAAAAAATCCCACGAATACAGCAACAGGGCTCAGGCTAAATAAAACTTTAATATTAACAAAAAAACTAAGAAAATACAAAATAGGTCAGTAAGCGCTTTCACATGGATCCACCATACTTCCTCAGACTGTCGTAATGTCACCCGCATTGCTAATCTTTTTAAAGTAAAATCCTTCTATTGGTTCTAACAATCATTAAATTAATTGTCTTAGCAACAACTCATATTAATTAACATCCACACCCTTCTCTTAAAAGCTGACTAAAAAGCTAAGTACATTGAAATAGAACCAAGAACATTCCGAATAACTGTAAAATCATGCTATAAATTCTTATTATAATTATATAATCTATGTTAAAAACATAAAAATGTATAAGAAAATATATAGAAATAAAATTGATCAGCATATTAACGCATGGTTAGTGTATTAATGTCCTATCTTTTAAAAAAGGCTTCAGACTAATGGAATAATTTAACCCCAAACTTTTACTGGCTTGTAGCCATATTATCCATTTTTGTTCAGCTTTTTCAGTGATATTTTTAATGTCTCTCATCCTAATATCTGGATGTATAACTTGCATCACAGTAAACTGAAACATATGTTTACTTCCTGCCTGTATGGTGTGTTTGGTCAATGCACTCCTTGCATCTTCTACACGTGTATAATACAAATATTCTCTAATCCTATCTTTTAACTGTCAGTCAGTTTTTCCTACATAAAACTTAGGACATTGTGTGCAACAGGACAAATAAACAACATTACATGTGTTACAATTGGCAGAACATGAAAACTTAAATTCTCTTAGTGTCTCAGGATGAATAAACACTTTAGCATCATGTATATAGCTAAAATAATTGCACCTTCTACAACTATATGTACCTATTTTACTCTGCCCAACATTGTTTACTGGTGCTCCTGTCTTGTCACATAAACGTCTTTTGAGTGAACTCATATTCTTGTATGTAACTGCTGGTTTATCACCCACCACATCCTTATCCTTCTCATTGATAATCAAAATATGCCAATTCTTATATAAAATATCCATGATAGCTTTATTGTCTGAAGTGTAGTGAATACATACCCTACATTTATTATGATCAAAACTTCTCTTGGTCTTCTCCCTTTGAATGGATCTATGTGAAAAATATGGATGACCAATTCCCTGCCCTTGTTCCCTAACATTCTCAATAGGTTCCTGACATAAATCTATACTATACCCTCTTTGTAAAAAATAAAGTCTGTACCTCTTGCTCCTGTTCAGAGTAGATAGTATCATCATTAGTTAACATGGATATCCATAAAGTTTGTCCTCTCAATATGTTTTAAAAATGTGTTGAGGGTGCATGCTGCTTCTCTCAAGTAAATTATTTCTCTTACACTTTCTCTTAATAGGTATGGTCATTAGCCACCCATCAACCAACATAAGTTTGACATCTAAAAAATCTATTTCAGTAGTTGATTTATGTAGAGTAAATTTCAAAAAAAGATGTAGTCCCTTGTAGATATTCATCTTTGTATCATGTGTTTTTGTATGATGGGGTTATTTATCATCAACAGGGTGGGGTAGCCATGGCCACTCTGTGTGCCAACACTTATGCCAACATAGTGATGGCACACTGGGAGGAAACTTTGGCACACACAAATGAGCAGTATGTCAGACATATATCAAGTTATTATCGTTTTGTGGATATTTTTTTCATATGGAGAGGTTTAGAATCTGACCTTACAGATTATATAGAATATCTACATGGGCTACATCTTTGGTTATCGTGCCTACTCCTGGTTGCCTACAAATTGGTCTGGATGTTGCTTTGTGGGCTATAGTACCCCTGCTATTCAGCATTTTGAAAATCCAACAGCAGGTAGATTGAGAAATAAGTAAGCAATCCACTAGACAGAGCAAGTATTTTCGATCTTTAATCCTGGATATGGAGTGCAAAGGACAATGCTTGAAATCACCATGCTTGCTCAAATTCTACAGGAGGTAGCCAATGAAACTTTGCATCACATCAGGATGGCAAATCGAGAAATGACTGAAATACGAACTGTGGTGTTACAGAATCGATTGGCACGATATAATGCTGGCTGCAAAAGGGAAGTCATGTGCCCTCATAGGGAGTCATTGCTCTTCATATATTAGTGACTATCATGATGAATAGGAAAAAAAAATCATGGAGCAAAGGGCCAAGGATTTGGACAGCACATCAAAATAATGGACACTTTTTGGATGGTTGGGCAATATTTTTGATAACTTGGGAAATAGCATAATCCAGGGTATTGTCATTGTACTTTTGATTATATTTGTGATCATTTTAGTATTTTCTATTTTGAAGGTTGTAATTACAAGATGTTTAACCTCACCTGTACATGAAATGTCACTGCACATATCAGCAGATAAAAGTTCTATTTTAGTAAATGATGATTACTATGATTCTAAAGCTTATTTTATCAAGTTAAAAAAAATAAAAATATAATTACATATATTGTATGACGCTGATAGTGTCAAAGGGGGAAACTGTTACGGGACAAGATCAGCTTATTAAAATGTATATTCATTTCAGTTTTATTAATGATTCTATAGTATTATTGCTAAAAAACAAATATAATTTGTATGCAGGGCTGCGGAAAAATACAGCTTCATAAGCTGAAGTTACTGCTGTGTCCCAACTGCATTCTTTTAATATGTAACAAGGAAAAGTAAGTGTTGTAGGAGAAGAGGCATGTTAGACATATATTAACTAGTATAAAAGGAATTTGTTAGCTTGACTCCTCCAGGCTAGGAATGTGTTGTTACTAGGGAAAGTTTGAAATATCCAAGGTCAGAAAACAAGACCCTTGAAGCAGGTGGGTCATGTAAAGGAAGGTGTTCATGTGAAGTCCAAGACGAGAATTATGAGGGATGAAAACATTTTTTTACTGTCACTGATTTGTTAGTACTCTTTTTGCACCATTATTTTGGATGGATGAATTGATAAGAAAGTATATAAAATATGCAGTTTTCCTTTGTTCAGAGAGACTGGTTTAACAACTGCTATGAAGATTGTCTCCCAGTGTTGTAAATAAAAAAATTCTGTTTGCACATCCTGACGTGTTGTTCCTGACTGAATGCATATAAGGTAAATTCTTAATGTTATCTATTTATTACTATAGCAAAGCTGCAAGTTGTTTGAAAACAAAATGATGGTTATAACATTCTTTGATGTTGTAGTTTCACTATTTTTTTCTTATGACCACACCCACTAAAATGATGTGCAAACGTACTTATTGACAATGATTTAAATACTCTAGAAAAGTGTTCTGGATAACCAAAGAAACTACACATCTTTAGAGGAAGCTACCTATTTACATTGATATTTCATCAATAAATCAAGATATGCATTAATATGCAATGTACAATGTTCCATATTTGAGACATACCTAACAAATGTTCTTGCTAAAATATAAAACTCACCTGTTGTTGTATGCAGCATGTTAAAACTGTAGCTTATACACTAAATGTAGGTAGCAAGGCACTGTACTGTGGGGTTTAGTTTTTCATGATGTCATGGGAGATGTTTTCAGCTTCACACAAATTTTCAATGGGATATACTTATCAACAACATTATTTGCATAAGTTGAACACTGTATAATTTCATGTTGTACAGGGTAAGTAGTTTACTCCTATCTTCAAAGGTTTGTTATTTACATTTGCTATGGGAATTGCAACAATTTACCTTTAAAGAGTTGTGTTAATTTTGCAACATTTCTATCAGATATAGACCTGCAGCTGTACAAAGTGAATCAAAGCTGAACATTTTATAGAGATGTCAGTATTAAAACAACATTCACATAATCTTATGCAGACAAACATAACATTACCTTTAGAAAAGTCAGTGCATCCTGTCGCTGCACCTGTAACTGAATACTAGAAATTGATTCCTGAAAGGCATTAATATCTTCTTTAATTTTACTCAGGTTTTCCTCCATCTCTTTCAGAATTTCATTTTCTTCCTCCTTCAGCTGTTGGACCAGATTTTCTTCCTTTACCTTGAGGAACTGATGAAGGTTGGCAAATTCTGATATTATGTGGAAATGTAAATTTGTAGCATGCATCTGAAAAATGTTACTACATTAAGTAAGAAAAAAGGAAAGAAAGAAAGAAAGAAAAGAAAAGAACAACTTTAAAACAAACTAAATGGAACTGCCTTACTCTGATTTCTGATATCTTTGTTTCTTGCTGGTACTTTACTTCTTTAAAATGTTTCAGACTTGACTGCTGATGAGATAGAAATGTTGTCAGTTTGTCCTGCAATAGAAATAAATCAACTGTCAACACATTCAATGGAATAAGAATACAACTGCAGCCTTCTGTCCACTAAATGATAAGCCATTTTATGATTTCTTTTTAAATTTCATTTATTTGGTATGACACAAGAAAATTTCACTCAGCAGTACATCAACAAGAAAAATGTTCCCAACCTTTCAATCTATCCTTCAAGCTTAAGAAATAGCTTTTATTTCATGAACTTAATCATGTTGAACCTATAAGGCAGAGGCAACTTAAAGAACAGCCACTGCTTAAAAGGTTAGAGGGTAGTGATTTACATAATCCACAATGCAAACAACAAAAAAAAATTCTACATCTCACTTCATTGGCAGTACACCTCAACAGTAGTTGTATCAGTAGTAGCACACAGGGCTGTATGAATCTATTGAGAAAAATATCCCTTTCTGCTGACAATATTATAAGTTACCAATTCAGAACGATATAAACATATTTGATAAATTAATGTATTTTTAAAGTATAGCAAGATATAAAATAAATGAAAATAGGTACATATAATTGTACAAGGTACAATTATTGTAGCTATATACATGATGTTAACATAGGTGTCCCACAAGGGTCCATCCTTGGGCCTTTGCTATTCTCACTATTTACTAACCAAATAGCATCATCAGTACAATCTGCCTCAGTTGTGCAATATGCAGATGACACCACTATTATATGTGCCTCCCCTACCCTACATGAACTAAGAACCATTACTCAAAATAACTTTTCCTTAGCAGAAACATGGTTCACTAACACAAAACTTATTTTCAATCCCCCCAAAAAAATCAAACTCATCCTCTTTAGCCCGGGTAGATCTCCGACACTAAATAATGACTTTTCTATAACAGCTAAAGACAAGACACAAATCACCCCAACAATAAACACAAAACTATTAGGCGTGGAAATCGATTGTAATCTAAAATTTGACATACACATCCCAAACAATTACAAAAGTTAAAAAGTTTGGCCTCCTATACAGAAATCGTCAGTTCATCACAAAACCTACCAAAGCCACCTTAGCAAGGACTCACCTCTTACCCATTCTCTTTTCTGTCTCCCCTATCTTAACTAACCTTCACCACACAGAACTAAGCAAACTGGAATCCTGCTACAATAAGATTGCCAAGTTTGCTACAGACGCTTCTCATAGATCTCATCATTCTTTAGCCCTCAACCAGCTCAACTGACTTGAGTTTCCCCAACTACTCCTACTCAACCAACTATCAATAGCTCACAAGCGCTACTACTTTCCCAACAAAACCCCTACACTCCAGGATCTAATTCACCCCTACACCACCACTAGAACCCTAAGATCAAGTTTTCAGAACCACATAAATGTCATCAAACATAAGAATGAGGCTGATAAATCTCTCTTTGCCTGCTCTATTGCCAGAACCTGGAATTCACTTCCAACCCACTTAACTGCCACCACCTCTACTTCCCAATTTAAAAAACTTCTTAAAACCCACTACACCAATAATTAGCTCTGCTCATGTTACTCCCCAGGTTAGTCCATACCATTGCACTGTTGCTAGGATTCAGCTATGAAGCAAAAGGTTCTCCCCATGTCCAACTTGTAAAAACAATTAAGTGGGAATTAGATTACTACCACATATGTTAGACAATGTGAACCTTTACGAGCTATACTCTAATTTATTCTTAACATACATGGCTTAGTTTTCTTCTTTACGACTAATTCTTTCCCCTTTAAACTGCAGTAGGGCTAGGAGCCTTCTCACAAGACCTACCTGTCCTCATATGTAATATATTTATAATGTGTTTTTTTTTTCTTTTTGTAAACATGTTTTGTACTATGTTTCCATATTCGAGACTGTTTTTAGCTACTTTCTTCTGTATTAATGTTTGGAGCTTTTCTCCCTAGGCCTCTGCTGAAAATGGACTTGTGTCCAGTCGGACTTTCCCAGTCAACAAATGTAAAATAAAATAATAAAATAAAAATTAAGCAAAAAGAAAGGTTATAGTAATGAGCTATGCCCCAACATATATCTTGGTATGGAACAACCCCTTTTTGTGGGGTCTTCGCAGGATGAGATACCTGGGAATCTCATTGATATGGGATGCTGATTAGACAGCTAAAGAAATGTGGGAAGAACTTAACTTAAAAGATTATATGTGAATTCAAAGTGCCGAACTTCACCTTTATGTAGCAGGATTACATGAATAGCAGCTCGGAATCACTATGTAAATTGGCTAAGCACAAATGAACAGTACTGATTATGGAACATCATAGCACTGCATGAAAATGCCAACAACACTGATGGTAGTTTGTAAATTTATAAAATAGATTTCAACTTGTTTGGTTAAATTTCATGCATGTAAATTCATAAAATAGATTTCAACTTGTTAGGTTAAATGCAGGGAAAAACAACATACTTGTATTTGCATGACTGCTTTGGTATTTTTTAATTATATGGAAGTATATGCGAGTCTGTGCATGCTTTGTGGGAAATTTTGAGGATAGTGGCACTGAGTGCAGCCTGGCAGCAGTAAATTAAAACAGGTATAAGGTTTATTTATCAAAATGTAATGGTGTCCTAATGTGGGCACCCCAAGAAGGACGTTAGGATAACTGGAAATGAGAGATAGAGAAGGTAAGGGAAAACACAAAAGGAATTCATTTTGAGTATTTTGCTGGAGAGGGTGGGAGAAGAGAGGCACTATAGTTTTATGGAGACAGACCCATCTTGTTGTCAAATTTTTATATATAAGAAGAAGTTGAGGAAGGGAGGAGGGTGTAGGTGAGGGATTAGGAAAGAGTGTAAGAAGACAAAAAAATAAATAAATAAAAGATAGGAACACCATGGTGGGCTGACATAGCTGGGTTTACAATAGACAAACAAATGGCATACACGCACAAAAGGGGTTGGGACAGGAAGTCTGTAGGCAGGTCCCACACTGATCCAGAGGACCTCAATTACTCCTCCTCCTCTCTAATACTGTGATGTGGTCCCCAATGTTGAGGTGTGGTGGTGTCCAGAGGCTTGGTAGTTGGGGTTCAACTGGGTTAGTGAATCTTAAACACGCTAAAAGAAGATTTGAAAAGGTTGAAGGCATCTCTCTATCACCAGCTCAACTGCTACCTCTATCAGGGTCTGAAGCTCCTCGGAAGGGTGGCATATAGGCCTGACACTCGTCTTGAGGTCCACAGGGTAGTACATATGTTTATTTTATGAATGAAAGAAAAAAAAACATTCAAAAGACAGAATCACAAATGGTTGAACAAAAACGGCAGAATCACAAAACACTGAAAACCTTTCTCCCACTAAAAAAGCCCTATATCAGTAAACCTAAGCAACAAAACCAAGCTCAAGTGCTAAGTAGTGATACTGTTAATGAAAAGGTTTTTAGTAATATAACATGTAGGGTTAAGAGTTAGGACAGATGGTAGGGTTAGGGGTACTTTTAGGGCTAGTACACAAGAGTAAGATGATACAGCAGGAGTGTTACTACTAAGGACACAGAACACACAATACAAAACATGCACAACACTGACTCTGTCACCTTACCTTAATCTAACCCTAACCCACGAGCACTTGCATATTCACATCTGCTATAACACAGTCTTGCTCATCTTCACAATCACCGCTTTTTTATTCAAACAATTTTCCTGCACACTTCTCCTTACCTACACTATATAAAACTAAATTCATCCATAAATGATTCATACCACATTCAGTCATTTGTCCATGCTCCCTCTTTCTTTCACCAACAAAAACTTTTCAACCAAATATGTATTCTACCTTTTGCATTACAACCGTATAGGATTTTATAATATATATATATATATATATATATATATATATATATATATATATATATATATATATATACACATACACACACACACACACACACACACACTCTTTCAGATCAGTGTTAATAAAGTATAGCATATTTAAATATGAGTGAGGTAGGATCTACCCTATTTAAAGCTGTATTGCACATGTCAGAAGGCATCAGTATCAGATAAATGTTGTGGCACACTTTAACATGTCCGATACACCTGCATATCAATACAGAGTTGAGGAGTGTGGAATAGCCCATTTACAAGTCTGTTTTACATATGGCAAAGGCATAGGTATCAGACACTTGTTATGGCACCATTTAACATGCTTGACACACTTCAAGATCAACAGAGTTAAAGGGCACAATGTATTGCATATTTAAATACTACTGAGATGTGTGCTGCATTCATGCACATTCACAAGACTAATACACTGCAGCATAGCTTGCCCTGACCACCCAAAGATATTTATGCCAAAGATTTTAGGTACACAACTGTGTAAAAGTACAATTCATGGAGATCAGCATAGCTGAGCATTAGCTGTATCAGAGCATTCCAGATCATCAGCAACTTACACCAAATGTTCTCAATCTGCCATTTTAAATGCACTCAGCCAAGTACTTTGGCAACAGACTGGGAAAGGCATCAGCTAACTAAAATAATTGCAAATTATTCAAGACACATAAATTAGTAAAAGGTAAAGTTGTGTAGCTGACTGATACCGGATGTCCAGAACCTTTCTCTTATTGGTAAGACATGTTAGCTAATAGTGTTTTACAGGCTTATGAATGACAGCACTGGGAATGTGAAAGGTGCCATTTCTGTTGTATGCATGTGCTAAGGTGTTTCATGGTCTAGTTTTCACTATCAGTGTGTTGGTACATGATAAATAGCAACACATAACTGCTTTTCAGTACATTACCTAAGCAATACCACACCCTAACAGGAAAAAATATACAAACATTAAGCAATAGCACAACAGCCATACGTGACAGATAAAAGTTTAATATTGCACTTCCTTTCTGCAACAATTACTAAGATTATACAAAATATTACCACTGTAGGGTGCCACATGTGGGAAAGTGTTTTGCGTTAGGACAATTTTTGGTTGCAGGAGGTAATACCATGCAGCATTATCAGGGAGAATGACACTGGACATAAATTGCATTACTAAATTGACATACATGAAATAAAATGATTACTCTGAGGAGTCTTGTGTGGCCGCAGTGGTACAGCAGTTAACATTGTCATCTCACAGAAAGAGGTCCTTCCATTTGATTCTCGGCTGGAGTTCCTTCTGTGTGGAGTCTGCATCTCCTCCCTGCAGCTGTGTGAGCTTTAAAGACATGCAGGTAGGTGTGTGTGCATGTGGGTGTGTCTTCTGTGAAGGTTGGGCACTGGGCTGGCAACTCAGCACCCTAAAAATCCACTACCAATCAATCTGTGGACCAGTGATCCACTGTGGCGACCCTAACTGGGAAAAGCCAAAACACATTGCTTACTCGGGAAAGTCTTGTGTAGGGCACATGGGTTAACCGTGAGACAATATTTGCTTATAGGTTGAATATATAATAGCAACAGGAAACAACACCATAGAGACATGAGAACAGCAACATTCTCATGGATGTATGGAAACAGCTGTTTAGTAAAAGGGGGGCCAAAACAGGCAGAAAGGGTTAAGGCATGCGATCAAGTAGTGGCTGTCATCAATGCTGTAGGAGGAAGGAACTGTAACCTCGGCACAATGTAGGAAGAAACAAATTACTTTGTTGGTCACACAAGGGCAAAAGCTATGCAGAATACAACTGACTGTGCAAGAACCAGAGGTGGCCCTTCCACAGTACAACCTTTAACACCAGATGCGGAATAACGTCTATCCATAAGGGGTAATGGCATTGATGGCTGTACAAGAACCAGAGGTGGCCCTTCCACAGTACAACCTTTAACACCAGATGAGAAACACCACCTGTCCGTAATGGGTGATGACTTTGATGCTGACAAGGATGCTATCAGATTTATCAAAGGTGGTGCTGGCACTGGTAATTACAGACCACTATGTCAGTCATAATCCTGCAGTGTGGATTTTATTACACATACAAATTTATTACACCAAGCTTGAAGTACTGCTTGTGGCCTCTGTGTAAATCTAACCCTTATCTACTGGGGTGGAATCCATATCAGTAGTTGGAGAACAACGTCAAACAAGGCATCTTAAGTGTGAGTAATCTTTTTTTTTCTCAAATAAAGCATTACATCACTCACAGGTCTCAAATAAAGCATTACATCATGCAGAGGTCTCAGTAACCAAGTATTACATTAATTCTTGACAGGGTCAGCCCAGAAGCAACCCCCTATTATTCTTTCTACAGCAGGCTGATGCTTGACAGCAGAATAGCTGTCATGAATGATGCCTTTTTTCTCATATATATGTCACAGCCTGAGGACAGTGGCACACAACTGTAAAGTGTACTGGCAGGATCCGCCCCACTCCACAACAGGTAGGGTGGATAAATCACAGTGTTGGCAGAATGACGATATGACACTTAAGCAGGGGAGGAGGGGACACCATAAAGCCCCACAATAACATGAGCATCCTGATGCAGAGATCATATTCAAGATAACACTAACCAATGTCACACCTAGAAAAAGGGGTCGAAGATAAAGAAAATTTTCACAATCAACTCCAGTCACTACTAAGAAATGTGCCATGAAGTAGTTCAGGCACTGGTCACTGCCACTGGGAGTGAGGCAGGGATGGACAACTACAAGGTAAATTTGAGGAACTTCAGCAATATAGTGGAATAGTTGAGGTCAAGGGTAATGTCATAATAGTAATCAAGCACAGTATGGTTGTACACAGAGCATCCATGTCTGCCACTCTGGACACACAAAATAAAAATGTATCAAACAAACATTGCAAACACAGTTAAATATGGACAGACATACCTGGAGGTGAGATGCCAAACTCCATGTGAATCCCAGGAAATTGGATAAACAATTCCAGAAGATGGAGACATAGAAAGACAGCAAAGCCTCATCAACAGTCCATAGCTCATGTTACAACTTCACAGTTGAGGTGTAGGTCACATAGTAATGTGAGCTGAGGGTATATTAAGTTCACCTGCATCTACCAGATCCAAACATTGAAGCAACTCTGCCTCAAGACCACTGGCCAGCTCTTGGTCATAATCAATGGGACCATCAACAACACTGTCTTTAGGGTACATCATGCCTGACACCTGATCCATATAAAGTATAACACACCCATGAAAATTCAGTAGACAAGCTACACTTATACATTGCCACTAGTACATAATAAAGGTGGGGTAGGGAGTTACTGATGTGTAACTTTTCACCCATAATTTAAAGTATGCACATAATAAGAAAAAAATATATATATTGGTTATAACAAAGGAGAGGTGTAATTACTAACATAAGTCAATACCTCTTGCCAGGAAAACTAGTACTGTTTCTACTTGTGCTGAAGCACCATACAGATGATGACAATGCATGTTTCTGAACTAAGCAACACATGCTGGTAATCAGACTGAAATGCAATGATTGGAGATATAATACAAGTTCTAATCACACAACACACCAACCACAGCAATATGACTACATGTCACACTGTAAGCACTTAATCAGCAGAAAAAAACATGAACAGGACAGCAACTCACCAAAAAGGCAAAAAACAAACAATTCTTTTATAAATTATAACAGTACTTTGATAACGTTGGTATGCATAACCGCATTAACAAATATCAGGGTGTTTACAGATGATTTGCAATAATGCACCAGGCATGCCAAACCAGTATGTAATGTTAAGAATTCTGCAGCACTATTCCTAATGCCTTTCTCATTGCCTGTTCAGGAGACATTTCAGATAAATGCTGTACCGTACAACTAAATCACTTCCAAAACTAAAATACAAAACAGAATATTGTAATAATTTTCACTAATTGTGATTTTTATTAACTCACTATCATCAGGTGAATGTTATGTCCCACAGTTCTGAATCAGATGCTGACATTTTGCCTGCAGAGCCATAAACCATGTACAAGCCTGCTGCAGGTGTTTCCCTGCTACTGCCACAGGCTGGCCACTGTTACTATCAACACAGGTGTTTGGAAGGATAACAGGAGCTGCACTGCCATCGCAGGGCAGAAACTCACCAGTCTGATGCATGGTCATGTAATGGTGACTTCTGTTAGATATTAAATATGCTGAAAGAAAAAGTTTGCTTAAATACAGAAACAGAGTTTAGTAATATGTGATCAGCAACCATACTAAATGACTGTGGCTTAAAAAAATAAGGAACTTGCTTATGAGTGTATTACACACACATCAAGAAAACTGACTTCTTACAGACATGACAAGAATGTAATCTGCTTTCACTGGACAACAGGACATGCTTTTCTAAGAAAGTTTAAAAATATGTTTTTCTAAGAAAGTTAATCCACAAGGCGTTTTCTTGAAGACAGTTTACTTATCAGCATTTACAGAATCCACAAGGCATTTTCTTGAAGACAGTTTACTTATCATCATTTGGACAAGAACAGATGTGTTAGCATTTGCGTCATCAAGGCAGTATCTTTCCAAAATCTAGAGGGTGTGAGTTTAACTAAAATATGTATAAAAAGTCTCTGTTAAATCTAGTTGTTAGTGGTATGGTAGGGACATATTTGGTGTCCTGAGGTAAATGCTATATCTCTCACATCATCTGTACTATATGAGAAGTAAAGTGGAACAGTACTTTAAACTGCAACGTTTTTCCAGTTTGGTTTATTATAAAAGTTATTGGTTACTGCTCTTAAAGAAAGGTGCTGCAAAGTAAATTTTCTTATCAGTGTATATTCTGCAAGTTTCTGTATGCGACAGACTGTGAATGCAAATATAACCAGACTTTGAATTTTAGCAGAATCCAGCCAGCAAGACCGAGTGTCTTAAGAACACTTCAAATCCCACAGCAAGAGCAAGCAGTAAGAAGCAGTAAGCAGAGCCAAATATTTTTTCAACTTCAACATGTGATAAACATCCTACTGCAACATATGGCAAACATCCTACATGCAGTAACAGGGTTATATTGAAGGACACCCACAGACTTGTCCAGGCAATGGAATCTGGATTTTAGCAGGGCAAACACTCATTCAATGATGATCCGTGTCTGACAGGTTGATGTTGTATTGCTCTTCAGCAGCCACCATAGTGTTATGGACTGGTATCATGCCAAGGTTCCAGTGGGTAGCCAACATCAGCCACAAAAAAAAAAAAAAAAAACAGGGAAGGGAAGTGGAGAAAGAACAACAATAAAGGGGGTGAGGTTTAATACTTAACAATACATATTCTAATCTATTACCTAAAGAAACAAATATGAATAGAAAAACTTTGCACTTACCAACAAGGATTCCACATTTTCCTATCATGCAGGGAGAGGTGGTACAGTGAGCTTGTGTGCTAGATGTGAGAGTCATGGACGCTGCCAGAATGCTGAGTTGAAACATTACTGATGCACCCCCATGCAACACACACAACCTCAGAGTTGATGGAATAGTAGCCTTCCTGCTCTGGTACCACTCCCCAGGCGTCCAGATTGGACCCTAACAGTAACACAGATACAGCCATCCACACCCAGCACCTCAAAGTGTGCCATCCCATGAAAGGTATGCATGGCACTGCAATGGTCCTGAAATTTCATTGAGAAATACAGATATACTGATTCAAATATGTCAAAACTGTCTTGCAGCTGCTGAAGTTTCCCACACAGTCCTCGTCTGAGGGCCAAACAAGCACACTAAAGCCAATATTAAATCCCTGTCTACTCTGAAACTCTCAATAATTTCTTGATCAACAAAATTAAAATGGGTTAATCTTTGCTATATCTTCACCTTCTTATAGGTTCATAGGTAGGTACTAGGCTATCTGCCCGAGGGCATTTATAAACCTTGCCAGAGTGTGTCAACTTTCGCCACCCCACTGATTAATTAACTGAGCCTCTGTCAAGAAGGGCCAATGAAGTGATCCCAGGAGTGTATTTTCTGTTACCTTGGCTGATGAGTGCTGGTGGGTGCCTGCAGCTTTGGCTCAGCCTAGCGAAGCAGCTCTAACAGGACACAGTAATGCCAGCAGCTGCACAAACATCTTTGCTGATTGCAAAGTAGATAGAAAAGGTGTGGCTTTGCTTTATATAAGGCTTCTGCACATGGTGCAGAAGAGCATAAAACGCGACCATGAATTGCAAGTAGGCAGGAAGAAAGCCTCAATTAAATAGGATAGTCACAATTTACATTTCATTGCTGCTTTATATATATAAGCTCTTGCTAACCATGTTCTAACTGCTGTGCCTAAGTGTAAATGATCTCTAAGAATTGTGCCCAAGGTGCACTAAGGCACAGCCAGCTCAAGTTCCTACTAGGCATAAGTCAAATGACAATGAAAACCATCTGTAAGTAAGAAAAGGCTAAGGAAATTGTCATTTGGGGAAAATGATAAGATACAAATGGTAAAGATGTTTTTGGTCCCAATGGTTCTTAGGTCAGGCTTATATGCAACAAGAAAGAGATCAGACATGGAAAGTTAGGCATTACCTTGGAACAATAGAAGGGAAAGTGTACAATGGAAAAAAACTGACAAAGGAACAGAGTGGTTTAGAACTTCCAGCTTTGGAGGTATACCATAAAGCCCCACAACTCAGTTTAATATAGTGGATTCAGAACACAGAACATGTCCAAATAGAAACACATGATAGACTTATTGCCCAATAAAGTAGTGACAGGAATACACATGGGCATTTGGGCAGATCTATGAAAGAATACAGAGAACATTATGTACAACTATATATATATATATATATATATATATATATATATATATATATATATATATATATATATATATTACTGTATTTTTCAGATCTATTAATGTGGTGAAACAGACTTAAAAATGTATACCATTACATGCACATGCCCAGAGTTGTTTTGTTACTGGTTGTCTATCACTAGTAAACTAAACCTGCCAGAAATCTGTTAGTCAGTATTGCTTAAGAAGTTACTGTTGAGAAAGAGACCCAGGTGACTTGGGATTCAAACCAGCTGCCACCACATGCTGAACATGTGATCTGAACACAGTTAAAATAAGAGTGACTGTGTGTGTCTATATATTACACACACACACACATATATATATATATATATATATATATATATATATATATATATATACACACACACACACACATATATATATATATATATATATATATATATTTATATACATATATAATATATATAGATATATATATATATATATATACACACACACACACACACACACACATATATATTTATATATATATATATATATATATATATATACACACACACACACACACACACACACACACACACACACACACACACACATATGTATATTTAATGTGCGTGTGTGTTTGTACCAACTACCTCTTTACAGTTTTGCATACCCAGAGCCTGTTGTCTGATCCTTTTCATTTCCTACAGGATGAACATACAGGTTGACAGATGATATCAGACAGGAAGCCCCATGGACTATGATGTTTGCAGATGACATTGTGATCTGTAGTGAGAGTAGGAATCAGGTTGAGGAGACTCTGGAGATATGCTCTAGAGAGCAGAGGAATGAAGGTCAGCAGGGCTAAGACAGAATATATGTGTGTAAATGAGAGGGAGGATAGAGGAATGGTGAGGATGCAGGGAGTAGAGTTGGCAAAGGTGGATGAGTTTAAGTACTTGGGATCAACAGTTCAGAGTAATGGTGAGTGTGAATGAGAGGTGAAGAAGAGAGTACAGGCAGGGTGGAATGGGTGGAGAAGAGTGTCAGGAGTGATTTGTGACAGATGGGTACCAGTAAGACTGAAAGGGAAGGTCTACAAGAGGGTAGTGAGACCAGCTATATTATATGGGTTGGAGACAGTGGCATTGACAAAAAGGCAGGAGTCAGAGCTGGATGTGGCAGAGTTAAAGATGTTAAGATTTGCACTTGGTGTGACTAGGATGGATAGGATTAGGAATCAGTATACTAGAGGGTCAGCTCATGTTGGACAGTTTGGAGACAAAGCAAGAGACGAGATTGCATTGGTTTGGACATGTGCTGAGGAGGGATGATGGGTATACTGGAAAAAAGATGCTAAGGATGAAGCTGCCATGTAAGAGGAAAAGAGGAAGGCCTAAGATAAGGTTTATTGACGTGGTGAGAGAGGACATGCAGGCGGTTGGTGTGACAGAGCAAGATGCAGAGGATAGGAAGAAATGGAAAGAGATGATCCGCTGTGGTGACCCCTAACGGGAAAAGCCAAAAGATGATGATGATGACAGGATGAACACCTTCAGTTCCAGAAAACTTCCAGTTCCTTCATCATCTTCTTTGTTGACAGTTAATCAGTAGCTTGTCTTGTGGTAGCATGCTGTTTTTTTCAGATGTCTTCAGATTATATATATAAAATATACATACATATTATAAAATTGCAAACATCAAAACATCTATCCTAAAGGAATGAAACTCACACAAAGCTCACTGCTTTTGCAGGGGTCAAGACTTCCTGCACCACCCCCCCACACCCCTCGTTAATTATATACACCAACTCAGAGATTGCACAACAGTGGGAAAAGAGAAAACTCCTATTCCTTTACTGTTCCTTCTTATCCCACAAATTCATGTCATCAAATCATTCAATCACTTCTGCTGGCATTAAAGATGTTAAATATTAGGAATGTTCAACTATATAGAAGGATTACGGACAGGTGTATGTTTGTAACCGAGAACCCCACTTCACAATTTATAATCCAAATAATGCATGATAATAATTCCTATATTTTTTTTTTTTACAATTTTGTCATTTCTGTTTTATAAACTCTTTAAACTGTTGGTGCTGTTTGGTGGTATCCCACAATCTTAATGGGAAAAGAAGTTATGATATTATGCAAAATTCACTCTTAATTGGCTGTACAATTTTATCACTGAATGTACTTCCTTTCTAAATAAAATGTTTACTTTCCACTCATAATATATTTACTATATGGTACATGTAGAGAAATAAAAAAAATATATAAACAATATCAGTTTACAGTCAGTTATATCTTCCCAGTAAAGTTCTGAGTTTACCAGTATTTAAATTTCAACTTATTTTTTCTCTTCATTCCCAGATACATTGGTTTCATTTGTTTTTCTTTTGGTATGGGATGTGATTGGTTCATCATCAGTAATGGGTGGAATGATATTGTTGGCATGTAGTTAACATTTGTCACTAGGGAGTGCTTTTCTAACAGGGGAACCATGAATCCAAGTAGGCAATCCTTCACCTTGAACAACTGTAGCTGTTGTAAAGAGAACCAGGAAGGATCATATCCATCTTTCACTGGAGGGCTTGATGCCTGGAGAATGATTTGACAAATATGAAGTCCACAGGACAACATTGTGGTAGGAGGCAGGGTCTGGCTGTTGCTAGGCTTCAATAACCTGTGAATGAATATGCTACACAACAAAAACAAGAGATTTGCAATAAAGACCATGTAACTCCTATTTTTTTTTTACAATAGCTGGCATTCTAATGGGTCTTAACATAAAATTTTCATGGGAAAATACCTTCTAGGACTGCTGACAACACTGCAAATACTAAATAAAATTAGAGGAAATGTCTCTAGCCATTTAAGGCCAATCTCCTCAATTATGCAATTCTAGTTTTTTAAAGTCTGAATTATCCTTTTAACAATTGATGAAGTTTGGCCTCTGGTGAGAAATTATATTGCATGACTATTTTCAAAGTTTTACACATTTGTACCACCTGGCTTGCAAAATGGGGACATCTGTCTGATTGAATACAAGGATCAGCAAATATGGTTACACACCTACAATTACTAAAACACACTTAAATTTTTGATAGTGTGGTATTTCAGTAAAGTCCCATTGTACACAACAGAATGGTCTCCACAGCTTTTTCAAAGATTATGCAAGCAAAGAAACACTTTTTGATGCATATTGAACACAATGTGCACAACAATTTATAAAGTGCTGAATGACTTTGGAAATGTAAGAAGCATATCAATTAGCCAAAATCTGTCTTAATGCAATCTTCCTCAGCTGCTCCAGTGAGAGGGCAAATGATAAGCTTGTACCAAGTGAACAAGGAAAATAAGGTGGGGCTACTAACCTCCCATCCTGATGTCAACATAATGAGGCTGGGGAGCGGCTACAGTAGTCGCAGACCCAATTTACTTTTTTGGGGTCATCTGCTTTTTTTGAAAAAATTACACTAAATGAAACAGGTATATTTACATCTTGTAGTTGCAGCAAAAATTAAATCTGAATAGGATGATATAATGCAACTTGTCTGATCACAATGTCTGTAAAAGTATTGACTTTTGAAATGCAAGACTCATCGGTCTTACAAGTGACTCACTTAACTACAGCTATTTCCCTAGGCAACAGAAATGCATTCAAAAGTTCATTAACAAAGATAGAATTTTTAATAAAGTTCCTGCTGATCTCATGTACCCTCTTTCTCTCTAAAATGTCCCAAAATCATGAACTACCGAGTAAGTATAGTTTGAGCCTGTGAAAACTGTTACTGGTCAGTCATTTGCGAATCTGCATGCTTCAGTAATGGCTACAAGTTCAAATGCTTAGGCTGTGACATTTCAGTTTAGTTGTCCAATCAGTAGCACTTAGTTTGCAGGACACAAAGAAATGATGCTACTAACAAGCAATGATCTCTTCAAACACAGGATTCCTCAACAAATAAAAGCATTGCAGAGCTTGGTAAAGGAACACCTTTTAGGTTGAATCTAGGAGAAATGACATGGTTAACTAAGAATGCACAATCATGGGGTTCACATTTGTCCACTGTGGGAAATAAAGAGGGTTTGGAGGTAGATATCTAATAATCTGTAAAGAAAGAGTGTTAAGCAAAGATCATTCATATTTAGACAGACAGTGTTGAGACAGACAAATATTAAACTTTAGTTCTTAATAACAGTTCTTCTACAGAATGTGGAACTGTCACATAAGCCACATACTCAAGAATTAGAGCAGCAACCATTTCTACTATAAGTGCTGTTGCAGCCACTGCTCTGAGGCCAAGGGCATGGGCTGGGGCTACTGGATCAAGACTGATATAAAAAAAGCAATTGGTCTTAAACCATCACTTCTACATTGTGCTAATAATCATAACACTACTTTGTTCCTTTCACACGAGAAAAGAAAGAATTTCTTAGAATAATCAGGTAAACCAACAGCAGGAGGGTTTGAAAGCAAAGTTTTTTAAGACAGACATAAGCCTGTACATGGTGTTCTTGCCAATGCAAAGGCTCAGGGATGTCTTTCTTTATTTCTGCATAGCTTGAAATCCACTGTATACAATAAGATGTTAATCCCAAGAAAGCCCCAAACTGTTTTAACATTGTAGGGCATGGAGCAGCTTGAATAGCAGTAACATGTGAGGGTAAAACCTTCTGAAATAAGATACTCTAAGTATTAAACTTGTCGTTTCCACAACTGAAATTTTTACTTATTAACCTTGAATCCCAATTCTGATAACATAGTTAAATGGTAAACAGTATCTTGTCCACAGTTAGAATGGGAATCAAAAGCCAAAAGCAAATCATCTACATACTGTATTATGTTAGTTCCATGGGGAAATTGAACTTATATCTACTTGTTTCTTTATTTCTCTAGAGGTAATCTAGTCCATGTGTATTGTTGCCCTCTGTAATTACAAACAAAAAAATACTATCTGGGTGAATGAGGAAAGAGAGAAAAAGAAAACAGATGAAGTATCAGTCACTGAAAAGGTGGTAGCTTTTGCAGCTAAAGAGTTTAGTATAGCAATTGAGTTGTGCACTACAGCAAAAGTTAGTACTATGACTGTATTAACTACTCCTAAATCTTGTACAAACCTATAAGTGTTTTTGCCTGTTTCTTAATTGGAAAATAGGCTCATTACACAGATTTCTAGAAGGAAACTTCAGCTTGGCCAGCTAAGAACTTGGTTATATTCAACTGGACGTATAAGAGAATTTAAGTACCTTTATCTGCACTTTTTTTTAAAAAATACAGTATTTAATTTGATTTAAACTGTGTTTGAAGGAGTGTTGAAGGAATTTTTAACTGAAGTTATTCTGCTCTTCAGTAACTTGAACTGAAGCTAGTGTTGGCTGAATTTTGTTATTTGCTAGTAATTACAGGTGTGGGGGTAGCCACGCTCTTTGATTTCCTGTCCTTGCATATTTAAACTGGTGCATGTGAAATAATTCCTGCTTTAAAACTTCAGCTTGGCCAGCTAAGAACTTGGTTATATTCAACTGGACGTATAAGAGAATTTAAGTACCTTTATCTGCACTTTTTTAAAAAAAAATACAGTATTTAATTTGATTTAAACTGTGTATGAAGGAGTGTTGAAGGAATTTTAACTGAAGTTATTCTGCTCTTCAGTAACTTGAACTGAAGCTAGTGTTGGCTGAATTTTGTTATTTGCTAGTAATTACAGGTGTGGGGGTAGCCACGTTCTTTGATTTCCTGTCCTTGCATATTTAAACTGGTGCATGTGAAATAATTCCTGCTTTAAAACTTCAGCTTGGCCAGCTAAGAACTTGGTTATATTCAACTGGACGTATAAGAGAATTTAAATACCTTTATCTGCACTTTTTTAAAAAAAAATTACAGTATTTAATTTGATTTAAACTGTGTATGAAGGAGTGTTGAAGGAATTTTAACTGAAGTTATTCTGCTCTTCAGTAACTTGAACTGAAGCTAGTGTTGGCTGAATTTTGTTATTTGCTAGTAATTACAGGTGGGGTAGCCACGCTCTTTGATTTCCTGTCCTTGCATATTTAAACTGGTGCATGTGAAATAATTCCTGCTTTAAAACTTCAGCTTGGCCAGCTAAGAACTTGGTTATATTCAACTGGACGTATAAGAGAATTTAAGTACCTTCATCTGCACTTTTTTTTTTAAAAAAATACAGTATTTAATTTGATTTAAACTGTGTATGAAGGAGTGTTGAAGGAATTTTTAACTGAAGTTATTCTGCTCTTCAGTAACTTGAACTGAAGCTAGTGTTGGCTGAATTTTGTTATTTGCTAGTAATTACAGGTGTGGGGGTAGCCACGTTCTTTGATTTCCTGTCCTTGCATATTTAAACTGGTGCATGTGAAATAATTCCTGCTTTAAAACTTCAGCTTGGCCAGCTAAGAACTTGGTTATATTCAACTGGACTATAAGAGAATTTAAGTACCTTTATCTGCACTTTTTTAAAAAAATACAGTATTTAATTTGATTTAAACTGTGTATGAAGGAGTGTTGAAGGAATTTTTAACTGAAGTTATTCTGCTCTTCAGTAACTTGAACTGAAGCTAGTGTTGGCTGAATTTTGTTATTTGCTAGTAATTACAGGTGTGGGGGTAGCCACGTTCTTTGATTTCCTGTCCTTGCATATTTAAACTGGTGCATGTGAAATAATTCCTGCTTTAAAACTTCAGCTTGGCCAGCTAAGAACTTGGTTATATTCAACTGGATGATAAGTGAATTTAAGTACCTTTATCTGCACTTTTTTTTTAAAAAGTACAGTATTTAATTTGATTTAAACTGTGTATGAAGGAGTGTTGAAGGAATTTTAACTGAAGTTATTCTGCTCTTCAGTAACTTGAACTGAAGCTAGTGTTGGCTGAATTTTGTTATTTGCTAGTAATTACAGGTGTGGGGGTAGCCACGTTCTTTGATTTCCTGTCCTTGCATATTTAAACTGGTGCATGTGAAATAATTCCTGCTTTAAAACTTCAGCTTGGCCAGCTAAGAACTTGGTTATATTCAACTGGACGTATAAGAGAATTTAAGTACCTTTATCTGCACTTTTTAAAAAAAAATACAGTATTTAATTTGATTTAAACTGTGTATGAAGGAGTGTTGAAGGAATTTTAACTGAAGTTATTCTGCTCTTCAGTAACTTGAACTGAAGCTAGTGTTGGCTGAATTTTGTTATTTGCTAGTAATTACAGGTGTGGGGGTAGCCACGTTCTTTGATTTCCTGTCCTTGCATATTTAAACTGGTGCATGTGAAATAATTCCTGCTTTAAAACTTCAGCTTGGCCAGCTAAGAACTTGGTTATATTCAACTGGACGATAAGAGAATTTAAGTACCTTTATCTGCACTTTTTAAAAAATACAGTATTTAATTTGATTTAAACTGTGTATGAAGGAGTGTTGAAGGAATTTTAACTGAAGTTATTCTGCTCTTCAGTAACTTGAACTGAAGCTAGTGTTGGCTGAATTTTGTTATTTGCTAGTAATTACAGGTGTGGGGTAGCCACGTTCTTTGATTTCCTGTCCTTGCATATTTAAACTGGTGCATGTGAAATAATTCCTGCTTTAAAACTTCAGCTTGGCCAGCTAAGAACTTGGTTATATTCAACTGGAAGTATAAGAGAATTTAAGTACCTTTATCTGCACTTTTTAAAAAATACAGTATTTAATTTGATTTAAACTGTGTATGAAGGAGTGTTGAAGGAATTTTTAACTGAAGTTATTCTGCTCTTCAGTAACTTGAACTGAAGCTAGTGTTGGCTGAATTTTGTTATTTGCTAGTAATTACAGGTGTGGGGTAGCCACATGCTTTGATTTCCTGTCCTTGCATATTTAAACTGGTGCATGTGAAATAATTCCTGCTTTAAAACTTCAGCTTGGCCAGCTAAGAACTTGGTTATATTCAACTGGACGTATAAGAGAATTTAAGTACCTTTATCTGCACTTTTTTTAAAAAAAATACAGTATTTAATTTGATTTAAACTGTGTATGAAGGAGTGTTGAAGGAATTTTTAACTGAAGTTATTCTGCTCTTCTGTAACTTGAACTGAAGCTAGTGTTGGCTGAATTTTGTTATTTGCTAGTAATTACAGGTGTGGGGGTAGCCACGTTCTTTGATTTCCTGTCCTTGCATATTTAAACTGGTGCATGTGAAATAATTCCTGCTTTAAAACTTCAGCTTGGCCAGCTAAGAACTTGGTTATATTCAACTGGACGTATAAGAGAATTTAAGTACCTTTATCTGCACTTTTTTTTAAAAAAATACAGTATTTAATTTGATTTAAACTGTGTATGAAGGAGTGTTGAAGGAATTTTTAACTGAAGTTATTCTGCTCTTCAGTAACTTGAACTGAAGCTAGTGTTGGCTGAATTTTGTTATTTGCTAGTAATTACAGGTGTGGGGTAGCCACGTTCTTTGATTTCCTGTCCTTGCATATTTAAACTGGTGCATGTGAAATAATTCCTGCTTTAAAACTTCAGCTTGGCCAGCTAAGAACTTGGTTATATTCAACTGGACGATAAGAGAATTTAAGTACCTTTATCTGCACTTTTTTTTAAAAAAAAATACAGTATTTAATTTGATTTAAACTGTGTATGAAGGAGTGTTGAAGGAATTTTTAACTGAAGTTATTCTGCTCTTCAGTAACTTGAACTGAAGCTAGTGTTGGCTGAATTTTGTTATTTGCTAGTAATTACAGGTGTGGGGTAGCCACGTTCTTTGATTTCCTGTCCTTGCATATTTAAACTGGTGCATGTGAAATAATTCCTGCTTTAAAACTTCAGCTTGGCCAGCTAAGAACTTGGTTATATTCAACTGGACGTAAGAGAATTTAAGTACCTTTATCTGCACTTTTTTTAAAAAAAATACAGTATTTAATTTGATTTAAACTGTGTATGAAGGAGTGTTGAAGGAATTTTTAACTGAAGTTATTCTGCTCTTCAGTTATTCCCACCCACCCGCCCTGTTTTTGTTTTGGTGTTAATCTTAGTGGCATTGAAACTGCCCGCCTCAGCCTGCCTCTGGGCCCATCTCATTTGCTCACTCAACTGAGTGCAGTGAGATCATATTCTGATTTCAGGCACTCCTACTGTGTACAAAGAGAGCATCTGGGAAATAGAAAAAAAAATAAGCTTATTTCCTGCCTTTCTTGTTAAGTGGTACAGACTATTTGTGGGCTTCTGAGCCCCCAAGCCCTTCTGTGTTTGAGGGAATCCTTCTAGCTTGTTTTTTTTTTTCTTATAACTAGCCAGTTTTCTAGTTTCAGCACTCAAATCTGTTTCTTTGATCTCAGCAATTGTTCAGAAAAAAAATTTCATCTGCTTTTACTGTACTTGTGTTTTTACCTACTTCTTTTTACTTTTGCATCATCTTAAAATACTCAATTGTATTTATTACTGCTTGGTGTAACTCATTCTAAGCCTTTTGGTTTAAACACTTGGGCTTCGGACCAGTTAGTTGTTTTGCACTGAGAGGGTTTGTGGTCTGCACTGTTGTGGCAGAACAGGTAGCTTACATCCTTCTAGGTTGAGAACTGCTGATTGAGGGCTCAGTGTCTGTTATTCTAAAAGTGTATTAATTCTGGTTTAAGCACTTGGGCTTTCAAGCCAGTTATTTTACATTAAGAGGGTTCGTGGTCTGCACTCTTGTGGGAGGAGAGGCTGGACTCTGCCCTTCTGAGCTGGGAATTTCTGGTTAAAGGCTTATAGTGCATGCATATCTGAACTGTTTCTTACTGAAGTTGGTGCCTTGTTTGCTGTGGCATAGACTGGATTCGGGCCTGCTGGATCTAGCTTTGTTTGTGTAACTTGAGCACTAATCCAGACATTCTCTAAAGTATTCAATGGTATTTATTACTGCTTGGTTGTAACTTGATTAAAGTGTAGCTATCATTCAAGTCTTTTGGATTAAGCACTTGGGCTTCAGACCAGTTGTTTTACATTAGGAAGGTTTGTGGCAAGCACTGTGGTGGCAGGACAGGTAGCTTTCATCCTTCTAAGTTGGGAACTGCTGATTGAGAGCCCAGTGTCCAAGTGTATTAGTTCTGGTTTAGGCACTTGGGCTTCAGGCCAGTTATTTTACATTAAGAAGGTTCGTGGTCTGCACTCTTGTGGGAGAAGAGGCTGGACTCTGCCCTTCTGAGCTGGGAATTTCTGGTTAAGGGTTTATAGTGCCTGAATATTTGAACTGTATCTTACTGAAATTGGTTCACCTTGTTTGCTCTAGCATAGACTAGATCCAGGCCTGCTGAATCTAGCTTTGTTTATATGCTTGTTGTTTGTTTGCTTGTTATTTCCCTGGAAGCTAATTCCACCTAATACGCAACTTCTCAGCTTCTGTGGATCACTAGTGATATCTGCATTGCTTACTGTACTTATTTCCTTGTTTCACTTGAAAGAAAGTTACAGTTTGTCATTTTTGCATTTAGTTACTTGTAACACATTGCACTCAAGTTACCTGGCACTTGCTCACTAAAGCAATTATATAAGTCAGCACTAAAAATTAAAAGCACTACACCCTCACTCCCCACTGGCCCTTGTTTTCAATTAAGGATTTCCCAATATTATTCTAGCATGTCCAAAGGTCAGTTGTCAATCTCCTCTCCGGTCCAGCTGGTGAATCTGGGAATCTTGAGGCAATGTTATAACTGCCTCATGTACACAGACAACCCTCTCCTCCTCCCACATAACACAAATACTTAGATGCAGCTATTTAGCCAAACTGGAGGCTGAGCTCTCTCAACTCAGGACTGGCAAGACCAGACAGGAGGAGAAGGCAACTACACACACCACAAAACCAGCCTCACATAATGCTACCACTCCACTGAATCAAACACATAAACACACAAAGACATACTGAGGCTCTGAGTAAAAATTTACCTAAACAGCAGAGGCCTCCAAAGCAGACACCCAAACAACTGCTACCTCAAGACACCCCACAAGCAACACATAAACCACAAAAGCAGTGTGCAAAGCAGTCACAGCCCTTAAGGCCAAATACAACACCAAACATACTTGTCATAGGTGACTCCATAGTCAGACACACTGACGTCCCACTCACCAGGCTGAACAAGGAGAGGGTCACAGTAAGCTGCCTATCGGGCGCTAGAATCCGCCACATAACACAAGCACTCGGGTCACTCCACGGCAAGTACAAATATGACACAGCCATTGTCCATGCTGGTGTGAACGACCTGAGTTCCCTGGACTACATGAAAAGAGACATAGAGGAGCTCTCTGATTATGTAGCCCAGGCAGGTATGACCCTAACCCTGAGCAGTATCCTTCCTTCACCAAGAATGATGCCACAATATAGAGACAAGATGATCAGCTTTAACAATTGGCTTAATGTCTGGTGTCATTCAATGGGGATCCAGTGTCTGTCTGCCTGGGATGACATGCTTGACAAGCCACGCGGCTTGCACCTGTCACCCTGGGATTCCGGATATTGGCTAAGGCTCTTGCCACCCCCATAGTGCCTTTTTACGCAAGGCTCAAATTCTAAACCTACCACCCTAAAAAACAAAAATGGGAAGAAACTGAGGGTAATGCTGCTCAATGCCAGAAGTCTAAATCTCAAAATGCCTCACGCAGAGGCCCTTCTCAGTATGGAGAACATTGATGTCTGTGCTGTAACTGAAACCTGGTTCAAGGCTCCTGAGAGCACCCGGCACTATTAGGTTTTACCTCATATCATGCCCGCCCCAAAACCCGGACCACACCACGGTGTATCCATATTCATAAAGGATACCCACACCTCCAGGTTGGTGGCAATGCACAAAGCGAAACCATCCAGGTGCAACTAACCATAGGCAAAACTGCTCTACAAATTGTAGCATGCTACAGGCCACCCTCTCAAACTCAGGAACCCCACACAGCCTTCTTGAAGACACTGGAGGGTATAAATGTATCTCCAAACACCATCATATTGGGTGACTTCAACTACCCGAATATAGACTGGGAACATTACTCAAGCCCTAACTTTCTAGCCCAACGGTTCCTGGAGTTCATAAATTCAAATGCCATGGAACAGCTAGTCACTGTTAGAGGAGAAAATATACTAGATCTCATTGTCACAAACATGGGGACAAAATGGTATATCCCTCATTGGTAAGATCTGATCATAAACTAATCTCACTGGAAATCCACATCCCGCCACCCCAAACAAAAGACCATAGTGAAGAACTTCTCTAAAGCAAACTTCACACTACTCAAGACTGGTGTGGTATCCTTCAAGGCCCCTGAGCCAGAGGAAACCACAACCCAAGCTGCAGAAGCCCTTACAAATGCCTTCTATGAACACCTCCAGGACTGCATGGATCAGGCAATCCCAAATAAAACCAAGACTCTTTCCACAAAGGGCAAACGTCCAGTCTGGTGGACCCCAGCCATTAACAAACTTTACAATAAGAGGAGAAAGCTATTACATGATAGAACAAAATCCATAAAAGGAAGTCACCCCTGATCATTATTAGTAAAAAATACGAGCACTCATAAAATCAACTAAGGCCAATTTTGAGAGAAAAATTGCCATGGATTCAAAGGACAATCATAAGGCCTTTTTCAGCTATGTTAGGAACCTGGGTGGAAACTCCCAGATATGCTCAGAATTAGTCCAAAATGATACAAAAATCACTGAACCCACAGACATTGCCAACATACTGGCAGACAGGTTCAGTGCAAACTTTACCCCTCTCCCCTAAAGGAGAGATAACTATCCCAGCCGAGTGTAGCCTCCCGGACATCTCAAATGCGCAGGTGAAAGCTGCTCTCTAAAGCTAAAACACAGCATCAATGGGACCAGATGGTGTCCCCGGCTGTGTGCTACGAGCTAAATGAGGAATTAACCCCGCATAAGGCAGCTGTTTAATCTCAGCCTTACCACAGGATACGTGCCCAAGGAGTGGCGTATGGCAACTGTGGTCCCACTCCACAAAGGTGGCGCCTCTACGGACCCTGGTAATTACCGCCCCATAAGCTTAACAAGTCTAGTCTGCAAAGCTATGGAGAGGATCATAATGGAGCTCATAAACAAAGATATAGGGGACTTGCAGACATTGGACCCGACCCAGTTTGGCTTTGTCAAGGGAAGATCATGCCTTTTGAAGTTGGTCGACTTCTTCGAAACAGTCACCAAGGCCATTGATGAGGGAAAGGCAGTCCATACAGCCTACCTTGACCTTGCAAAGGCTTTGACACAATACCCCACTCGGGTATTGTAGAAAAACTTACCAGCTTAAATGTAAACCCATATGTCACAAGATGGGTTGCAAACTGGCTTAAGGACAGAACCCACAGGGTTAGAGTTGCTGGCGCTGTGTCAGACTCCAAGCCGGTCACAAGTGCTGTCCCACAGGGCTCGGTCCTTGGCCCCTATTGTTTGGCATCTACTTCTCAGAAGTACAGGCCAGCATGGGAGGACTTTGGCTGACAAAGTTTGCAGACGACTGCAAACTGGGCCATAGTGGAAAGTGCATCGGACACGGATATCCTTCAGAAGGGACTCACGAAACAGATAGCTGGTGCCAGAGCCATGGCCTGAAGTTAAACGCCAAAAATGTATAGTCATAAAAACAAGGTAACGCGAAGCTACCATATAGGTGGCAATCCACTAAGCACAGAAGAGGTTATGAGGGACCTGGGGAGCGAGGTTGACAGTGGCCTTTCTTTTGACACTCACATTGCTAAAGTGGTTAGAAAGACCTTCTACATTGCCCACCTGATCATGAAGGGATTCACATCCAGATCTAGTGAGGTCATTGTTCCCCTGTACTCTTCACTTATCAGACCAATGATCGAGTACAATGCCCCATTCGGGATGTATCTCACCCAACATCTGCAGCAATTGGAGAGACCCCAAAAGTTCCTCACCAAAAGGATAATGGGACTCCAAAATCTGTCATATGCTGCCAGATTGAAGAAACTCCAGCTCTACTCAGTCGCATACCGTCTGCTCAGAGGTGACATGTGCCTGACATACAAGGCCATGTCCAACCCGGAATTAATGGACATGCTCCACCTCAAAAAATCCAAATCCGCCAAAACCACTAGAGCAAGCGACTTAAACCTTAGCACGGATATAAATAGGACGTGCTGGAGGGATAGATTTATCACTCAGAGACTCCCTATGCTGTGGAATAAAATCCCGGTCCATGTGAGGCAGAGCACCTCGCTGACTCTGTTCAAGAGAAATCTAGACCTGTGGATGGGAGATCTTTACCCCGGAATCATCTCTGTGTCACTGCTGGACAGAGGCACAACAAACTAATGGGCACAGTATTTTTTCATATAAAAAATTTGGGCTAGGCTTATAAATGCCTTAGGGCAGATAGCCTAGTATAAACCTATGAACCTATGAACCTATGAAATAATACTCCTTACTGGAGTAACACAGAAATGATAGATTCAATTCCTCTTTCTGCCTCTGTAGATAAAAGGTACTGAACTACCATTGGTAGAGGCTCATAAGGCTTTGAAGTAATTTTAAACTGGTTCTGCATCCTTTGTGAGTCATAACTCACTATCATTTCACATAGCCCACAGATGCAGAGGAATTTCTCAACTCCCTCCAAATCAGTTATACTGTAGGTCTGTTCTGATTGAAGTACTGTGAAGACTGGCTTCATCTGAACAAATATCAACCGAGTACAGACCCAGTGGGGAAGGTTCATTCGAATATTTAAAAAGATTCACAGTGCAATACACAGTCCATCATAATTTACATAACAAATCTCCTATAAGATTTAAAATGTCAGAATTTCCTACAATAAAGGCAAGTTGCACTTGCAGTGAGCCTATTTGAACTCAGACAGACTATCTCTGGATAATCCAGTGGAATTCTAGAGACCCCCTCACTCCAAACAGATTTTGTTGAGAGTGGGAGGCTTTTCATGTTTATTGAAAGTTGTCATGGATTGAGTTTATCCTGTGTTGATAAGGAAAGGAAGAGTAGAACTGCATACTGTAATGTTAACAAATGAACCTTCCTGGGCTTCTGGTACAAAGGAAAGAGTTGTGTCTCCTGTTCTTGGATGTCCTATTGATCTTGTTACCACCCTGGGGGCTGCCAAGCAATACTAAAGGTAGGAGGTTGTCTTCCCACTTGTTGTGGGGTCTGGACATTGAGTTTACCGGTAGGCTGGAAAGGGACACTCATTACACCAATGTCTACTCTGGCCAAAATTAAATCAAAGGCTTATAATTGACCCACGATGCTGGATATGAGGCAAAGTAGGAGGGTAAAAGTTTTACTTAGATTGTTCTGGGTCTTGAAAGAAAAGAAATTCTAAGCTTGTTTCCTGCCTTTCCTGTAACTAGTCTACCCCAGATACAGACTTGCTGTATCCAGGACTGTTTGTAAGCTTCTGAGCCCCCCCAAACTTTCTCTGTTGGAGGGAACCCTTCTAGCTTATCATTGGGAGCAGTAAGCAATAGGTAGCCTATCGAACACAACAGGAGTGGTTTCTGGCCCAGAAATTGTAGTTTATTGGCCGTTTGGGCAGACTTTCCATCTCTTTCAACTTTCTGTTCTAAAAGCCCGCGTTTGTGCTTTTCCTGACTTTCCTGTAACTAGTCTAGTCAAGATACAGATTTGCTGTATCTAGGACTGTATGTAAGCTTCTGAGCCCCCCAAGCCTTTCTGTGTTGGAAGGAAGCCTTCTAGCTTATCAGTGGGAATGGTAAGCACTAGGTAGCCTATCTACCACAAGAGGAGTGGTTTCTGGCCCAGAAATTATAGTTTATTGGCCGTTTGGGCAGACTTTCCATCTCTCTCAACTTTCTGGTTTAAACGCCCACATTTGCAGCTGTTTCCCGTCTTTCCTGTAACTAGTCTAGTCCAGATACAGATTTGCTGTATCCAGGACTGTTTGTAAGCTTCTGAGGGGTGCCAAAGTCTGCTCTTCAATTTTTCTCTTAGATCTGCTAGTTCTTTCCTCTCCTGCACTTTTACAAGCTAATTAGTCTAGCACTTTACCAGACTTCTTGTAGCAATTATTGCAGCACACAAAAGTGCTACCAGCACTAAATGTTCTACAAGGAAACAGCTCCAATACTTATTATTAATGAAGAAAGGCAAGGATGTAGTAAAAAAACAGTTCTTTATTCACAAACCAATATTGTAAGCGCTTTCGGTCGCACTGCAAATGTGCAACCTTCATCAGACAAATTAAATTAGTTACAAGGGAACACTTTAAAAAGATTCCCCAAATGACATCATCATTGCATCGCCTCAACTTCAAATTTAAAGTAACACAACCCCCTTCCTGTCACAAAGATACAAAAACCTTAACTTTCATTAGTATAATTCATTAAATCATACTATAATTCATACCTATTCATGTATAGATTCATACTAATAACAGTTATAGATATAATATTTACAAAAATATTTATAAATATAATTATAAACCTTCGTACTCTATAAAAATCTATAAAAATACGTAATAATAAATATATATATATATATATATATATATATATATATATATACACACACACACACACACACACACACACACACACACACACACACATACACTAAACATAAACATATATATAAATATATTATTTAGTACGAATTAATATATGGATCAAACAGCTTAGTCAAAAAACTGCATGGTACTACCCCAAAATGCACGCATATTATTAATGTCGTTCTAAAGCCTTCAGTTTCAATATACATTTCAGGGAACTGATTTCATTAAGTCCGGAATACATATAGGCATTTGTCATCAATTGCC
The DNA here is from genome assembly GCF_019279795.1 of Protopterus annectens. Lineage (NCBI taxonomy): Eukaryota > Metazoa > Chordata > Ceratodontiformes > Protopteridae > Protopterus > Protopterus annectens. Next base: position 1,494,767,047 of record NC_056744.1, on the reverse strand, counting down.
ACCACAATTCCTTTTGTTCTAATCTTAGGGACCATGGACCACCCCTAGGGTCAACTTTCACTTGTTCAACCACCAAAAATAGAAAAAAATGTTCATTATATTCATTAATGTGTCTAGCTAGAGCGTTGGTACAATCTTTCTTCATTATACAATACTGATGTTCATACACTCTCTGCCTAAGGTGACGTTCGGTCTTCCCAATATAGAATTGTGGGCACAGTTGACACTCGGCCAAATATACCACACCTTTACTATTACAAGTGAAATCAGTTCCCTGAAATGTATATTGAAATTGAAAGCTTTAGAACAACATTAATAATACGCGTGCATTTTGGGGTAGTACCATGCAGTTTTTGACTCAACTATTTGATCCATATATTTAATTAGTACTAAATAATATATTTACATATATGTTTATATTTAGTGTATGTCTGTGTGTGTGTGTGTGTATATATATATATATATATATATATATATATATATATATATATATATAAAATGTATTTTTATATTTTTTATAGGGTACGAAGGTTTATAATTATATTTATAAATATTTTTGTAAATATTATATCTATAACTGTTATCGGTATGAATTTATACATGAATAGGTATGAATTATAGTATGATTTAATGAATTATACTAATGAAAGATGTTAAGGTTTTTGTATCTTTGTAACAGGAAGGGGGTTGTGTTACTTTAAATTTGAAGTTGAGGCGATGCAATGATGATGTCATTTGGTGAATCTTTTTAAAGTGTTCCCTTGTAACTAATTTAATTTGTCTGATGAAGGTTGCGCATTTGCAGCGTGACCGAAAGCGCTTATAATATTGGTTTGTGAATAAAGAACTGTTTTTTTACTACATCCTTGCCTTTCTTCATTTACTTATTATTAATGCCCAACCCTCCAGGTATGTCTAAAGGTCAGTTCCCTGTGCTTTTTCCTATTAACTTGGTGAACTTGGACATCCTGAGGCAATGTAGCAACTGCCTCACGTACACTGACAACCCTCTCCTCTTACCTCCCAACACTCAGACTTGCAAGAGATGCACTTATATATCCAAATTGGAAGCCATGCACTTACCAGCCAAGACTGGAATAGCTGGTCAAGAGAAGGTCAACACGTGCACCACACCACTTGGAACACATAGCCCTCCAGAACACCGAACAGCACTGCCTTTACATAAAAACACAAACCACACACCCACCTTTGCAGAGGATCTCAATAAAAATCTACCCAAACAGCAGAGACCTCCAAGGCAGAAATGCAGTCGACCACCACAACACTACACTAATCACGAGACACATAACTCTCCTAAACAGTGTGACACTCAACCAAAGCCCCTAAGGCAAAACAGCATGCCCAACACTCTAGTCATAGGAGACTTGATCGTGAGGCACACTGAAGTCCCATTCACTAGGTTGAATAAGGAGAAAGTAACAGTCACCTGCCTGTCAGGTGCAAGGATCCACTACATAATGGATGCACTCAGGTCCCTCAACAACAGGTACAACTATGGCTCTGTCATTGTACATGTGAGTGTGAATGACCTGAGATGTACCTCCCTGGACTACATGAAAAGAGACATGGAGGAGCTCTCGGATTATGTAGCCCAGGTGGGTATGATCCTAGCCCTGAGCAGCATCCTACCATCACCCAGAATGATACCACAGTGCAAGCAGAAAATTATTGATTTCAACAACTGGCTAAATTTCTGGTGTCATTCTAAGGGGATCCATTATCTGCCTGCCTGAGATGACATGACTGACAGACCTCGATGTTCTACAAGAGATGGCATGGGCTTCCGGATACTAGCCAAGGCTCTTGCCACCCCTATATTCCCTTTTTTAGGTGGTGTTTCAAAGACCAAATTACCACTGTAACAGCTACAAACAAATGCAATATGAGGGTCATGCTGCTCAATGATAGAAGTCAAAATCTCAAAATGCACTCGCTCGAAACACTCCTTAAAATGGAGAGCATCGACATTTGTGCTGTAACAGAAACCCGGTTCAAGGCAGCAGAAAGCACCCCTGCACTACCAGGCTATAACTCATTCCACACCTTTCGGCCCCCGAACTTGGACTGAAGCTCCAAAGGTGGTGGTGTTTCCATATTCATAAAGGATGTGCATACCTCCAGACTGGTAGCCCAACATAACGCATCAGAGATATTTCAGGTGTAGCTAAAATTGGGTAAGACAGCACTTCAGGTTGTAGCCTGCTATAGGTCCCCAACCATGTCCCAAGACTCACACTCCATGTTCCTAAGCACCCTGGAGAATATCACAGTCCAACCAAACACTCTCATACTGAGTGACTTCAACTACCCCTCCATTAACTGGGAAAACTATACACTTGCCCAAAGTTTCCTGGAATTCATTAATTCCATTGCCCTGGACCGGCTCGTTCTTACTCCCACTAGAGGTAGCAACATCCTTGTCCTGGTCATTACTAACACGGGTGACTGTTGCTCTACACCTATAGTCAACTCCTCCTAGTTAGAGCCGACCACAAACTAATCACCTTGGAAATCCACATCCCTCCCACCCCCACCCCTGCAAAGGTAACCAGCATAATAAACTTCTCCAAAGCTAACTTTGGGCTCTTAAAAACAGAGGTTGCTAACTTTACGGCACCCATGCAAATGAAGAATAGTTGCATGACAGCCAAATCATACATTAATGCACTGTACAAACACGTACACAAATGCATGGATCTCGCCATACTCAGTAAAACCAAGATGGTCTCCTCCAAAAACAGGAAGCCAGTCTAGTAGTCCCCTGCCATAAACAAACTCTACAACAGAAGGAGGAAACTGATGCGGAATAAGGTGAAGTCCCAAGACTGGAAAAACTCTCTTATCAACCTCAACAAAAAGTTGAAATCCCTCATCATATCCTCTAAAGCTAGCTATGAAAACAGAATTGCACCAGATAGTAAAGACAATCACAAGGCCTTCTATAGTAATGTAACAAATTTCCATGGCAATACCCAGAGATGTTCTGAGCTGCTGCACAATGGTACCTCCTATACCGAGCCAACAGATATTGCCAATATACTGGCCGACAGATTCAGTGCCAACTTTACCCCCCTCCAAAGGACCTATCACATTAACAGTAGATTGTCAGGCACCCAGTATTACTGCTGCACATGTTAAAACAGCACTGTCCAAGGCCAAGAATACAGCTTCTATGGGACCTGACAATATCCCTGGCTGTGTTCTACATGAACTACAGAGTGAACTGGCACCTCACCTGTGTGCCCTGTTCAATCACAGCCTCACCTCAAGCTTTGTCCCTGCTGAATGGCACACTGCTACAGTCATCCCTCTCCACAAAGGAGGAGTGACTACAGACCCTGGGAACTATTGCCCCATTAGCCTGATGAGTCTGATACACAAAGCTATGGAACGCATCATCGTGGACCTAAAAAACATGGATATAGGGAATCTCCAAACATTGGATCCCACACAGTTTGATTTTGTGAAGGGTAGATCATGCCTGTTCAACTTGGTTGTCTTCTTTGAGTCAGTCACCAGAGCTGTAGATGAAGGCAAGGTGGTTTATACAGCCTTCCCTGACCTGTCCAAGGCCTTTGATACCATTCCCCACTCAGGAATCATAGAAAAACTCAGTAAGCTAGGCATCAACCCCTATATCACTAGGTGGGTTGCAAACTGGCTCACAGATAGAGCCCACAGTGTGAAAGTAGCTGACTCCAAGTCAGACTGCCAACCAGTCATGAGTGGAGTCCCACATAGTTTGGTCCTTGGTCCTCTCCTGTTTGGTGTCTACTTCTCTAAAATCCAGCCTAACATGAAGGGACTCTGGCTGACAAAGTTCACAGATGATTGCAAGTTGGGAGCTATTATTAACTCCCCAAGTGATGTTGACATCCTACAGAAAGGCCTCACTGAGAGCAACCACTGGTGTCAGAACCATGGCCTTAAGCTCAATGCCAAAAAATGTGTCATCCTCCTCTTTGGGAAAAACCCAATTCACATGAATTACCACATCGATGGTAGTCCACTGAACACAGAAGGTGTTATAAGAGATCTGGGAATACAGGTTGACAGCAACCTCTCTTTTGACCACCACATTGCGAATGTGGTCAGAAAGTCCTTCTATATAGCACATCTCATTACTAAGGGTTTTTCATCCAGGATGAAAGAGGTCATTGTCTCCCTTTACTCTTCCCCCATTAGGCCAGTCATCGAGTACAATACCCCATTTGGCATGTACCTCACTAGACACCTGCAACAACTGGAGAGGTTGCAAAAGTACATCACAAAGAGGATCCTAAGCCTTAAACACTTGTCCTATATGGACAGACTCAAACAACTCCAACTATTCTCTGTCTCATATCACCTACTTAGAGGTGATCTCTGCTTGACTTACAAAGCCTTGTCTGATCCAGCTCTGTTAGAAATACTAATATGTCCGCACCACATGCTCCAGAGACCTCAACCTCATTACCACAATTAACGGAACATGCTGGAGGGACAGATTCATAACCCAGAGACTGCCCATGCATCTCGATGAGTGGATGGGAAATAGAAAATTCATGCTGGGGATCACTCCAGTAGCTCTACTCGACAGAGGCACTGGGAACTAAGGTCTGGCGACATGATGCCAGGGTAATCCTATGGGCTAGGCTTTTAAAGGCTCCAGGGCCATTAGCCTAGTACACACCTATGAACCTATGAATGTAAATCTACTTTTACTTCCCCTGCTCCTCATACCCTGCCCCCTCCCTGTGATTCTGTGCCAAAAAAATTGTTGAAGCTGAACATACACTAATTTCCTTTGTTGTTCTTTCTCCTCTCTAATTATGTTATCTGTTACTTATTTTGTGTAATTAACAGCTTCATGTGTTTATAAGCTAGTCCAATTTAAATAAGCATTTTTTATCTGACCCTGTAGAGGTATAAATATCCTTCTACAAATACTCCTGATGATGGTCCACTGGCTGCAGCCCCTTCAACATTAGGTTCTGGATGACCAGAAAAAGCCTCAAATGCATCTTTCTTGCACAGTAAGTATGCATCAAGAGATTCATTTTCTTTCTGAATTACACCATTAATTCGTGCTCAGTTAGGTGTATCATTATATTTTGGAGTGTTATTGCATATAGCTGATTCTTCCTATATTTTCTTTGAAAAATTTTGTCAGGTTTTGCAACACTAAATGTTCTTCTAATGTCTTATCATAGTTGTCTGAATGTAGCCCAATTAGTGGGAGGGAATCTGCAATACTTTAAAAATCTTCTGCAGTCCATTGGCAGACCACTCTAATAATGGGCTCAGCATCGCCATCCCAGGTCATTGCAAGCATAGGTACATCTCTCTGAGTACTAGATGTTGAGGTAGTGACAGGGTTATTTGTATCTGAGGATGAATCAGAAGCTGATACATCCTCAGGACCTTGCTTGGGAGGTGGGTTCCACCTACAGTGTCTTCATCTCTGTTAATAAGTACTGTAAATTGTGACTTTTACTTTTTAAACATTTTTAAGGCAGTTGTTTTGCTAGACAAGGTGCTTTAGTTACCAACTTGTTTTAATTTATCTGTGTGTGTTCTTCAAGAAACATGTTTTTGTTCTGGATAAAGCTGTTTACTTCTTGTTTGTTATTCTCATTAATGTTAGATCAGAATTTGAGACAGCATGCTGCTGTTGATGAAATCTTGTGTTATAATCAGTGTGACGACCATGCCCTGGCCCAGCAATCAAGGAGCCTCAATCCTCACCACTAATACCAGGGAGGTCATCTCTTAGAAGAGAGGAAAGGATAACTAATACACACAGTAAAGTACAATTTTCCTTAAGTACACACAGAGATCACAGTCAGTCTGGGGCTGGTTTCTCCCTTGCTCACCAGGTCCCCAATAATACTCACCACTGGCACAGCTATAGGGTCCAGGTCTCAGCCTAGTTGGGCAAACTAAAACCTCCAGTATCCTCTCAGTCCAACCAGTGCTTTGTGTCCCTGCCAAGTAGCTGACACAACACACACACACACACTTTGAGATAAGTATTTATACAACTTCACAGACACTCCTGGGAAAGGCTGACACAGATTCTCCAGCTGTGCCCCTTTACCCAGACTATATGGTAGTAATCCCTGCCACCACCCAGCTAATAATATCAGCTATTAAAATGTCCTTAAAAGGGTGTCCAATTATTACTGTGCAATACTATAATCCAATGGTAGTATGACTAACAGTCAAGGCTTACTTTAGAGTGGCCTATTACAATAACCTCTATAAGTATGCAATGTACTCTAGAGCTTATCTCTACACAAACCAGCCACGGGTAGAAGGTTTTAAAAATATTTAATAATAAATTATTAAAACACAAGACAAAACTACTATACCACAGAGATATCTAAGAATTCAGAGATCACACAGAAACTTAAAATAATACAGTAGGACAGGTCTGATTTTGAAGAAAAATACCTAATTAATCTTTACTAGCTTTAACTATGCCTACAAGAAATCACAGTGCTAGAAACTTACATGTGAGCTTAGGCAGGGAGCTGAGTTAGATATCCAAGATCAAAATGCTTAACGTCTCTTGTGAGAAATAGTATTTAAACATTACTAACAAACATGTATGCTGGGTCCCACCCAAATTACATCATGTTGACACTTTGGTTTTCCCAGGCAAACAAACTGCATTATTTAGCAATCTAACACCTGCTCAGAAACTTACAAGAATAGAAGACATTTTACATGCATATTCTAACGGAAACCAGAGCAGTAAAGCACCATCCACATGTAAATTCTGGTCATAAACTTTAGCCTTAAAACAATGGGCATGAAACCTTCATTCAGATGCACTGAAGCCGACTTGTAAAACATGAAAGGGTCACAACATGCTTCACTGGGCCAGTAGAGTGCAATGTTGTCACATATTTTGCAGTTCCACATTTCACAGTATTCTTTTACATTCAAGAAAACATGCCTGTATTTTACATTTATTTACAAATGCCAGAATTGCATATCAAATTCTATTTGACTAGGCTGGCAGCCTTCGCCCATCTCTCTCCAGTTGTCACAATCAGAATCTTGTGTTATAATCAGAATCATTAGCAGGAGGTAACTTGGTAAGATGTATTGGGGAGGAAACAGGTAAAGTCCGAACCAGAACAAACTACTCAACAAAATAAATCCGTACATCTGCTAAAATAGCAACGTTACCCACAGCACAAACTATTTGTTCACTGCTTCAAAAGCTCACTATATTAGCTTCAGTATAAAAGTTTATACAACATAATTTAAGTTCTTTCATTTTTATTAAAAAAACTTAATCAGAAACATTTAACAATGAGCCATTTCCCCCTTTTAAAAACATATGTCCATAAACGTCACCGCGACGTCTCCAAAAATAACCAATACAATCACAGTAATTCATTACCTAAAATCACTACTACAATCCCATAAAATTATACGTATTTAATACATTCAGTACTTAACAAAACTATTTTCTAATTACAGATTTCAATTTTAGCAAGGGGCTAATTGAAATTTGATCATTTATACCAGGCCACACACTGGCATTTAAAAACAGCTGCCAATACAGCTCTTGTTTTTCAAGTTTCAATGGCCACAGTCCTCCCCTCTCAGTCACCTGTAACTTTTCAACTATTACAAATTTAAGAACATGATCAGGGAACTCTTAACACATGCTCTACTCATCACTCATTAGACCCATTATAGAGTACAATGCCCTTTTTGGTATGTACCTCACAAGATATCTACGACAACTGGAAAGGCCACAGAAATACCTCACAAAGAGGATTACCGGCCTCAAACACATGCCCTACGCAGACCGTCTCAATAAACTCCAGCTTTACTCCGTCGCATATCGCCTCCTCAGAGGTGATCTCTGCCTAACATACAAAGCTATGTCAAACCCATTGCTGTTGGACATGCTCCACTTAAAGAAATCCCAAATCCCTCTGAGCTACATGCTCTAGGGACCTAAACCTTGTCACCACAATAAACAGAACATGCCGGAGGAATAGATTCCTGTCCCAGAGACTTCCCATACTCTGGAATAAACTACCTATCTATATCAAACAAAGCTTCTCATTAGCACTCTTCAAGAAAAATCTTGATGATTGGATGGGAAATACAAAATTCACCCTGGGGATCACCTCTGTGGCTCTGCTCGACAGTGGCACAGGAAAATAATTTTCTTGGGTGGCAAAAGCCAGGGTACCTTTTTGGCTGGGCTTGTATAGGCCCCAGGGCCGATAGGTTCATGAACCTATGAACCTATGCTGTGCCAGGGCATTAGACACACATTTCTTCTTAATATCATTTATATGTTCCAGTACCCTGTCCTTTAATTTTCATTGGGTCTTCCCCTCTATAAAATACTGGCAAGCATTACACAGGGCTAAATAAACTACCCCCATTGTCTCACAATCAAATCGCCCTCATATCAACACCCTGATTAAAATAAACCTACAGGCTAAACAATGGCTGCATTTTGTCATACTAAAATTAATATTTATATTATTAATAATTCTATTTGAATTACTATTGTTAATGTTATCAAAAATGTATTTGAAATTACTACCCCTCTTGCAAACAATTATCGGTCTATCACCGAGTTTCTGCCCTAATAATCCTTACTCCAGAATTACTAAGATAAGGACAAGCCCTTCCACACAAAAGCTTGTAAGCAAATGATCAGCTGAGAAAATGAAAGGAATACATAAAGAAACATTGTGCTGTTATTTATAGACAATATGTTCCCTAGCCACTCATATTTATTGTATAGTAAGCAGCAGAATCTGAGAACTACATTACCCTTGGACATTAATAGCTTGATCTCCAGGTTGTCCTCGACGGAAGGTTTCCTGGATGCCCTTTTGATGCAGATGTAGTTCTAGCAGAGATTTCTGCTGTGTCTTAGTGTCTAAAGTGATGTTTGATTAACCGGAGATGAGAAAAAAACATAAAAATGCACTGGCCATCAGCTCACTTCCCTAACACCAGCATCTCTTAACAAACAGAAGAGGATTGTGCACACCACTGTTTGTTGAGGATTCCCCACTATGGCATGTCTTTTTAATTCCAATAGGAGGGGCTAAGACCTCATAAGGTCTCCCTGAATCTGTACACCCAAATATACATCCTACAGACCAATAAATGCAACTTCAGTAACAGTCCTTTGGCAAAGAGTTCCACCTCAAAGCATTCGAGTTAGTAGACATTGCTCCTCCAGTCCCTTGCAATGTCCTCACCCAGAGTTTGCACTTTTACATACCAGTATATACTAGGAGGGGCAACTGCATCACATGGCTTCCCAAAGCCTTTATTGCCAGTAAAACAGCCTCAAAGGAATAATCTCATCTTCCATCAGAGACCTTTGTATACAGTATAGTCATACCTCACAGTATCTGACTATATTTCCAACAGACATTCTTCCCACTGAACTATGTGCTTCTTCATATGCCAATGCTTGCTGTAGAAATACTACTATATATAATAACGTCTCTTTCTACTGTTAGCCCACCACAGGCTTCTGAAATGACTGAAAACAGGACAGTCCATTCAAGGCAGTACATTTGCATATAGTAACAAAATGTAAGGTGGAGCTTGCTTCGCACATAAAACAAGTTGCATAAGTAAAAGAGGGAGGCAAAAAACATAACAATCACTTCAAGCAGTTAGCGTCCCTAAAATGGGCAGACAACAACCACAGACATGCACTAAAAGAATGTACGTTGTTGCAATCATTAAAAAAACAATCAATAGAGTGACATGCAGGAAAGACAGCAATTATTTATTTACAAATATGTAGCAGATTCTGACAACTTTCTGAATTTGTCTCAACCAAAGTTTAATAATGTTAAGCCATATCAGACTTTAGGAAATTCACAGGAGTGGGAATATCAAGATACCAAAATATGAAAAATAAACTTTAAACTTCTAATACAATAAAAAACAGTGCTGTTGTACCTTGTACATTTCAAGTGCTTTCTGCACTGTCAAGAAGTTGTGACCACGGTGTTCTGGAACACACAGTGAGCAAACCAAAACTTCATCCTCTTCACAGAACAACTCAGGCCTTTTTTTATGTTCCATGCAAAGATGGTCTTTCTGACATGGATTAGGTCCTTCTTTCTCACACTGTATTTGCACCCTTTTAATCACATTTGCTAGCAGTCTGTTCATTGCATATTTTCTGGCTGTGAATTCCTCTCTGCACTCAGGACAGGAAGGTTGTTTCTCAATCTCCCATACTCTGTCAATACAAGATTTGCAGAAATTGTGGCCACACTCCAGCGTTACTGGAACATTTAACAGTTCAAGACAAACTGAGCAAATAAATTCCTCCATAAAATCTCCGGCATGGTTGCTAGATGCCATTGTAGAAACAGACTGCTTCAAAGTTTCAGTTTCATTTACCACTAACAGAAAGGTTCCTGCTTGTAGGGCCACCTTCATTTAAAGACACAGCACACTTTTTTCAGGGATTTACAATTTTTATCAGAATACATGATATGAAATGATATGAAATGAAAGCTGGTGGGTAATCTACCAGTGTAGTACCTCGCATGATGCACAGTAGCAAACCCCGCCCCTAACATGCCCATGACTTACGAAGATACATTCATATTAATTAGCTTTCATGTAGCTGTCAGTAAGAACATTATCTGAAAGAGCGCATTACGTTATATAGTAATGAAAGACATGAAATTATCCACCTTCTCTGTTCTATGCTAAAATATTCCTAGGTGTAGCTGATTGCAAATTAGTAAGTGTTTCACATTTTGCCTATATTCCACATTATGGCCATAAAGGGCCAAAACCCGTCATAGGCTGACTGTAAGTAATTAAGAGGGTCCGGATTATTTCCCTTGCACTCACAATGTATATAAAATTAACACATTATAATTAGGATAATTTGCAATAGATGTTTAATTTTGTCAGATTGTATTGTACACATTTTCTCTTTTAAGAGGAGTAGTTTTAAAAATTGTTCGTGAATGAAGTGTTGAGCTCCCCCCGCTACTTTAAGCAGTCTTGATGATTCAAAGAACTAGGAAATGATTTAATTGACATAAAGCACTGATGGATGTTTCTTTACATCCTACTTCATAGATGTTCATCGTGGTTCACTGTTACAGTCATTACTGTAGGGTTCTTCCTGCTGGCAGCAGCCCTCGATCGGCCAGAGTCCCAAAGTCGGGTCCGACGTCGGCTGAAGTCGCTCCTTCCCTGACGTCAGTGCGCCAGGGGTATAAAGATCTCAGCCGACACCATTTTCCCCAGTCTTTCTTGCCATGTGGTGCCTGTAGCAAAGCAGTTTGCAAGTGCCAGTCGGCCGACTCCTGTTTACTTTTGGTGACTTCTGTATCGAAGACTTCTTATTTTAAGCTACGTACCCCGTTGAGGAAACCTTTTTCTTGCTCCAGTCCGATGTCAGAAAAAGTTAATAGTTGTATTTCTTGTGGGAAGCAAATATCTCATAAGTATTTTCACTCTTACTGTATACCTTGCCTAGGCCCTGACCACGACGTAGCTAATTGTAGGTTTTGTGCTAGATTTAATCAACGCACGATTAGGCGTAGGTACGATTTTGCCTTCCATTATTTTGGAAAAAGATTTAATTACAATATGTCATCAGATTCTTATCCGGCTACCGGAGTGTATCAGAGGTGCAAGGATAAAGACAGGCCTCCGAGGTCCAAAGCGAATGACATTATTCAACCAGAGCTAGTTGCCGGTTCATCAGTCATCAGTGAGGCACTTTTGCAGCCCCTGTCGTCCACCACTTTTGAACCGGTTGCCTGTACCGACTCAGGTGAGGAGCCAGTGGGGCCGGTGGGGCCTTCAGAATTTCCAAGGATTGGACCTCTGGATAATGCTTCCTCAGATGGGTCCGGAGCCGTTGTGCAGGCACTGGCTTCTGAGGGAGCTTTTAGGCCTACACAGCTTCATGTAAAGATGGCTCCAGTTTTGCAGTCAAAGACAAAGACAAAGACTAAGGCTCCGGCAAAGACAAAGCAACATACATAGGCACCTTCTGATCATGGCCCTAGACCTCAAAGACAGATACTTAAAATGGCTGAAGACCTGTTAACTATGATCAGGGGTTCCCATCCCCCTCCTGACAAGAGAACTAGGCTAGAGCCAGATTATGATTCTTCAGATCAAGTTTAATTTTCTTCTGCTTCTTCCTCTGAGCAGGATTATTTCTTCCCTCCTTATGAGGATTCTGATGCTGAAGAATCCCTTCCTTCAGCCTCTCCTCCTGAGGATTATTTATTTGGGGAAACTTTACATGACATGAGAGAGCATTTTCACTGGGAAGGGCAGGAATACTCTGAATCCAAGAAAAGGCTTAGGGATTTTCTCCTGCTCCCACAGCATAGGCCCCTGGCTATTCCCCCTGTATTGGACATTGTGGATGATGTTTTTACAGAGGCATCTCTCTCTCCTGATTCTTTTCCTCCTGCTCCTGTCAAACCGGATAAGTATTATAGGGTTCCAGATTCTCACAAATTTCTTTTTAAGAACCCTTCAGCTGATCCAGAAACTATCTCTCAGGGCCCTAAGGGTGTTAAAGCGGCCTCTGCTAAGAATCCTATTCCCTCTGACCGAGAGTCCAGAGCCTTGGAAAAATGGGGCAAAAAAGTTTATACTTCTGCTACACTGTCTATTAGAGCTTTGAATTGTCAATTTCATATGTTAAAATATCAGCAATACCTTTTGTCTGTGTTAAAACAAAAGATGTCTGCTGTTTCTGTTGGTACAGACAATAAGGAATTACAGGATTTATTGCATGTTACTGAGCAGGTGGGTAAACATACCCTGCACTGTGGTTTTGATTCTTTGGAGGCTTCTTGCAGGGCTGCAGTAACTGGCACAGTTATTAGAAGGCATGCTTGGTTAAAGGAGCAAAGTTTACCGGAGCAGGTTAAGGCAAAACTTTTAGATGCCCCTTTGCAGCACAATGTTTTGTTTGGGTCCAAAGCTGAGGAGGTATTGAAGAAAATGGAAGACAAAGCCAAATCTATGCAGACGGTTAAGGATTTTCTGCAGGTACAACCCCCTAGATTTAGCAGGAATTGGCCAGCTAAACCTTGGTCCTTTCTGAGCTTGGACAGACCTCAGAGAGGCAGATACAGGCATTCCAGAGGTAGAGATCAGGCACAGTCCCCTTTCAGAAATAAACAGTGGAGTGCCCCCTCTCCCAAGGGAAGAGAAGATAGGTCACAACCTTACAGGAAATAGTCATTATGACTCTCCCTTATTAGCTCTGGGGACTTCCCTCCTGGATGCGCCTTTGGGAGGAAAAATCTCTCTTTTTATCACAATTGGTGCCGCATAACCCAAGACAAATGGGTTCTGGACATAGTTTCAAGGGGTTACAAGTTTCATGTCCATACCTTACCAAAACCAAATGGATGGTCAGATCTGCCAAAGCATCAATGGGCAGAGGCACAACAGCAAGTTCAGTCCCTCATGGATATGAGGGCCATAGTGTTCATACCAAATTCAGAAATGGGGCAAGGGTTTTATTCAAGACTTTTCCTGGTTCCCAGGAAGGGGAACACATGGAGACCAATCCTGGACCTTTCCATATTAAACACCTTCCTATAAATACCAAAATTCAAGATGCTCACTCTGCAGCAGCTGCTGCCTATGCTGAGCAAGAACGCTTGGATGGTGACTTTGGACTTGAAGGAAGCTTACCTGCATATTCCCATAAGGCAAGAGTGCAGAAGGTACCTGAGATTCAAAGCGGGCTCGAAGCATTACCAGTTATCTGTGCTGCCCTTTGGCTTATCTACTGCGCCCAGGGTCTTTACAAAGTGCCTGGCACCAGTAATGGTGTTTTGCAGACAGAAGGGAATTCAAATATACCCCTTATCTGGACGATTGTCTCATTCAAGCTGACAACAAGGAGACTTTACTTCAGCATCTGGCATTTGTGCAGCATCTTCTCTGGTGCCTAGGGTTCACAGTGAACCTAAAGAAATCAAACCTGGTGCCCACGCAACAGATTACTTTCCTGGGTGCTCTTCTGAGTACTACAACCCAGATGGCTTACTTGACACCAGACAAAAAAGTGCAACTGGCTTCTTCTTTCAAAAACCTGGCTTCAATGAGTCAGCTAACTGCAAGAAAAATTCTGCAGGCTTTGGGTTACATGGCATCCTGCATTCTGTTAATACCATATGCAAGACTGCATATGAGGAAGATACAGTGGTACCTCAAGAGTGTATGGTCTCAGCATTGCCACAGTTTGGAAACAGTGATCACAATTTTGCCTTGTCTCCGGCAGGCATTTCTTTGGTGGGCCGAGGCCTGTCTCCAGAACAAGGGGAAGCCTTTCTGTCCCACTCCAGCCAATCAAGTCATAATGACGGATGCTTCGGACTATGCATGGGGAGCTCACATGCAAGGGAGATGTCTTCAGGGTGCCTGGACAGAGGACCAAATGCACCTGCACATAAATTTGAAGGAAATGCTAGCTGTGCAGAATGCCCTGACTGCCTTCAAGGATCTCATTCTACTGGGGCAATTTCTGATAAAGAAGGACAACACTACAGTGATGTGGTACATAAACAAGCAGGGAGGCTGTCACTCTTACCCCCTGTGCAGATTGGCCATGACTCTGTGGAACACAGCATTGGCCAGCAAGGTAGACTTACAAGCTCAATTTCTGCCAGGAAAGGACAACACTCTGGCAGACAGTCTAAGCAGAAACCTTTCAGATCCACACGAATGGATGTTGGATGTTCGGATATTCAGGATGATAACAGAGGTGTGGGGGTGCCCGGACATAGATCTTTTTGCATCCCCCCAAAACCATCAGCTTCAAACATTCTGCATGAGGACCTACCACAAACTAGCATGGAAAGTGGATGCCTTTTCATTCAGTTGGAAACACCTCTCAGTATATGCTTTTCCTCCTTTTCCCCTTCTACCACAGGTACTTCTGAAGATTAAACAGGACAGACCACAAATGACTTTACTGGCTCCCAACTGGCCTCAGCAATTCTGGTATTCCACCCTGATGAACCTGGCTCAGGGTCCACCCTGGATTCTGCCACAAATTCCACATCTACTGTCTCAACAAGATGGCCAGATCCTGCACAGCCATGTCAAAACTCTGAATCTAGCAGCCTGGTGGATCCAGGGTCTTTAAACAGCTCTACCCTTACCAAACAGGTACTGGATGTAATCCTTGAAGCTAGAAGGCCCAGCACCAGGAAATCTTATGCAGGTAAATGGAAAAGATTTTGCTCCTGGAATCAGGCCCAGGGTTTTGATTATGCAATTCCAAACATTCCTCTGATTTTACAATACCTAACAGAGATGTTGCATAAGGGCCTATCTTTTTCATCTATCAAAATTCATGCTTCTGCTATTTCTGCACATTACAATACGGATCCCCCACTCTTTTCTCATCCGTTACTTAAACAATATCTCAGAGGGGCAAAGAATATAAGGCCCCCTTTAAGAGCACCAGTTCCCACTTGGGATCTCAACTTTGTTTTGGAAAAGTTAACTTTGTCTCCTTTTGAACCTGCAGCTTCCACAGATTTAAAGTTTTTATCATGGAAAACTGCTTTTCTTTTAGCTATAACCTCTGCCAGAAGGGTTTCAGAATTACAAGCACTCATGGCTGTGGAACCCTTTATTATTTTTCATCAGGATAGGGTGTCCCTGAGGACTAATCCCACCTTTATGCCTAAGGTGGTTGCGAAAGTTGCCTTGAATCAGACTATTCATTTACCTACCTTTTATCCTAATCCTCAAAGTGAAGAGGAAAGAATTTTGCATTCTTTAGATATACACAGGCAGCTTCACTTTTACCTGGACAGGACCAGGATTTTCAGGAAATCTGACCAATTGTTTGTTGCTTATGCTCCTACTTCACAGGGGAGAGCAATCACTAAGCGAAGTGTTTCTAAGTGGATTGTCCACTGCATCAAGTTCTGTTACTCTCATCATGGCAAACCAGTTCCTGTTAATGTTAGAACACATTCTACCAGAGCTACTGCTACTTCGGCAGCTTTTCTCAGTGGAGTTCCTACCAAGGAAATCTTAGAAGCTGCAACTTGGAGTTCTGTGTATACTTTTTCTAAGCACTACAACCTCCCTCTCTATTCTAAATCTAGGGCAGACTTTGCCTCTGCAGTCCTGCAGGGTTTTGTAGCTGCCCCTTCTGTTCCTTCTCCATCCACCCTTTCTTAGCTTTGGGATTCAACCCTACAGTAATGACTGTAACAGTGAACCACGATGAACATAGTACAGTTGTGTACTCTTACCATAAATGTAGATGTTCGAGTATGTTCACTGTTACAGTCTGGGTTGCCCTCCCTCCTATCCCCTCTTTTGTTGTACTTTGAGTGCTGTCTGTGTCTCCTTGGCACTTCTTTTTCTCTGAGGTATTTTTGCTGGTGTTATTTGGGAATGTTCTGGTTTATGTTTGCTTATTCTTTTGATTAAGCTTTTGGCCTTTATTCTCGGGCACCTGACATCTGGGGCAAGAAAAACTGGGGAAAATGGCATCGGCTGAGGTCTTTATACCCCTGGCGACTTCAGCTGATGTTGGACCTGACTTTGGGACTCTGGCCGATCGAGGGCTGCTGCCAGCAGGAAGAACCCTACAGTAATGACTGTAACAGTGAACATACTCGAACATCTACATTTATGGTAAGAGTACACAATTGTACTTTTTGCGGTATGTGTTGAGTTTTCAATAAACTGGGAAGGCGATGTAAACAATCGCACTGAAGTATGTGAAACAAGTTGGATAGCGAATCTGAGAGCTGATCGGCCTCCTGGCCTGAGCACTGTGGTGCCACTGAAGCCAATCCTAAAGAATAGGAGGCTATCTATTAGTACAGTTTAGGAAGCTAGTGAATAGAAGACCTGCTACTGGCCAATAGTCAATTGGATAATTAGTAGGTGGTGTCATCTACCTTAGAGTTCATTGGACAGTTTTTGTTTCTTATTCTGAGAGGAGAGCAGTAAGAGATTATGATGTGAAGAAGGCCTACAGCCAAAAGCACTCATCAGATGTATTAGTCTCCATGTTCTAGGTTTGCTAGTGTTTTTAAAGATGTCTTTAAAAACTTTTTGTTTTAGTTTTACCAAGGCCGTGGAGGTGCAACAAAGATTGTTTTATATTACAGTTTTGTAGATGTCTCCACAGTGCAAATACAAAAACAGCAATCAAGGAGATAAAAATAAGAAAACGATGCCTAATAGCTCGGATTATGCTCTGGTTATACTTGGTCATTTCTAAGGGTGGCCGCGGTGGTGCAGCAGTTAGCATTACCGCCTCACAGCAAGAGGTTCTCTGGTTCAATCCTTGGCTGGGGTGCCTTCTGTGTGGGGTCTGCATGTCCTCCCTGTGGTCGCGTAGGTTTCCTCCGGGTGCTCCGGTTTCCCCCCACATCCCAAAGACATGCTGTAGGTGGATTGGACACTCTAAATTGGCCCTAGGTGTGAGTGTGTGCATGTGTGTGCCTTCTGTGGATAGTTGGGCTCTGGGCTGGCCACTCAACACTGTAAAACTCCACTGCCAGTCATGAGTGGACAGGTGATCCGCTGTGGCAACCCCTAACTGGGAAAAAGCCGAAAGAAGATACTTGGTCATTTCTACCTCCTAACTTGCTGCAGCATCTAAGATAAGGACCTCTGGGTTATCAGTTTGTATGTCACTCACATGTTCAAAGTAAAAATAACCAAAAACTGTTTTTCTGGCATTTAGTAATTGAAAGCTGTAAATTATGTCCAGTTATAAAAAGGATGCACAGCAGGAAGTAGTGTTATACAAAAGGAGCGTAAACCTGAATCAGAAGGAGACCGTAAAAAGGCGTCCTAGTAAATGGGGGTTAATTACTCATCAGTAACTGTACATGCCTTTTTAAAACAAGAAACATCATTATTAAATTATCATGAATGCCATAGGCAATAATCCATATTTTGGGCCTTTGTCCCACTTTTATTTATGACTTTGTCCAGATCTCTTGCTCAAACAGGTTTGATTTTGTCACCTTGCTTTCACAGAAAAGGATGAAGTTACTATCTCTTGCATGCTTCTTAAACATAATTGCCAACAACTGTTCAGTAGCACTTTCATGGGCTGATTCTGTTCTTGCAGAAATAGTTCAGAGGTTTCACTGTACATTTAGCTCAGGTCAGCACTAGTAGCTGTTCAACTGATGGAGACATTATCTATCTATCTATCTATCTATCTATCTATCTATCTATCTATCTATCTATCTATCTATCTGTCGATCTGTCTATCTTTTCTATAATCTAGCTATGTCTGTCTCTCTAGCTACCCATTTTTGACTGAACCATTCCCTGATAACCAATTTTCAGGGGAGACCTGAGTTAGTATCTATCCTAATAAGTGAAATTTGCTTCAGGCATTGGAGACCTTCCCCTACTCTTCTCCATACAAGGACACACTTTGATATGGTGCTTCCTGTCTTCTGGTCTGGGTGTGTAGGCAGCTTGGAGATGCAGGAAGTGGGTGAAGCATTGCTGGAGTATGAAAAGAAGTGCGGTAATGGTGTTTCTGATGTCAGTCAGACAACAGATGTGATAGTCGAGTCAGAGATTGATGAGATGTTTGGAGTTAAGGCAGTTGAGCCTTTGCAAAAGCAATTTTGAGGGATGGATGCTTCTAATGCAGACTCAGAAGATTTGTTTCATAAAAAACTTTTTTTGAGTCTGAGATTCAAACACAAGAGTGTGTTGTTGCAACCCTGTAGTTGGGATGATGTATTGCTGAATTGTTGATGAAAGTGAGCCAGAAAATGGAAAGGACATAAATGCAGAGAAATGATGGACAGAATACAGAAGGAAGAAGTGCAGCCAAATGAATTCATGATGGTGGAAGAAATATGCAGAAACAGTTAAAGAAGGGATGTGTGGTAAGTAAGAAGAAAAAGAGGTTAGTTTAAAGAAAAAGAAGGAACACACAGAAATAAACAAAATGTATGGTTTTAAGTAATTAAAATGTTTGGGATCAAACTGAATGAGGTAAAGAGACTTTTTGTGACATTTTGAAACCAGGCAGATAATGGAAACATTTATAGAGGAGTACAAAAAAAGGAAAAGTTTTTCACCGTGGAACTTGAAAGAATACTCTGTTCTATATAGTATATCCAGTCTTTAAACGTATTTAAAACTATTTAAAAGTAGCTGTTCATACTAAGAGTTAATATACTGTGGTGTGCTTGCATGCAAATATAAATAACACGAAGTAACCAACAGAAGGCAGTACAGAATTCTTCAATGACGAGCCACAGTTGATGGGACCGCATGGTTTCTCCTTGTGACAACTACAGCTACTTTTTCATTTTATTCAGTTAGTATGTCCAGTTGCAGAGCAAACATTTGCCTACATCTTATGCACAGTAGACAGTAGCAGAACAGTGCATCTCTGCAAGTTCCACAGGTCCTGTACATTTGCACAGCTGAATCTGCCAGCGGTGTTTGGCCACCTTTTGGGAGAATCAACTAGGGACTTTTCACGCTTTCTCGACAGAAGCCTTGATCACCTTCCACACAGAAACTGGTAATTCTCATTTTGTTTCTAGTTCTACAGCATGGCTGTCATAAACAACAGAACTGTAAAGTGTACCACTACCTTTCAGGTACACAGTAGTAATAATCCAGTACATGTATTGCCAGGATTTAAAGATTGGTATAAACACAACTGTAGCACATGCAGTACTTTGTTAATGTTAATGCTTTATGTAAATGCATTATGTTTGACTGGTATCTTAAACTGCAACATCATTTGTATGACAGTAAATGTTTATGTCCTGTCGCCACATGTAAAATGTTAATTTCAGAGTCACAATATCAGTCAAGTCAGTTATTTACAAGATGATCTGTACATCTTGCTAGACAAAAGTGGCATAAAACCACTGCACATTTCAAAACAGATAAGAACAGAGACAAAGTTCATGGTGAACTGACAAAAAGATTTAATAAACTTCTAAGATCCAGTCAGAGTGAGTTCAAAAAGTTCAGACAACATATGCAAACACTTTTTCAAAAATGCATAAGAGCTTTAAAGTCAGCAAAACAGAATACTGACAAATATAATCTGGTTAGTAAAGTGTTAAAGAAACAACAGTTAACTGCGCTGATAAAAAATAATTTACGACATACTATGCTACCTTTAGAAAATGGTTAAGCGTACACAGCACAAACTTTCATTCAGTTAAAGCAAGGCACTTAAATAATGATTTTAAAACCATTTCAAATAAAACAGTTCTAAGGCATAAAAATCAAATGAAAGTAGTTAAACGCAGAAAAGACATGACGTCACAAGACTGACATGCATGCATTTTTTTCTCATCTAAAGTGCAGCAAAAGGCAGACCACAGCATATGTAAATCATGTAAATATATCTGTTTTAAACATGTGTTAGTTAAGTCAATATCTTTTTTGTTTCTTACAATATTTTGTAATTGTTTTTGCTGGAGTTTTTTATACTATCATACAGTTTTCAAAAGCAGTATTATGCATAGTTATGCAAATTACAAATGTTTACTATAATTCTAAGAGTTTTACAACTGCATTCTAATATCAAGTTGCAAGTGTATTAATGAATGACTGAAGGTACGAGTAAGTGCTGAAGGAGTTATGGGTTAAGCGTCTGGAATGCGCACAAAAAAAGAAAGAAAAAAGTATGTGAGCTCAAATATTTCCAGGCTGGAATGGGTAGTTACAAGAAATGTTGCATAAAATAAAATGTTACTGGTACTGAAGTTTATAAGGTCAAGGAAAAAAGGCTGGTTGTCAGGCCAAATGGCTTACGTTTTTCTAAAACATTATTGTTAAGTATTCATTTACAGCATTAAGCAAAAAGCACAAAAGTCTAATCCTGTTTAGTAATTGTAATAAGATGTCACAATTGTGCATATATGTCATTAATAATCTGCATGTAAATAATACAAGTACATTCAGTACATGGGTTATAGTATGCAATTAAATTATGCAGGTCCCTTTACAAAAAGGGAGGGTACAAATTACTAGTAACAGTAAACATCTTTTCAAAATTTGTAAAAGCATTTCCTATTACAACTTAGACAGTATAGGCAACAGCAAAATAGATAAGCAAATGTGTAAAAGCAAAGTGTCACAGTCTACATAACAGCCACAAGGGCAAGCATACATTCAATTCTCACAGCATAAAACAAATAATACTGCAGAAAAATGATGTATACTACAGGGGGAAGGACATACTTTCAGTTTTACACTAGCTGTGTAAACAGTACTGCAAAAGGTATGTAATTAGCAGGGGTGTCCAATGAGATAAAAGACAAGCTCCAAAGCCACTTTCCAACCAGTTTAATGTAGCAGACCAGTAAAGATAAAAACGATGCAAGCAATAAAACCAGATTAACGCTCTTTCCACTAAAATGCGTTTTCGTCCTTTCTCTAATCAGGACTTCATCAGATAACAATGAAAACATTTAATGACAGCCTTAAATACTCTTCTACATTCAAATTAAACCAATAAAATTCAATGCATCTCACAATATCAAATCAGATTTACGCCTTTGCTAAAACATATGTAAATGAATAAAATATAAAAGCATATTAGCTAATAATATAATTCCACATTTAACACACTTTACCTACTTAGTTTTTGTATATTAATGAAATCTCATTCCAAATCTACCTATATATAATAAAAACTTGGTTTATCACATAAAAAATGTTAAAAACAAACATTGAGTCCTAATAAATTAAGAAAGAAATATATATGTATGTATGTGTGTGGTTGGTGCTGCCCCCCAGTGGTTTGACTATGTATTGTAAGTAATTCAAACCTCTGCAGCTCTTAATTTTAATATTGGGGTTAAGGAGATATACTCATTTAGTCCTGGTAATCTTGTGGCATCCAACTTAATTTGCCACCATAATTCTCTATAGCACAGTCATTCTTCCCATAAAGCCCCTCTCAATTCTTTTTTAACTTGTTCTATCACAAAAAACTGAAATTTTCCCCCTTCACATTGTTTAAGATGTTTATATAATGCGTTAGTCTCTTTTGATTTCAAGATATCATACGTATGTTTGTATATCCTCTTCCTCAGAACTCTTTCAGTTTTACCTATGTAAAATGAACTGCATTTTATACATTGGGCAAGATAAATCACCCCTCTAGTTTCACAATTATAATAATCTTTGCTCATAATAGTTCTGTTTCTACTAGGAATATTAACATTGTCCTTGTTCATCATAAATTCACATTGATTGCAATGGCCACATTTAAAACTTCCTTTCTTTCTATATCCATCTATTGTTGCCCTACCCTTATTAACTGTATTTGCACTACAGTGGGATTCCAAGATTCTTTTGATGTTCCATGAGTTTTTGTATACTACTTTTGGAGTTGATTTTTTAATATTTTCTATATCAGTCAATGTTGAAAATCTAGCCCATTCTTTTTGAAATATTTTTGCCATACTTGTATTTGGTATATTGTATTCCATTATCAGTGATTTCTCATAAGTGTCTCTGGTTTCCACATATGCATGTGTTGTTTGTGCTCCATTGTTCGCAATTACCTTACCCTTAATAGGTTCAAACTTGGAAGTCCTACCATTTTCAACTTCCCTTCTAATCATTTTTATAAAATCTTTAGGGTACCCTTTTTCTCCAAACATTTTCTCTAATAAGTTGCACTCGTGAATGAAGTCATTATCAAGACTAGTCATTCGACTTCCCCTCACAAATTGTCCTTTGACAATGTTCTTTTTACAATGTGGGGGGTGTGCACTAGTAAAATGGAGAAAGGAATTGCAAAAGGTGTCCTTCCTATAAATTTTAGTTTCAAAATCGTTCTCTGTTTTATAAACCTCTATATCCAAATACTGTAATCTTTCTCTTGAAATGACGTGAGTAAATTTCAAAAAATTTGTGGTATTGTTTAAATATTGCATAAATGCATTAAATTTGTCCATACCACCCGTCTAAAAAATCACTATGTCGTCCAAAAAACGACGGTATAATGACCAATATTCTTTGTATTCAGATGTAAGTACAAAATCCTCCTCCCATTTTGCTAAAACAATGTTGGCATATGTGGGAGCACAGGCCGCTCCCATCGCAATGCCCTGAGATTGTTGGTAGTATTCCCCATTAAACATAAGAAAATTATATTTTAGTACTACATCTACTAAACTCATTATCATACTTTTGTCTGATTGGGTTAATTTCTTATCTCTATACACCATATCCTCAAACATAAGTAATCCTTCTGTATGGGGAATACATGAAAACAGATCGACTATGTCTATGGTAATAAAGATCAAATCATCGTTCATCAAATCAGGAGTTATACACCTCAATAAGTCCCAAGAATCTCTCAATATTTGTTTATTTTCTGCACATATATGCTTTATTTTATTATCCACAAATTTCGCTAATGGTAGGGTCTTAGAACCATCAGCTGAGACTATTGGTCTCAGTGGTGGGTCCTCTATGTTTTTGTGGATTTTAGGTATTCTTATGATATCTTGAAATCAAAAGAGACTAACACATTATATAAACATCTTAAACAATGTGAAGGGGGAAAATTTCAGTTTTTTGTGATAGAACAAGTTAAAAAAGAATTGAGAGGGGGTTTATGGGAAGAATGGCTGTGCTATAGAGAATTATGGTGGCAAATTAAGTTGGATGCCACAAGATTACCAGGACTAAATGAGTATATCTCCTTAACCCCAATATTAAAATTAAGAGCTGCAGAGGTTTTAATTACTTACAATACATAGTCAAACCACTGGGGGGCAGCACCAACCACACACATACATACATATATATTTCTTTCTTAATTTATTAGGACTCAATGTTTGTTTTTAATATTTTTATGTGATAAACCAAGTTTTTATTATATATAGGTAGATTTGGAATGAGATTTCATTAATATACAAAACTAAGTAGGTAAAGTGTGTTAAATGTGGAATTATATTATTAGCTAATATGCTTTTATATTTTATTCATTTACATATGTTTTAGCAAAGGCGTAAATCTGATTTGATATTGTGGGATGCACTGAATTTTATTGGTTTAATTTGAATGTAGAAGAGTATTTAAGGCTGTCATTAAATGTTTTCATTGTTATCTGATGAAGTCCTGATTGGAGAAAGGACGAAAACACATTTTAGTGGAAAGAGCGTTAATCTGGTTTTATTGCTTGCATCGTTTTTATCTTTACTGGTCTGCTACATTAAACTGGTTGGAAAGTGGCTTTGGAGCTTGTCTTTTATCTCGTTGGACACCCTTGTTATTGTTTGGCGGTACAGAGTTGTTCTTTTTGAACTTTTCTTAGTTTTTTGGTTTCTCCGTGTCCGTGAGATGGAAGGCGGGACTCCGAAAGAGGATATGGGGGAATCTCGTAGGCTGATAGGTCAGCTTACCCAATTGATTGACTTACTGACCCTATTATGCCACTCTTTGCGCAACAACATTTGCGATGAACGTAGGGAGCGTGGTTTAGAACTGGAAGGAACTGAAGGGTGCACAGGAACTAAACCTAAGAGGAAGCGCAACAACAGTGCACTTTCACAACGAGAATTTCCAATGAACGAACCGAATGGTGAATCGTTTAATCCGGCTATTACACCGGAAATTTTGGGCTCTAAAGAACTTGACAATGGGTTTCCTAACAGAGACATTTTGCTTACTACTGCAGGCAGGAAGGACGCTGGTAAGCCTGCCACTTCAAAAATATGTAAAGGTACTGTTAACTGCTCTTTTCAAAAATCATGGAGAAACAAGGAAACTAAAGACTGGCTTAATATGCCTTTTCACATTAAATTTGATAATATTAACAAGTTTAATTCTGACGACGGCGGTACATATTCTGCCAAGGTAGATAAGTTATCCAAATTAATGTTGAAATTTAAAACACTAACAATAGAAAATGAATATTTGACAAAATGTATAAACAGAAAGGTGGTCCCAAAGGGACTAAGGGTATGGAAGTACCCAAATAATGTTGAGATTGGGTCAAATTTTCATCAAGAATTGTTGCAAGTTTTCAGCCAGTGTGGTTTGGAGATTTTAAAATTAATAATTAAAGAAAACAATAGAATACAGGAAGTTTAAAGGTAGAAATAGAAGCACTAGATGTTTGTATTAAGGAAGATTTGATTTTTGAGATAAGGGAAGAAAAAAAAAAATACTACCAACTTAAGGAAGACATTGATTTAAAATGTCAAGATATTGTGGATAGGAAGATTAATAAACTGAAGAGGGATGTAGGAGAATACCGAAACAACAGTCATTATCCCAAACTACCCCCCAGTAAATATGATTATCACTACAATGTTTTGAAGGATAGAGATACAGGTCTTAACTTTTTTGAAGAAGGAGAATGGATGGATGCAGACTATAACTATGAATTTCCACCACTAGAGAATGAAAAAAGTAATGGAAATAGAAATACAAACAGGTTCCGAAATTTTCAAAGGAGGGGGGTGGGGGAGAAGGGGGAGAGGGAGGTATTGGAATTAATACACCCAACCCCTGCATCGGATGACATACCAAATTATATACATACTAGTGGTACGAAACATAGTTTAGGTAATTTTTCTATTTACAATTTTAGTAATATTGAATTACGTGAGCAACATTTTTCCTTATTAAGTAAAGGGTTTAACTGTATTCCCTTTGTAAAAGGTGATGTAGTTAATTCTATCATTGATATGAAATTATTCCTTAGGAAAATAAATTTGGAAATTTTGTTTTCCCAAAACATTGAGTCTCGTATACCTCCTCAGAACTCTTTTTTGGTTCGTAAGAGTACTTATAACCCCCCCCCTGCACCCACAAATCAGGAATCTAGAAATGATGTTGGAAAAAGAGATTAGACATACATATGAACAGAAGCTAACTGAGTTTAATCTTTCCAAAGAAGAATACCTTACTTTAAATAAACTCAAAGAGAACAATGAAGTAAGAATTATGAAACCTGATAAGGGAGGGGGAGCAGTTATAATGGACAATATAATATATGAAGGTAAGATGAACTGCATGCTCAGAGATACAAACAGATATACAGTTGTTTCAAGGAATGAAATAAACGTAGCATATCATAAGATTGATTGTCTATTAAACGACATGTTTCTTGAAGGAAAGATGGATAAAAAGACCTTAGAATACTTACAGGTGCCCAAACCAAAAACACCTATCATCTTTGGAATACCTAAAATCCACAAAAATATAGAGGACCCACCACTGAGACCAATAGTCTCAGCTGATGGTTCTAAGACCCTACCATTAGCGAAATTTGTGGATAATAAAATAAAGCATATATGTGCAGAAAATAAACAAATATTGAGAGATTCTTGGGACTTATTGAGGTGTATAACTCCTGATTTGATGAACAATGATTTGATCTTTATTACCATAGACATAGTCGATCTGTTTTCATGTATTCCCCATACAGAAGGATTGCTTATGTTTGAGGATATGGTGTATAGAGATAAGAAATTAACCCATTCAGACAAAAGTATGATAATGAGTTTAGTAGATGTAGTACTAAAATATAATTTTCTTATGTTTAATGGGGAATACTACCAACAATCTCAGGGCATTGCGATGGGAGCGGCCTGTGCTCCCACATATGCCAACATTGTTTTAGCAAAATGGGAGGAGGATTTTGTACTTACATCTGAATACAAAGAATATTGGTCATTATACCGTCATTTTTTGGACGACATAGTGATTTTTTGGACGGGTGGTATGGACAAATTTAATGCATTTATGCAATATTTAAATAATACCACAAATTTTTTGAAATTTACTCACGTCATTTCAAGAGAAAGATTACAGTATTTGGATATAGAGGTTTATAAAACAGAGAACGATTTTGAAACTAAAATTTATAGGAAGGACACCTTTTGCAATTCCTTTCTCCATTTTACTAGTGCACAACCCCCACATTGTAAAAAGAACATTGTCAAAGGACAATTTGTGAGGGGAAGTCGAATGACTAGTCTTGATAATGACTTCATTCACGAGTGCAACTTATTAGAGAAAATGTTTGGAGAAAAAGGTTACCCTAAAGATTTTATAAAAATGATTAGAAGGGAAGTTGAAAATGGTAGGACTTCCAAGTTTGAACCTATTAAGGGTAAGGTAATTGCGAACAATGGAGCACAAACAACACATGCATATGTGGAAACCAGAGACACTTATGAAAAATCACTGATAATGGAATACAATATACCAAATACAAGTATGGCAAAAATATTTCAAAAAGAATGGGCTAGATTTTCAACATTGACTGATATAGAAAATATTAAAAAATCAACTCCAAAAGTAGTATACAAAAACTCATGGAACATCAAAAGAATCTTGGAATCCCACTGTAGTGCAAATACAGTTAATAAGGGTAGGGCAACAATAGATGGATATAGAAAGAAAGGAAGTTTTAAATGTGGCCATTGCAATCAATGTGAATTTATGATGAACAAGGACAATGTTAATATTCCTAGTAGAAACAGAACTATTATGAGCAAAGATTATTATAATTGTGAAACTAGAGGGGTGATTTATCTTGCCCAATGTATAAAATGCAGTTCATTTTACATAGGTAAAACCGAAAGAGTTCTGAGGAGGAGGATATACGAACATACGTATGATATCTTGAAATCAAAAGAGACTAACGCATTATATAAACATCTTAAACAATGTGAAGGGGGAAAATTTCAGTTTTTTGTGATAGAACAAGTTAAAAAAGAATTGAGAGGGGGTTTATGGGAAGAATGGCTGTGCTATAGAGAATTATGGTGGCAAATTAAGTTAGATGCCACAAGATTACTAGGACTAAATGAGTATATCTCCTTAACCATAGGACACAAAGTTTTCATCAAATGCCAACTTTTAATAAACGAAGCTTTCGGGTACTCTACCCTTCATCAGCATATACAACCATATTTTAAAAACACATTTAAATAGAGGCTCAATTAATGTCACATGTTTACACCAGCCACTAGAAACACTAATAAAATTTGCATAAGGCTACTTAATTTTAAAACCACAGTGTACATTATATTATCTATCCATATATTTAAAACAATATTCACATATATTATAGATCTAATATTGTAATATAAATATATATACACATATATATTAACCATGTATACATATATATATATACACATATGTACTTATAAAAACCATATAATGTTGTTCATTATAAATTATCATACTGTCGTTTTACTAATATCGGCTTCACACTAATGGCATTATTGAGGCCAGGATTCACGTCAGCCTGCAGTCTTATTATCCATTGTAATTCCCTTTACTGGCCTCAATAATGCCATTAGTGTGAAGCCGATATTAGTAAAACGACAGTATGATAATTTATAATGAATAACATTATATGGTTTTTATAAGTACATATGTGTATATATATATGTATACATGGTTAATATATATGTGTATATATATTTATATTACAATATTAGATCTATAATATATGCAAATATTGTTTTAAATATATGGACAGATAATATAATGTACACTGTGGTTTTAAAATTAAGTAGCCTTATGCAAATTTTATTAGTGTTTCTAGTGGCTGGTGTAAGCATGTGACATTAATTGAGCCTCTATTTAAATGTGTTTTTAAAATATGGTTGTATATGCTGATGAAGGGTAGAGTACCCGAAAGCTTCGTTTATTAAAAGTTGGCGTTTGGTGAAAACTTTGTGTCCTATGGATGATAATCTCTGATTCCTACTAGTATATATCTCCTTAACCCCAATATTAAAATTAAGAGCTGCAGAGGTTTGAATTACTTACAATACATAGTCAAACCACTGGGGGGAAGCACCAACCACACACATACATACATATATATTTCTTTCTTAATTTATTAGGACTCAATGTTTGTTTTTAACATTTTTTATGTGATAAACCAAGTTTTTATTATATATAGGTAGATTTGGAATGAGATTTCATTAATATACAAAAACTAAGTAGGTAAAGTGTGTTAAATGTGGAATTATATTATTAGCTAATATGCTTTTATATTTTATTCATTTACATATGTTTTAGCAAAGGCGTAAATCTGATTTGATATTGTGAGATGCACTGAATTTTATTGGTTTAATTTGAATGTAGAAGAGTATTTAAGGCTGTCATTAAATGTTTTCATTGTTATCTGATGAAGTCCTGATTGGAGAAAGGACGAAAACGCATTTTAGTGGAAAGAGTGTTAATCTGGTTTTATTGCTTGCATCGTTTTTATCTTTACTGGTCTGCTACATTAAACTGGTTGGAAAGTGGCTTTGGAGCTTGTCTTTTATCTCGTTGGACACCCTTGTTATTGTTTGGCGGTACAGAGTTGTTCTTTTTGAACTTTTCTATGTAATTAGCAGGCTTCAGTTTAATGCTAGGTTTAAAAATTGGAATGTGTGTACATTACAGCTATGTATATACAAATACAATCTGTAAAAACAAGTGTATTCTGTACAGTATATAGTAAGTGGTTTATCTATGTAAACAGAGTAACAAGTCATAGCTTGACATCTGTGAGATATGTTTTTTTTTTTCAAAAAACAAGATTGCAATGCCTTTGCAATAAAATTCTCAAGCATTGTCAATAAATTGCAGTATACAACATCACTCTATAGAGTCATATTCAGATGCATCCAGTTCTAATAGTAATGGTTGTCATCATTGTGTTGACAATATTAGACTGTGCTAACTTGCTGTATTAAAAGAAAATCTAAAGGTTTTCTTTCCCACTATGTTTCTAGTTAATAGCAATATAACTTGACTATAGACAGTTTTGTATTTAAATTAAAACAGGGAATGTATACAGTGATAGATATGTTTAAATATGTATAAATGCATGTGCACATCTATTTGCTAGTTAGATGCATATACACATCTGTTGCTATAATATATCCAAAAATAATGTAGTTGGTTAAATACATGTATTTCTGTTTGGTAGCACACATATATTGAGACAAGCTGAATGTTCAGTGTCTGGAACATGCTTCAAGAACTATAGGTAAAAATGCAGCTGCGAGATAAGGCATGCAGCATTCAACACAGACATCTGCATTTCATTTGCATCATTCTAAACATCAGAACAGAGGGGAATTACAATTTTTCATGAATAAAACAATAAAAAAAAAATGCTACAAAAAATAGAACATGAGACAATTTCAGTTGTAAAAAGCATACAGCATGTATGTTTAAAAAAAATAACATTTAACACAAATATAACAGCAGGGTTAGCTAAACAAGGTCAGGCATACATAAAAGTAGAAAAACAATCAAAGACTTACATAAACATTTCAATAAACAGCTCTAGTTCTATTAAATGTTGTACGTCACCCACTAAAAATGTAAAAGTTCTGACAAGGGAAGACATCATGCAAAAATGTCACAGTGTGTAGACAATAACACAAAAATAAAAATAAACTCAACAGAGGAAGAAAAGGGTATGATTTCTACCAATATTCTGTTTATTTGTATAAACAACACAATAATACAATAAAAGGGACCACATTCTGAGTAATAAACCAGCACTTCATGCAGATCAAGTGGTAAAAGTACCATCCACTTGTACCACGATAAGACAACAATACCAAAAAAACAATATTGCACTTCAGTATTACTTTTCCAAGTTTTAAAAATACCAATTGCAGATTTAAAAGAGCTTGGTATAAAAACTAGTAAAACAAGATATCTCACAGATTTACAAGCATAATAAAATCCTCCTATTTAGTAAGTCATTACAATTATCTTTGATAGATTACAATTTAGTATAAATGGACAATATTACCTTCAAATATCAAAATGTTTGTTAAAGTGGCAACACACTTTGTATGTGTGGTTTCAAGTAACCCAGTGTTAATAGTAAAAGACAAAAACAAAAGCTGACACTGCCCATAATTGGTGGGGCATATTTAAAGAATGGTCATCATCTGGGACCAAATTGCTAAATTGGTTAATGCATCATGTGTTGATAGTTTTGGGTTATAAAGAGTTGCAGTAACTCAAGTTATGATTGTAAATATGAGCAAAGTGGTAAATGCTGTAGATAACAATGCTGATGAAACAAATGCAGTCTTTTCTTTAAGTAAAGTTTAGTCATTCCTCAAACAAATAAAAAAATGGGGAACTGAAAGAATACTCTGTTCTATATAGTATGTACTGTATTTTCAAACTACTGCTAACATGACTATTAGCTTGAATAAAAGCTGCAAGAATGATATGAAATATAAAGGGTTAATTTAGAAATAGTGTAAAATGCTTAAACCTTAGAAGTAGTAAATGTGCTAGCATAGCATAGTTAAGATTTTAGCATCCATGTGAAGGAGTATGTTATTGAAAAACAGTCTGTAAAAATAACTGTGCAGATGGCAGCTGGAAAGACTTCAACAAAGTAAAGGGGCGTAACATCAAGCAAGATAAAGTTGAAACTTCAGATATTGCTGGAACACCATGTTTCAGATAATGCAAGATTGAGTTTCCATGGATCATCAAATTACAAAGAACCAAGGACAAGGAAACAAAGAAAAAACTGTTATACAAAGAAAGAGCTGTTTTACATCAGACTTTGAGAAAAATACCAGACCTTCTGGTATAAATGTAACTATGCTTAAACAGACTTTGGGAATTTGCTATAGAGAGCTGACAGCATATGTGTTGCGTGTTTGTAGAACCAAAAGTCAAATGTAACAGAAATGTCGTATTAACTAAAACAGTTTACTTTCGTGTATTTATTGTACTTAGTACAATCCAGTATTTAAAAGTAGCTGTTCATACTAAGAGTTAATATACTGTAGTGTGCTTGTATGCAAATATAAATAACAAGAAGTAACCAACAGAAGGCAGCACAGAATTCTTCAGAACTAATGTATACTTAAACCCATTTTTTAAGGAAACAAAGAAAAAAATAATATTCAATTTAGAACTAAAGTTGAAAAAGAGACTTAAATATATGTAATATGTACTATATTTTTCAAAAGTATATGGTAATAGGGTTTTATGGACAGGATCATGGGAATGCAATGTGATACTGAAACTTGAAAATGACAATATTGTACATATTCTAGGTGTTTTTAATTTTGAAGGAGACAAAGCTTTGGTTAGATGCTGGTGACGGCCAAAAACATGTTTCTTGTGTGTGGAAAAAACGTTAATTTAATTACTATATGTGAGAAAAGAAAATGTTTTACATATAGGGTATAGGTCATGATGCAAGGAATTATAAACCAAGATATTATAAATGTAAAAAAGTGGGATACTTGAGAGGGAAATGTGAAGATAGAGAAAATGAAGCAGTGTTGGACATAATAGAGGAAGTAGCAGGGGTCTATATCACATGCTCGAAGAGAGACTTCTTTGAATATGTAATGATCGACCCGAAAACATTTGAAATACAAAAACCGCGAACGGCCACATGCACAAATTATTTCCTAGGGAAAAAATTCAGTTGTCTGTTCCCGAAGTTTACCATTTTCCCCAATGTAGAGTGATCTCGGAGTTAGTATATTTCATTATGGTGTGGTGTGGGGGTAGTTAGAGGTGGTGTGGGGGCACAGCCCCCATGTCAGGGGTGTCGGGGGTGAAGCCCCCCACTTAAATAAGATTTGAAGTGTGTCTGCTGTGTTTACAGCCCAGCAAATGTTTTCCCTAGGAAAAAATCTGCATACATGGCCATTCACGGTTTTCATATTTTGATGTTTTCAAGTCGATCATTACGTATTCGAAGAAGTCTCTCATCGAGTACATAATATAGACCCAAGTAGCGGAACAGGATAAAAAGGACAAAATTATAGAAAAGGAATTAGAAGTAGGAGAAATAAAAAAAAAACAGTAATAGTGTTACAGATAGAGAATAAATAATACCAAAATATAGAATGGAGGCTGATTTAAATACAGCAAACTTTAAAGAAGTAGAATCAGAGTTAATTGAGACAAAAGGGTGAGAGAAAGGAAGAGGAAGCACATAGAAGACAAAAAAAAAAAAAGAGAAAGGATGAATATACATTATTTAAGGTAGAATTATGTGTAATGTTCATTCATTAAATGTAAATACTTTTAAGACCTTAGAGGGAAGAATAGGGATTTTGGAATGGTGTGAAAAACTAGATAGTGATATTATTATACATTATAAAATATTAGGTTGTTGGCAAAATGAGAAAGATATCAAACCAATGTGTGGTGGGGAAAAATGTGAGATGGAACTTTGGGAAGGAGACTTGCTCAAGAATACTTGCATTATATAAAGATGCAATAAAAATATTAGATGTTACTTTTGTTATAACAGTAGAATTGCTGTTGCTGATGTGAGATGGAAAGAGCATGCTACTGGAATGATTGTAATATTTGCATATGTAATAAAAAAGGAGAGGAAGGAGATGTTTAGAAAGATAAATCAACATGTAGCAGTAAATATGGGGATAATTATAGCAGGGTATTTCAACTGTAATTTAAGACAACTAAAGAAGAAGGCACATGCTGTTAAATTAGTAAAATATATAAAATACGGACAGTTAAGAATTTGGGATCTAGAGACTTGGAAGTATAGAAGAGGTGATAAAAGAAAGGAAATGATTTTTAGGGTCAGAACGCTTAGCAATATTCAAATAATGAGCATTATTAATAGGATTTATAGATCTAGAGCAATTTGGATTATGGTAAAGGGAAAGACTGATTACATAAAACTAGGGAAAGGAATAAAAAGAATAAATGAAGTAAAATGAGGAAGATCACATAGGGATAAAATAATTTTATAAAGATTGGTCAGAAAGGTGGTTAAATTTTAAACTAAAATAGAAAAAAGGTATATGACATGGGAGAAAGAAAAAATATACATGGGGATAAATAAACTATAAGAATCTAACTAACACTATGACTGATTGTTTTGAAAATGATGAAATTTCTTTATTAAGGAACAGAAATTATATGAGTTGAGTAAGAAAAAGTAGAACATGTATTATATAAACAAAGATATTTTCTGAAATGAAAAAAGAAGAAATTGCACTGTATATAAGTAAAATAAAGAGAATAATAGTGTAATAAGAGAAATACGAGATTCTTCAGGAAAATATATAATACTCGAGAAGAGATTATGAATATAGTAAAATAGCATATTAGGACATTATTTAAAAACCAAACAACAAAGACGAAGAAGGAATGGAAGATATGCATTCTCTGACATGGAGAACAAGGATTTGGAAAAGAAATAAAAATAGAAAGATCAGGTACTAGAAGTAATGAATTTAGATTCAGCTGCAGGACCAGATAGAATTGGATATAGAATGCATAAAGATTTAACAGTTGAGCAAAAAGCTGTTTTTTAAGGTATTAAATGAATGGTTATATAAAGGTATTATGTATAAAGAATTATGTAGAGGTTTTATTAGATTTATATGGATAAAGGTGTTAAAGGAGAACTACAGAAGTGGGGACCAACTGTACTAAATAATATGGATTATAAGCTTTTTATGAAAATACTACAAAAAGGATTGAAGAAAAAGGTAATGTAACTGAGCACGTTTGATAAAAACATTAAGAGTTAAAGATCTATTATTAATAACTAGGGAATTCATAGATGATGTAGTAGTTAGAAATGCTCAGGAAAACTAATGGTAAGAGATCTAAGCAAAGCATTTGATTAATTCAGCATTCAGTATTATGGTATATATTTGATATATAATATAAGTAACAGGATTAAAATGAGTGTATTTCATCTTATAAGCATAACATAGTGGAGATTATGATAAATGGATGGCTAAGTGAAGATATAAAGTTATAGAAAGGTGTGACGCCCATGCACTGGCCCAGTAATTAAGGAGCCTCAATCCTCACCACTAACACCAGTGATGGATGTGCACATTGGAAGGATGACAAGTACACACACAGTAAAGTACAATTTCCCTTAAGAGCACAAAGAGATCACAGTCAATCTGAGGCTGGTTTCTCCCTCTCTCATCAGATCCCCAGTAAGACTCCCGACTGGCACAGCTATAGGACTAAGATCTCAGCAGAGTGATCAAGCCAGAACCTCCAGCACCCTCTCTGTCCAATCAGTGCTTCATGTCCCTGCCCATGTAGCTGACACACATACACTTTGATTCTCGATTTACACACAAATGCACAGGCACTCCTGGGGAATGCTGGCACA
Source organism: Protopterus annectens (assembly GCF_019279795.1). NCBI lineage: Eukaryota > Metazoa > Chordata > Ceratodontiformes > Protopteridae > Protopterus > Protopterus annectens. The sequence continues at coordinate 1,494,731,862 of NC_056744.1, read as the reverse complement.
GGTTCTCCAGCTATGCCCCCTTCTGCCTAGACTGTACAGTCATACCAGTCACCAACCTTTCTTATCAGCTACTGTAAAAGCCCTTACCAAAAGGTGTCCAATTCTACTGTGCAATGTTACTATTATCCAAATGATAAGTGTGCCTAAGATGAAGGATATTAGAGTGACTTGTACAGTGTTACCAAATACATGCAAATACTCCTAAGAGCTTAAATATCTCTTAAAAAAACAGCCACAATTAAAAGGTTGGAATATATTTAATAATAAATAATAAAAGCACAAGACAATACTCATTAACTCAACACAGTGACAATAGAGTTCACAGTCACATGAAATAATTTAAAATAACATAGCAGGACAGTATCGCATAGATACAGAAAACATCTAGACTACTCTTGCTATATCCCTTTCTATCTCTAAAAGAAACTAAGTTCTAAATAACTTACTTACAGGACAAGGCATGAAGTGCTAGTGAGAGGATGTTTACAGGTCCAGAACAAGATACAAAATGCAAAAACTGATCTTGATACATACAACTATATCAACATGTCCTTCCCTAAAACAACAATTATGTTTGGTATTCCCAAAATACACAAGGACAAGTTAAATCCACCCATGAGGCCACTTATTGATGGTAGAGCATCTCTAACTTACCCTTGTGCGAAACTGGTTGATTCTATTCTACAAAAATATCTAAAACTTGAACCACAAGTATGTGAAGACTCATGGTCTTTCTTACAACATTTAAATAGTTTAGACTTTAATCAAGGGAACAACTTTTTAACTGTCGATGTTGTTGACCTGTATACTTGTATTCCACACTTGGAGGCAGTAGAATGGATTGCTTTGTCATTGGAAGACAAAAATGCACCAACAATGGAAATAGATTTAGTTACAGAACTTATTAACATTATACTTACAAACATTTTTTTCATGTTTAACGGTGAATACTACCTACAAAAACATGGTGTAGCTATGGGTTTACCATGTGGGGCTAGCCTGGCAAATCTTTTCATGGCATACTGGGAAAAGGTATTCATATTTAATAAACCAGAAATTAAAACTTCTTTAATTTACTATACTAGATTCTTAGACGACATCTTTATCATGTTTAGAGGTGATGAGAACAAAGCATCACAATTAGTGGATTATTTTAATTCTACCACAAACTTTTTTAAGTTTACTTTCAAATTTGACACCATATGTATTGACTACTTAGATGTCAAATTAATTAAAGATTCAGTAAACAAGAGACTCCTTTCAAAAATCTTCAGGAAGCCTACCTACTGTAACTCCTTCTTGCATTACATTAATGCCCACCCTTATGTTTAGAAGAGATCTATAGTTAAAAGTCAACTTATTAGGGCTGCAAGAATGTGCTCACTGGAAAGTGACTTCCTGGCTGAATGTCACTTGTTGAAGGAGATGTTTTATAACCGAGGTTACCCTATTACCTTGATAGATTCATTAATTGAAGAAATTACATGTAAACGTAATAGGGGTTATTTTACACATCTATTGACATGGACAGATGCAAGTCAAGCTTTTCAATTTGAGCCTCCTGTAGTGCCCATGGGCAATATTATTCATCAGTTAAACACTACTAACAACGTTATGTTAGTGGAACAACAAAAGATATGAATGACCAGTTCCGTCAGACCTTCATGTATAATGTGTGTTTTATTACAACTTTCAATAATGATAGTGAACAGGTGAAAATTATCTTATATAAAAATTGGTCCTTTTTTTACATAAGGACAACTTTATAGTTGACAGAATAGGTCACTCTTTAAAGAAGGGGGGCAAACTTGAAAAGCCTCCTTGAAAGTAAAAATACAAAATCTAGTACGAGATTGTATTGTACTTTCACATGCGGGGCATGCAGGATGTGTAAGTTCATTAAGACTGGAAGTTCATTCGAGGTAGGTAATAATAGCAAGTATTTCATTAAACACAAACTGAATTGTGAATCTAAAGGAATAATTTATTTAGCAAAGTGTAACAACTGTCCGGCATTTTACATAGGAAAAACCGACTGGATATTTCGTGAAAGGATTTATGAGTATTCTTATGCTATAAGTAAAAACAAAAGCAAAAACACTCTAGTTAGACATTCACTCTCAAGTAATGGTCATACATTTTATTTTCAAGCTATTGACCAAATAACGCCAGATATTAGGGGAGGTCCCTGTTCCTTATTTCTTGAGGTACGTGAACTGGAATGGCAACTTGCCTTAGATGCTTTTGTATATCCAGGCTTGAATGAAAACTGTAACATTTCATGTTTACTGAAATTAAAAAGCCTCAAGAGATGATTTAAAAGCCTCAAGAGATGATATACACCTTAAACATTTTACATTTATATATATATATATATATATATATATATATATATATATATATATATATATATATATATATATATACACACACACACACACACACACACACACACAAATATGGAAATAAATTTCTTTATATATATATATATATATATATATATATATATATATATATACAAACCTGGAAATAATATTGTTTGGTGATCATCTTCATTTTTAGACAGAGTTTAAAATGCTTGTTGTATAAATATAGATGTACTCGTAAATTCAAGCTTACCATGTGTATTTCTTACTTTATTCTTATTTTATTTTTATCGAAATGTCCATTTGTATATCTTAGTTAGTTTTTATTACTTTACAATTTGACATGGTTACTGATACCGATTAATAGTTATCAGTATGTTTTAATTAATTTTAAATATTGTATTGTTTCAGCCGACACTTCTACCTATTCATCGGTGGCTGGTTTACACATTTAGGTAGAACTGATAGGTTTATGCTATCACATGACACCAGTTGCCAGTTTTTTAAAAAACTGCTACTTTGTAGTATATTTGTATTTCTGAAGATGTTATCCTATGAGGGTGACAAAAACATGTGGAGTTTTGATAATAAACTGCCTTATGTTAAAGTACTTTGCCTGCAGCTGTTGGATTTCCTTTCTCACTTGTATATATAACAACTAGCCTGTAACACAACAGAACCAGAAATAGTAGGATAAACAATCTCTTAAAACAATAAAGCAATGGACATCCACAAGGATCATGAAGTAGGAACCAAGGAAAGAATTACTGCTTTGCCAAATGAGCCCCCTCCTACCAGTACAACAGAGAAGGGAACCATGAGACTGAGAGACAGTTCAAATTATGATCATTCTCAGTAATGTGCAATACTCATCAAGGAATAATAAATATAGGCAGCAGGATAAATAACCAAACCAAACTTGTTATCCAATCCTGATTGTGTACATTAGTAACATAGTTAAATGTTTACACAAAATCATCATCTTCTTTCGGCTGTTCCTGTTAGGGGTCACCACAGCAGATCATCTGTTCCCATTTCTTCCTGTCCTCTGCATCATGCTCTTTCACATCAATTGCCTGCATGTCCTCTCTCACCACATCCATAAACCTTATCTTAGGCCTTCCTCTTTTGCTCTTACCTGGCAGCTCCATCCTTAACATCCTTTTCCCAATATACCCAGCATCCCTCCTCAGCACATGTCCAAACCAATGCAATCACACCTCTCTTGCTTTGTCTCCAAACTGTCCAACCTGAGCTGAATGTTTAATATTTAAATGTTTACACAAAATGCATGCAATAAACAGGTAATGCAACAACTAACAACATAACACAGTCTAACATATGTCCCGTCTTCGATAGCATTAATGCATCCCTAAGGCCACATCTGGGGCATTTAATGAACGATCCATTCGCACAACAGAACTATTATGATCGATAATAAATTGAAGCATGCAACACCAGGACAAAAGCTAGGATGCATATAAAAGTCTTTTCAGGTAGGGGTGTTATATTTGATGGATACTCCACTGGACTGGTTCCCAAAAGTATTGCACAAAGTTTTTTCTACCTAACCCACCTCTGAAAGTTCTAGATCAGAGGTGCAAAAGCTAGAACTGGCATCCTCTACCTCTTCATTCACCTGTAGGGGGCAAAACTATTTTATGTTGGGATATTCCCTATCAAGGTAGCAATTAAAACAGTCTTATTCATTTCACTTAGTGCATCCCTTCTTGTGATCCCTTTATGCCATTTACCAGCCAGTGATTTATAAGGTGATTATGCCATTCCTTTCTATTCTCCTTTCATCTCTAGAAACTAGATTCATATCCATATCACTTGTTCTTGTTCATCCAGAAAGGCATGAGCTTCCTCCAGGTTAACAAATGCACCTGATTATCCATCTAACATGAAATATAATAGAAAAATGAAGCTGACATTTCCCACCAGTCTCATCCCCCCTCTAAATCACCATGGCCTTACGCTTCAGGAAAAGGGTGTAACTATAGTCAGGCACTACTCTCACTACAGACAGGGCAATAGGAAAACTTTGCCCTATTTTTTTGCCTTTCTGCAGAATAAATTTGCAGTCATTATAACCTAGAAAGCATCCGATCAAGTGTTTAAGCAAACCATTAATGAGATTCTTAGATAACATCCTGAGTACACTTTCTGTCACTGGAGGGTTAGCCAACTGCAGAAAATCCATTTTTTGCTGTTTCATAAACTGGATTACATTCTCTCCTCCTCTGCCTTCTGGAATGCCTACAAAATATAGATTGTTCCTATGGCTCTGATTCTACAAGTAATCCAGTTTAAGATACAGTCTGAATGTTTTACAGTGTAGCTCAGCTATCTATACTCCATGAAGAACCTGTACCTCCATTTTTACTCTAATCTCTTGTTCATAGTTTCATAGGTGTTTACTAGAATAATGACCACAGGGGCCTTTTTAAGCATAGTCATACATCTCACATCTCTGACAAGTTCTGATACCCTTGATAAGTGTAAGCATGGGCCTGGGAAATGAACCATTTACAGGTTACCTGTGTCCATTAGAGACATAGATGCCAAACCAGGGTCAATGTTGTGCTAGACCTTCTGTAACCACCTGTAGGACCTGTTGCTTGGAAGAAACGTCCTTTAAAAGTGCAGTGTCTTGCACAACATTTTGTAGCATTTATGTTTTATTTTTCAATGACTCTGCTGAACTGTATGACTTTGCATTCATCTCCTGGCCTTCCACTGCCATCTCCTCAATGAGCAGTAAGCACTGCATACTAGAAAACAGGTGGCAGGCCCAGGGGGAGAATGGCCCCTCTGTTGTAGAAGGAAGTATTAGTTCACAAAAATCACAAAAACTGATAAAGTGGACAATTGAGGATAAGAAAGAAATTATGTATTGTTGCTATTATGAAAAAAGCCCAGAATTTCCAGACACAAGATATACAAAATGATTGAGAGAGAAATTAGAGGAAAGAAAAATATTTACACAAAAAATTGTCAGAAGCTTCAAATAAAAAATTATATTCATTAATACAACAGATTGTGACAAACAATATATGGATCAATACACATTGATTGGTTTGGAAAAAGAAGCATCTGAGAAAGTGCAAAAGTATAAACAACAAAACTTAAAGATTTTTAAAAAGTATAAAAAAGAAATATGGACATGGGAAAGAAAGAGAGATTTGATATGGTGCAATATTTATGCAAAGGAAAAAGCCATATTAATCAAGATATTCACAGAGAAATACAGGCAAAGCATCCAGATATGGAAACTTTCACAGTAAAGAATATAACATCGCAAAGAGGGAATGTAGAAAAGAAGATTAGTAAAATAGAAGAAAATAAAATTTGAAATTATGGAGTGCCTGCAAAGTGAAGCATTTGGTGTAGAAGGTCTAACACAGATTACATCACAGCAAATGGAGCGAGTCCACAAAGTAAGGAGAAACAAGAAGATCAGAAGACATCTGAAGAAGAAATGTGGACATGGAAAGAAAAAGAAATGTAATATGGTGTAATATTTATGCAAAGGAGAAGGAAAAACTAACTAATGCAAAAAGAGCAGCACCAAAGATATCTGAAGAGAAATACAGGCAAAGGAATCCAGATATGGAAAAGTTTACAATGCAAAAAATAAGAAGACAAACTAGGAAAAGCAGAAAAGGAGATCAGTAATGGAGAAGTTAAAGGAATAGAAACTGAAGTTATGGAGTACCTCCAAAGTGAAGGATTCAGTGTAGAAAATCTAATTCAGAAAGCACCACAACAGGACAGAACAATGGCTATCCAAATTAAGGGGAAACCAGTGGAATGGGAAGCAATTGGTTAGGTGCCACATGAAGATATTTTGGAGCCTTCCACAGGAAACCATTATAAATGTTCACTTGAAGCTAGACAGCAAGGGGAAGAAACAAGAAACTGTGAAAACTCTGATACAGTTAATGTTGAGGAGTGATAGGCCAGTGAGTTCCCATATGACAGAACAATAGATGCCACAGGACAAAGTTGAAGAGAATGTGCCACAGGAAGATGCTAAAGAACTTTATATAGAATGCCCGCAGGAAATGGAAAATAAAAAATGTGCCCTCAGTTTAGAAAAAAACAAGCTAAGAGAAGAGTTGCTTGATTATTGCATATTAAGATCAATTAAATAAATAGACTGCAGAATGTCAATAAAACCCCAAAAGTTAGACGTTTGATAAAACAAATGAACACAGTAATTAGGACTGTCCATAGAAATCCAAAGGGGAATATTCCAGGGTGACTCTCTGTCATGGATGCCATTCTGCCTTGCCCTTAACCCATTAAGATGTCTACTTAACCGCTTAGGCTGTGGCTATAATTTGGCTCCCAGAAAACAACAAAGTGTACAGACTTTTCATCTTCTCTTTGTTGATGATTTAAAACTGCATAACTCATCAGATGATGAACCAAAAGTACTACTGCAAGTTGTCAAAACTTTTTCAGATGATATAAAGAATGTAATTTGGTTTTGATAAATGTGTAAAAGCATCCTTTAACGCAGGAAAACTGTATCAGCAGGAAAACATCAGTTTGGGACAAGAATGTGATATAAAAGAACTTAAGCAAGAGGGAGTGTATAAATATTTGGGAATTGATGAAGGATCAACAATAAAACATGAACAAATGTGAATAAAACTTAGTAAGGAATACTTTAGAAGACTTTAATTCTGAAAACAGCATTGACACCTAGGAACAAAATCCAGGCTATAAACCAATTTACTCTTCATGTGCTAACTTACAGTTTTGGAGTGATTGACTGGCCCCAAAACATGTTGGATAGATTAGATAGGAAAACAAGAAGGATGCTTCATGCTCACCAAATGATTTATACAAATCAGGGTATACAAAGATTACATATTCCCCATTCTAAAGGAAGGATGGGTCTCCTTGAAATTGCATGTATAGATCTGCAATCGTGGGACTCCACACATATCTGCTGACCTCACAAGACCCAAATGCAGTAAATGTTTTGAAACATGAATAGAATAAATCCAAGATGACTTCTTTGCTTAATCTAGCAAAAGCATATCTGTGTCAAGCAGGAATGGAAATCAAACCAGAAGTAGATAAAAATCAGGCAGCAACTGAATGTGCCAAAAAACAAAAGAAAGAATATATGGTGAAGGAACAGATGAAAAGGCAAGACGTGGAAAATGCATAAATATAGTTGCAAGTATAGAAAACTGCTGGAAGAACCTCAAGATGAGTAGGAATGAATGCATGAATGGTTAAGGAGAGGCAAATTCAAACCAAGAGATGAAAGGTTAATATTGGTGGCCCAAGAGAGTGGGCAACGTGCCCACTGGTTTACAAAGGAGAAACAGACAAATATAGGTTTTGTAAAACCAAATTGGGAACAGTTGCACATCTTTTTGCTGGTTGTGACATACTAATGGCAGAAGGGCTGTATACTGAAAGGCTTAATAATGTGGGAATACTGTTGCACTGGGGATCGTGCAAACATTATGGTACTGAAGTGGCTGAAAAACAGTGGAAACATGACCCACAAAGCATCATAGAAAATGAAGAAGTTTACATCACATGGGCTCACCTATTCCCAACAGTTCAAAAGATAGATGCTAGAAAACCAGATATAGTGGTCCATGAAAAGAAGACAAAAGTAGCATTGCTTATTGAAATTGACACACCCAGTCACTACAGTGTCTTGTGTAGAGAGAGACACAAAGTCATAAAATATCAGGATCTGCAGGCAGAAATGAAAGCAATGTGGAAGAAAGATACCCAGGCAGTTCCAATAGTAGTAGGAGCAACTAGTCTTATAAAATAGAATCTACAATCGTATTTAGATATGTTACCAATACATGTAACCCCATACAGATTGCAGTAGGAGTCATTACTGGGCACATTGTGGGTGCTGTGAATAGCACTTTCGGCTGACATCAAAGATTGAAACAATACTAATTTCATGAACTTTAATCGTAGTTTGACTTAGGAATAGGGTCCATTCTCATTGTGGTATTAGAAACCCAAAAGACTTGGAGAATTAAAAAAAAAAAAAGAAAACAGTCCACACAGCTCACAGCACAGAAATTAATGTACATTAACAAAATTAGAGACTAAAAAAAACAAAAACAATTACCGAAACCAGTGCAGTTGACCGTTTATTGCAATCCAAAGTACTTGCAATTCAAACTAAGCGCTTTTGCCAAATAATCCAAAGGCATCTTCAGAGTTGTTTAAACATTGTCTCCAAACAAGTTAAATAATAGCAAATGCTTTTTGTAATTACACAAGCACCTACCCACAATTTTTGGCACCCAAACTTTTAAAAAGACAGTACATTTGTCGAAAGACTGTTGTTCTTAAAAAATTATATATAATCCAGAATTTATACATTGTATCAAAAATACTTCCTGGTCATTCATTAAACACCATACTAAATCTACTTGAACTTTTAAAATTACACTCTACATAATTTTTTAAAAATAAATACTGAAAATTAGGCATATCAAACAATTTGACTATGTCTGATTTTCAAAAATGGCTTAATGGAAATAAAATCATTTAAGCCAGGTTCCATAGAAGCATTTAGCTTCAACTGCCATAAAGATTCTTTACTTTCCAATAACAAATCATTGTCACCTCCATGTTCATTCTTAAGAACTCTATTAATCACAAAAAACACAAACTTTTTAAAGTTAGTGCATCTTTCCGAATGTGTAAAAAGAGCATTATGTATATCTTTACTCCTTATAGCCCTTACATGTTCGCCTATCCTGTCCCTCAATCTACGAATGGTTTTGCCCACATAGAAACCGGGGCAGGATAAGCAAGTAGCTACATATACAACGTGTGTTGTGTTGCAAATAACCCTACCTGGACATGAAATAGAAATATCACTGCCCTGAATAAACAAATAAGGTCCATCATTTATATATCTGCAAAATTTGCAATTCTCACATTTGGACATGTTAGATTTGTATACAAGTTTATTTATTTTAGTCTCTAATATATTTTTTATATTTCTCCCCGGTCAAATGCACTGGTTTCAGTAATTGTTTTTGTTTTTTTAAGTGTTTCTAGTCAGTCGACTACCTGCTACAGTTTGTCTTGTTTTTAAACCGTGCTAGTTGTGATTCACCGTTGGATTGCTGTGGAATTAATTTATATACAACTGTTGGTGCAAGTATTTTTGTGAACTACTTGGTTGCTGCTGCACCTACCTTAAAATTAACTTCGAGCACGACAGCTATTGAGAAAGGCAACTTTTTACATATTTGCCTGTGGAACTATCTCTGTGAACTATCCCATTGTTGTTGCATCTACCACAAAGCTACCTTTGTTTTAAAACAGCTATTGAGAAGAGAAACTTACTACTTGAATTTGAGTGTTGTTTTTATAAATGGATTGTAAAAAGACTTGCAATGGAAGGCCTGTTGACTCAGGTTTTAGATTCAATTAACAAATTGACTACTATGTTGGCCAATGATAGGGGTCATGCTACGGTTCATAGTGAACCTACAGTGTCTGACATACAGGCAGAGCTCTTCACAATGCATTCACCTATCAATTTGGACGATGTACCTGGTGTGAATGCTAGAGAACATAGTAATGGAAGGGCAGGTAGAGGAGATTTTACTACTTGGTTCGGAGTGCCAGAATATGACCTGGGGCGAATGCCTGATAGATCGGTAGAAGTACCAACGTGGAACCAGCAGCTATCTTTGTTTGAGAAACTGTGTTATAAATATAGATCTTTACAGTTGGACAATTTGTTTTTGAAAAAAATCCTTGGACTTAAAACAAGTGCCCAAGGGTTTGCGATTGTGGAAACTACCAATGGGAATATATAGTGGGACTTCAGCTTACTGTGAGTTAATTGCGGTTTTAGATAAAGCAGGTTTTGAAATTATGGACATTATAGTTAAAAATAATGATATTAAACTTAAAGAATTGCAGGATGACATTTCTAAGCTGAACAATAGTATTGTAAATGATGCATTATTTGCACCATACAATGACAAATATAAGAAAGTTTTGTATGATGTTGATAAATTTGTATCTAAAAATGTTACTATCAAACAGTGTAAGATTGCACGTGATACTGAACAATACAAAAACAATAAAGCTTACCCAGATGTAGCTACAAAAAGCCCAAATGTGGTGGAATAATCAAATGCTAGGAATGTATCTAGGGGTGATATTGATAATAATAGGGGGCATTACAACACAGATATTAATAGAGGGAACATGGATGAAGAACAGGAGGTTTTTTTACCTGGAAAACCCTGGAGGTCAGAACGCCTGAGGAATCAGGCAAATCAAAATTTACATAACCCAGTAGAGGGGTGGAACTGGAGTGGTCATTATCCACAAGGGAGGTCTTGGAACAACAAACAGTCCAAGAGGTGGAAGTAAATATACACTCCGATACATGGTTAAACAGCATTGATAGCAAAGTGTGGGTTGAGGAAGGGGGGTTAAATTGTCAGACAGTACTACAGAATGGTTTTACTATTTATAATTACTCCGATTAGGATTTAAGTCAAGAATACTTCACGTTGTTGAAAAAGGGTATGTCATTTGTTCCGAGTTCACAAGTGAATGTTGCTAGAACTTTAGTAAATTCAAAAATGTACACTAGGCAAATGAATTTAAAGATGTTTTTCAAAGATAGAAATATGCAATGAATTGAAATCAATGCCGTGAGGCGTAAAAGCACATTTGTACCCCAAGTAATATTGAAATAGATATTTTTGAAAGAATGTGTGAAAAACAGATTTGCACATTGGTTACTAATAGTGGTAATAATAACCAAAATAAAACTAAAATTAAGCGTATAAGAATATATAATATGACAAAGGAAGAAAATCATTTGTTATGGTCTTTAGCTAAAAACAAGAATTTAAGAATCATGACCCCCCAATAAGGGAGGGGGTATTGTTATTATGCCTTACATCGATTATGTTATAAGAATGGAGAAAATATTAAATGATGAATCAGTTTATGCAAGAGCATCAAGGCATGAATTGAATAGGGCGTATTCTTGGATATATATAATTCTATTTTATATTTTACATTTTTCATCACGTCATTGCGTGATGTTATATAATTTAATGACTCTTGAATATTTAGGGATATGGTGGTGTTTAGTTTGGTATGATTCATGAACTAACACTTTTATACTGAAAATGCGTAGTAGGAAGCAACATCGGTTAAATAGTGTCTACCTTGATTGTAAGCTGTGGGCATTAGGACCAAGAGGATCGCTTTTCTTATGATGCCCTATAGGCACACGATAGCACGTGAGTTTACGTGTAGCCACGTTGATTTATACATCCTTTGTATAATGCAAAATTAGCTTACAGATATGCCCATGATTTTAAATATAACAAGGACTTTAATGGTACAATTTTATGTAGCATTACCGTGCCGTTGGTTAACATGATTCCGCTAAGGACACTCTAGCGTGATTTTTGAAACATTTACCGAGTGAAGAATCCTTGCCAGTGAGTAATGTTCAGTTTTGTTCTGTTATGACAGATAAGGTAATGACAGCCATTTTTGCAAGAATGAATGTTCATTTACCAGGGATAATTTAAATGGAAATTTGATGACCCTAGGTTTTTTGGCATAACAGTTTAGATTATCAGTGTTATTTGATATGATCACTGGTACGATATAGGTTTTTAGAATTGTGTATATGGTTCTTGAGAATTGTTTTACTTGATGTACTTTTTTAAATTGTTGTCGTTTCTATGACTACTAATTGTTTAGCTGATTAATTGCAATTTGTGTATCTAATAAGCCCGCCAAAAAGCAATACTAAGTAAAGTTGTATATATACATGGGATGTTTTATTTTGAATTGATATCTGATGAAGCATAGCTAGGCTATGCGAAAGCGCTCATTTTCTGTCTTTGAATAAACGTTTTTGTTACCATCTCATACGACTGCCATTGGATTTCATTTGGGACCAGTTGCATTTTGTGTTTTGGAGATACCTTCGTGGCGTTTGCTCTTACATTAGTATATCCACGTTCTTTTTTGTTTGGTGAGAGCATCCTTAGCTGTGAGTAGTACTCCTGGTATTGCTGATATATATAATTCTATCACAGATGTTATTAGAAGGACTAATTAATGAAAAAGAAACAGAGTTTTTAACAGTGAAAAAATGGGTCCTGCCAACGATTTTTGGCATTCCTAAAACAAATAAATCTATTGTGGATCCACCTTTTAGGCCAATTGTTTCGGCAAGGGGATCTAAAACTGAACCCATATCAGTGTGGATCGACAACAAGTTAAAACATTTGCTAAATAAAGTTGACCATATAGTCAAGGACTCTTGGCACTGTTTGATTGGATTGTTGAAATTTTGAAATTCTAATGATTTTAAATATAGTTTTTTGACAATCGATGTAGTTAATTTATTTTCTGTAATACCACATGATAGAGGTATTGAGATGTTTCAAAATAGTATCATTAGTTTGGGGGTTTCAGATATGGCTTCAGTCAGAATACTAGTTGATTTAATGGGGATAGATCTAAAAAACAATTTTCTCATGTTCGAAGGTGAAATTTTTCATCAAATTTCACGAGTGGCAGTGGGGGCAAAATGTGCCCACATTTTCGCCAATCTAGTATTATTGGAGTGGGAAACCGAATTTATTTTAAAAACAAAATACAATGAGAGAATTTTGTCCTATAGTAGATTCCTTGACGATATATTAATTTTGTGGAAAGGGGATGAACAAGAAGTGGATGAATTTGGAAAATATCTTAACGGAACTACAGATTTTTTGAAGTTCACTAGTACATGGAGTAAAAATCACATTAACTATCTGGATATTAATTTATCAAATGAGGGGGATAATTTACAAAGTGTGATATAAAGGAAGGCTATATATTCAAACACACTGCTGGATTTTGACAGTAACCATCCATATTATCAAAAACGAAGTGTAGTTAAAGAGCAGATGGTACGACTATCAAGAATAATTAGTAGTGAAGAAGTCTTCCATACTGAAATGTACAATCTTATAGGTATGTTTTTGGAAAGGGGTTACCCTTTAAAATTATTGTTGAACATCAAAAAAGAAGTTATCAAGAAAAGGGAATTAATGTTCGCACCTATCTTGCTGTCTGAGTGGCAGTTTAAGGATAAAAACAAAAATTTGGCACAAGAGAATAATATGACTAATGCCATGGTTTTGGAATATAATGATAGCAGTTCCAAGATTGTTGGCATTGTCAATCAGTGTTGGGAATTATGTTTCCAGGGGGACATGTTAACAATTCTTGGAAAGAAGCCGCAAATAGTCTTTAGTAGGGGGAGGAATATAAAAATTATATTAGAGACTAAAATAAATAAACTTGTATACAAATCTAACATGTCCAAATGTGAGAACTGCAAATTTTGCAGATATATAAATGATGGACCTTGTTTGTTTATTCAGGGCAGTGATATTTCTATTTCATGTCCAGGTAGGGTTAATTGCAACACAATTGGAATTATGTTTCCAGGGGGACATGTTAACAATTCTTGGAAAGAAGCCCCAAATAGTCTTTAGTAGGGGAGAAATAGAAAAAATAAATAAATAAAATTGTATACAAATCTAACATGTCCAAATGTGAGAATTGCAAATTTTGCAGATATATAAATAATGGACCTTATTTTTTTATTCAGAGCAGTGATATTTCTATTTCATGTCCAGGTAGGGTAAATTGTAACACAACACACGTTGTATATGTAGCTACTTGTTTATCCTGCCCCGGTTTCTATGTGGGCAAAACCATTCGTAGATTGAGGGACAGGATAAGCGAACATGTAAGGGCTATAAGGAATACAGATATACATAATGCTCTTTTTATACATTCGGAAAGATGCACTAACTTTAAAAAGTTTGTGTTTTTTGTGATCGATAGAGTTTTTAAGAATGAACATGAAGGTGACAATGATTTGTTATTGGAAAGTAAAGAATCTTTATGGCAGTTGAAGCTAAATGCTTCTATGGAACCTTGCTTAAATGATTTTATTTCCATTAAGCCATTTTTGAAAATCAGACATAATCAAATTGTTTGATATGCTTAATTTTCAGTATTTATTTAAAAAAAAATAATGTAGAATGTAATTTTAAAAGTTCAAGTAGATTTAGTATGGTGTTTAATGAATGACCAGGAAGTATTTTTGATACAATGTATAAATTTTGGATTATATATAATTTTTTAAGAACAACAGTCTTTTGACAAATGTACTGTCTTTTTAAAAGTTTGGGTTCCAAAAATTGTGGGTAGGTGCTTGTGTAATTACAAACAGCATTTGCTATTATTTAACCTGTTTGGAGACAATGTTTAAACAACTCTGAAGATGCCTTTGGATTATTTGGCGAAAGTGCTTAGTTGTTTGAATTGCAAGTAGTTTGGATTGCAATAAACGGTCAGCTGCACTGGTTTCGGTAATTGTTTTGTTTTTTTAAGTGTTTCTAGTCAGTCGACTCCCTGCTAAAATTAGAGACTAACAGACACACTGGCACTGTATACAATAACTACATTACATCATTTCATAGTATGATATATTACCAAAGGAAACACTTATTTCCCCTTCTTGTTGCAAGGAGTAGATCACACGGCTATGCTACTTGTGTGTACTCCCATGCATGCCCCTACCTCCACATACCCAAATTTTAGAATAATACTGATGCAAAATTCATTCATTTCACAATATTCATTTTATTTTATTCATGGCTGCAGGTGAACCATATTATGTAAAAGTATTCAGTGGACATAAAACTGAGAACTGTTTCTGGATGGGATGCCAGCAGATCCCAGACTGCACCTATATATGCCTATATACCTAGGCACAATTTGGCAAAGTGCCACTTTCAGCTATAGCATATATCTGGGATTTGGGAGACAGAAACTAAAATCTGTGGTGAAAGCTCACATGACACTGTAAGCGCATTCATACTCTGTGCAGAAGGTAACTGAGACAAAAATCAAATCAAAGAACTAAATAATGTAAGTAATTCTTTTTTAGATATTTTGTCAGTATGTTGTATTTAGACATTTTTCTATCAGCATTTATGCTGTCAATATTATGCTGTTTAGATTACTTTAAATATTCCCATGTATGGGTTAGTGTGCGTAAGTAAAATGTTTTTATACCTAATGTTTAAAAGTTGATACAAAATGGGTAATTCTCTTTAGAAGGTATTTTACATATAAAACAATATTATATTCTCAGTAGGGGTAAACCCAGTTATTCTCACTAGTGATAATATAAAATTAGAAGGCTTGGAATAGGTAAGACCAGTCTTACAACAAAGTGGATAGGGAGCTTGTCAGTGCTTAAAATGGCCCACAAGGGTAGCTAGCCTAGTTGTTACTCATAAACTTATGTAACTACCATACGTATAATTCATGGTCTGTTCAACAAAGAAGTTCATTACTTTCCTTGCCAGGTGTGGATGCTGATTACACTGTTGTCCAGTGCAAGGGAATTATCAAGGTCAATAATGGTGATGCTCCATTTTCTGAATGTGATCTGCAAGGACCCGATAGCTGAGATATCACCCTGCTAATGTACTGCAGAAAGGAGAGTGAAAAACTGAAATCATTTTAGCAGAAAGAGAAAAGCTCTGTGGTCGAAAACACATCATGGGTTTCAAGAGCTGAACTAAGACATGCTGGTATTTATTACCACACTGCATGGCACACCACTGTTGTTCCAGGTGGTGAGAAAAGATAGAGGCTATGTTAGAGCTCTCAAGTACATTTAATTTCTTTGTTATTCTATTTATACTGGCTCAAATGAATTTTATGTTATTTTTTTTTTTTTTGTGAAGTAAGTTGTGAGGAGGTTGCAAGTGGTTTATCTTAGTGAAAGGAAAATGGCTGTGCAGAAAGATGTTTTTCAATGCTCTTAGATTCTGTGCTGTAAGTAGTCGTGCTGCATTTTTTCCCTATTGGGCTCTCTCTATGCATTAAGTCATCCTTTTGGAACTTTTGGATAATCAAATATTTGTTGCACTTTTTCTTATTGTTTGAAACCAATTTGTAATGATGTTTATAGAATTTTCATCCTGGAGATTTCAGTTTACCCTCAAGATATTTCACAGATAGTGACAGGAGTGGATATTACCAATTTATACAATACATACTCATTACTATTCCAAAACGAGCACTCTGATTGGACAGACCGACCAGCATGCACATTGTAGATCAAGCATATACCAAAAGAAAAAAGACCTACTGCTGAAGTACCACTGATGTGTCAGACGTTCTCTTGGCATATGCTGAGAGACAGAGCAATATACAAGAGAAATCAGGTATATTCTACAAAACTAAACACAGAAACCTACCCAATTTTGTTTATATGTTTGCACACTGTCACTTGTAAATCTCTATTTTTTTTAATAGTTAATTAAAAAAAGCTAGAGGTTTTGTTTTCTCTGTTGCTTGTCCTGCACTGATGTACTGTGCAAGTGCGGGGACATAAGTCCCATATGTATGCACAGTACATCAGTGTAGGGAAGAAAACCTTATACAAATACATCATTTAAGAAAGGTAATAATTTATTTCTCAAATAATGTAATTGTATAAGAGCAATAATCCACTACTGTATGTGGGTATATCCGGATTTACCTAAGGATGGCTTTGTTTAATCAGATGGGCTTTGTCCTTGTGATCAAACCACACTAACCATTGGTAAATCCTGATATTCCCATGCACAGTCATGGATTATTGCACCAAGTGTGGACAAATCCTGATATAGTCATGGATTGTTGCTTAATTAGTGTGATTTTTTTACTAATCTTAGAATGTGAAATCTGGAACAAACTGACCTAGGAAAACATTGTGTTTGTGTTATTTACCTGATTTTGCCAATAAGGAGTGCATTGACTCTGTAACACAGCATCAAGTGACTTTTTTGTGTTTTTTAGTTTATTAACTAGGTAAGTGATCTATTGTGCTTCATACACTTTCAACCATGAAATGGGCCATAAAGGCAGTAGTAGACATAATACAAATATTGACAGCTCAGTGTTGCCAATCAATTTACTTTCTTAATGTAACAGTCATCTTTAGTGAAAACACACAACCGACCATAACTGTACTACCAAATAAACATCACTAGTTAACATAAATTGCATTTGGGGTCTATATTACTTCATTGAATCACAATTCAGTTAATGCTTATTCATCAAACACTGATTCATTGAATCTACTAATTACCGAATGGATTTTTCAGTGAACTTTTTCCTAGTCCAAACCAACGGTTGGCCACCATTTGAAATCTGTCCCTTTCCCCACTGTAGTGCAATTTTGGAATTGGTATATTTAGTTAGGGGGGTGTGAAGGGTGAAAATCCCCATGTGAGTAGGTGTTAAATTTTATAGTTTTGTTCATGGTCACAAAGGTGGACTACTGTTGGTTTCCCCCAGGAAAAATTTTGTTGAAAACTCTGTTCGATTTTTAGCTGCCCTGTTGAGTAGGTGTTCGATAAATAGGCATTCACTGAATTGTGATTCGATGAAGTGATATATACCCTTGCATTTGTACTTGTATATGCTTACAAGAAAAAGAAAAATACAACCATGAAGCATTAATTTCCAGTCCTTACAGTGTTTTGAATGAGTATAAAGATATAAAAGAATATCCATTCCACTCAATTTGTTTAAGATCATTGTGTGGGCATGAATTGTGCCTGTGAAAAAAAATCTAAAATGGCATAGATCAGGAGGAAATCACTACTGTAATCCAAGCCCAAGATGTGGCATTTAAATGAAGCCCCAGTGAAGGAATAGCTAAAAGCCAAAAGTATATATATTAAGGTCTGGAGGAATCTGCATATTCTTGCATGCAAGTCATTTGATAATACGATTAATCCCTCTTCAAAATTCTCCAGCCACAAGGGTGATCATTTATAAATAGATTTCTGCTGATTGATGAAGAGTATTGCTAAAAATTTCATATTGTAGGTCTGAAAAGTGTAGGCCCACACTCTAAACAGATGTGAAAGGCCTTGTACCAACAAAGAAAAAAAATAATAATTTCAGCATAATGACTAACACTGATGAAGCAAAATAAGAACTAATGGTAACTTGTCACATTCTCAAACCCATACTCGTGGGAAGAATTAGTAAACTAACTCTGAGATGCAGCATAGTGAGTATCTCAAACCCATACTCGTGGGAAGAATTAGTAAACTAACTCTGAGATGCAGTGTAGTGAGTATCTCAAACCCATACTCGCGGGAAGAATTAGTAAACTAACTCTGAGATGCAGCATAGTGAGTATCTCAAACCCATACTCGTGGGAAGAATTAGTAAACTAACTCTGAGATGCAGTGTACTGAGTATCTCAAACCCA